>NC_052625.1:204080686-204391186 GCF_016161935.1 Mauremys reevesii | reverse complement strand
GTGCTCTCTTCCTCCCAGCCCGACACCTGCCACAGGCAGCTCATTAACTCTTTCTTAGCCAGTGCGGGGTTGGCCTACGCCGTCACAGTTGCTCTAGTCACATTTTGGGGTAGGAGGTGGGAAGAAGACCCCCCCTCCCAAGCCCCAGGTGTTGCACCCAAATCTGGCTGCATCACAGTTATTTACTGTTCTCCATGCTGTAAAAGGCAGAAGAATACAGTGTCCATAGTACAGAGGAAGCGATGGACCAGGTGCTCATGCTGATTAGTCTCATACTCAACATGAATCAGATGATCAGAAAAAGCAGCAAAGAGTCCTGTGGCACCTTATAGACTAACAGACGTATTGGAGCGTGAGCTTTCGTGGGTGAATACCCACTTCGTCGGATGATCAGAATCTGGCCCATTGTTGGAAACAGCTGTTTTTTACCAAGGACCCTGAGATTAACGCTCCCGTTCTCATGAAAAGTGTCCTGGGGCCTTTAATGACCACGAATGAGCAAGACCTTGATGTTGCTTCTCATTCGAAATAGGCGCACAGGAAAGCTCCTGGCACTGAACGCACTTACTGTCTGAAAACCCAGCGAGGGCTCTAGATTTTCCGTGCCAGTCCAGGCCTTTTCGTGCACAAGAAATTTGGATCGATAGGAAAAGAAAGGAATCAAAAAACCCCCAGTTAGTTGTAGGGTTTGGGTTTTCTCCCTCCCCCAGTGCAGATAGAACGGAGCTAGCTGGAACAGGTGCTGTTTCTTTACCCCTCTGGGATCTGGAGAGAGGAAGCAATTTGGAGCATTCTGTCCATCAAATAAGCAGCACACGATGAGTTTATACGAGGCGTACAATAACTGCCAGTTATGGTACGTCTGTGTGATGAGGACTGGCTGAGATCCAGGAGAACTTGGCAACACCAAGGACTGTCTTCAAGAGACGTGTCTCAGGCTAGTGTCTCTTAGGATTCCACCACTGAGACACGGGGAAAAAAATATCCCAGGACAACCTAGATATGTTGAGTCATAGATGTTTATCTTAAAGCAGAATTGATCTTGTTTTCACTCCATGTCTGGATCCCACGTACCGCAAATTATACACATTGATTCTCTCCCCATCAGTCAGAGATTGTCAGGCTGAGATTTTCACAGGAACAAATTGGATTTAGGAACCCACCTCCCATTGAATTTAATTGGTTTCCTCTCTAGACCCTTCGGGTTCCTTCGCATCTATGTTTTTTTTGTTGTTGTTCACCATAACAGTAGTTATTGGATAGATTTCTCTCTTCTCCTCTGAGATGTTTCAGTTGTTTACAAAGCATATATCCTTAGATTTCTAATTTGGCAAGATCCTATTGTTACAACCTCACCACTGGGTTATTTTTCACCATCCGAAATGCTCTTTAGAGGCAATATGCAGAAAATCTTTATCTTGCAGCCAAATTCACTGTGGATCCCCCTATGAATTAACACAGTGAAAAAGAAAAGCCAAGTGCTCTGTTCAATCCAGCCTCGTGCAGAATCAAAACCAGGGATCAAACACACTGTCTGTGAATCCATCACAAGTTTGCCCACTTTGCTTTCGCTGTAATGTAAATTTTCCCCTGTGAAATCAGAAAGCCTAAGGGTATTAGCATTGCAGTAAAGCTGGTCCCATGCAATCAATACAATGAGCCACAGCGAGAATAATGTCAACTTGTATAAATTCTGTGCAGAGTTACTGAAGGCATAAATGGCTTTTTTGGGGGGTGGGGAGGGTAGAAGGGAGATATATTACAGCTTCATAGCTACTCTTTAAGCTCTTTGTTATTAGTAAGATTTTCAGCTACAAATGTTGCCAGAGCTACCAGGAATTCCACTTAATCTATTTGACGAGCCAGATCCTGAAGTGAATGGAGCAATGTCAGTTTACACCAGCTGAGGATCTGGCTTTACATATTTACCATGGTGATGAAGCAGGATGTGGGTGTGGGGTAGGAGTGTTATGTGCATGGGCCCTGCGTACAGCCTGTATTACCTTGTTCATCTAGCCCCACCCGGGTGGTACCCGAGGGTGCTGTGATGAATCTGGGGGATGGGACCACCAGGGGCTGGAGCAAGAATAGCGGGATGGCCTCAGCCTCTCCTGGATCTCTGGGAGCCACATGGATCCCGGGACCCCCACCCAGTTTCGAGTGAGGAGCCCATATCCTTTCACAGAGTGGAGGGGAAACCCAGCCCCTCTCCAATGACATGCTGTTGGGAAAACTCTGCAAGGCATTCCTCATGGAGATTTTCACCGAGAGAGCCCCTCCCCATGGATTGTACCACAGGAGCGAGCCCACTGGGCCCTCAGCCTTACGCTGGAGTCCTCCGTTCCTTGCTCTGCCACTCACCTGCTGAGTGGTCTTGGCCAAGTCCCGTTAACTTCTCTGTGCCTCGGTTCCACTTCCCTATTTGTTGTGAGGCTTAATCAAGTGCTTTGGGATCCTCGCACGAACGGTACCTGGGAGGTGTGAAAATTGTTAATAAAATTAGAGCTTTGGCCCGTAGGAAATTCAGAGTCCCTCCTCCCCCGTGTCACTGAAAGCGCAGGACCCGCAATGGTTCTAAGAAAGGCTGAATGCGTTGTGAACCTGGCATTGTTGACAGGGAGTCTGTTTGATCCCTTTGTTCATTGTAGGGGGGTAGCTCTTATCGATGTCAAGGAACATCACACATGAAATGTGCCAATGAAAAGACCAAAGCCGTGATAAAGATGTCTCTGCCGTCACCCTCCAATCTGTTCTAGTCTGACTATTGCTAGATGCCTTTCATATCCCACGTCACAGCTTGCCAAAGTCTGTTTTATAAGCTGCATGTTTGTGGAAGTGTAGAGCCCCATACGGAGGCATCCGTGAGGTGTTTAGCCATGGGACGGCCCGTGATTCTGTTACCATCATGAATGTACAACAGTCCTGGGATTTATAATCCGGCCAAGGTGATCTTTAAATTGACAAGAGCCTTTCGTCAATGCTTCATCTCTTCTTAGGACTGTGCAAAGACTCGGTACCCCCCCCCGCCCCCTCCTCAGCCCTAGCTGGTCATAGCCCCATTTTGCAGATGGGGAAGATGACACACTGGAGGTTAAGGTTCAACATTGCAAGTGCCTGTTAGTTCTAGGTGTCCAACGGGGGCCTGAGTTCCAGAGCTGCTGAGCACCAGTAACCGCTGTTGACGTCAGCACTTCTGGAAAGCAGGCCCTAGGAGTCTCCAGCTGGACCCACCCAAGGAGGTGGGGCGAGGCTTAGACAGTAAGTGTGAGGCCCTGCTGAGACCCGGGCTACAGAGCTCCTGGCTTCCACTCCCATGCGTCTCACGGGTAGACAGTCCCAGCAGCTGGCCAGGTGGATGGCTGATAATATCTTCTGTTATGCACGTGAAGATCAGAGTAAGAAAAGGCTTTAGAGTGTAAACTGCTGGCCCCCAGGACCTGGGAGGAGCCCCTCCCTCCTCCCTCCCAACGTGGCTCAAGCAGCCAGGAGCAAGGTGGGACTTTGACCTGGGGGCCGCAGGGTGTATGTGCAGGAGGGCTGCATGGCCCCTCTCTGAGGTATTTAAACCAGAGCCATCAGCCCCTCACTTCTGCAAGCTGCATTTAGAAGGAGAGAAGGGCCCTGTCCCCAGGGGGTGCCCCCGGCCTTTCCCTGTCCCTCACTGGCTTGCTCTCTCCTCTGCAGGTACCGTGGGCACGTGCCCAACACGGTGTTTTCCTTTGGTGACACCTACGGGAACACCACTCTGAAATACTTCCAGGATTTCCGCAATGCTGCCATGGAGACCAGCCGCTGCCCCTACAGCAAAGGCGGCCAGTTCCCCACCCTCTTCTCGCCCGACCCTGGCTTAGTGCTGGGGTGCAGGGCGCGGGGCTGGGACAGGTGGCTGCACGCCCCTTCCTATTCCCGCTTCAACTTGGATTTCAACCGCTCCGAAGAGCTGAAGGAGTTTTACAAGGTGAGAAGGCGTTTCTCGCGGCGGCATGCCCTGCACGCAACGGCACGGCGGGTCTGATCCAACACAGTCAGGGCCCCATCTGGGCAGCACCCACAGGCCCCAGTGAGAGGTGCCTCGGAAATGCCCTGGACCGAGCCAAAATGCAATCAACACAAATATATAATTAGTCACAACCAAAAGCCAGCGCCCTCGGCCTCCGGCACCCACCCGCCACACTGAGATGGTCTTTTTCACTGCCCTGTTACTGGTTCTGAAGGCAGCTTCTTGACCATAAGAACCTAGGCAGACAGTCCCCAGAAAACCCAATTGGCATTGTTCTAGGGGAGGCGCCGGTCGTCCCATCTCCAGCAGTTTACATGTGTGTGACTGGCATGCAGAGGGAGGAGTCAGCGTGGAACGCAGTGGGTGGTCGCTGAAGAGCAGGGCTCCCCTCCCGAGGTTACCGTGCAGACATCTCTGTGTGTGCTGCTGCGGGCAGGATTGCCTGGGGAGCTGTTTGAGGAGTCATCGAGCTTTGCTGAGTTGCCTGAGAGGACGTGGCAGCTAAAGGGGGAAGTCATGAGAGTGTAACCCAGCTGGTGCAGCTCACAGCATAGGTAGGGTAACCAGACAGCAAATGTGAAAAATTGAGATGGGGATGGGGAGAATAGGAGCCCATATAATAAAAAGACCCAAAAATCGGGACTGTCCCTATAAAATTGGGACATCTGGTCACCCTACTGCATAGGGCCCAGCTGGAGTGTAGCCCCATTGCTCAGCACAGCAAAACTTTGTCCGTCTTCCTGAATCTTCACTCTGGAACGGGAGGGGGAACTGGAGCAGGGAGGTGGAGCCTAGAGCATGTTATCCCAGTAATAAATAGTGTGAGAGGAGGACAGATGTGTGTGTGTGACTGTGGGAGCATGCAGGGGCCTGGGCGCGTCTGATTGTACATGGCAGATGTTCCCCTTGCTAAAGAGAGCAGCATCTCTCTCATCTGACTCGGCCAAGCCGCACATTTTACCATTTGCACCCAAAACACAGTGTTGTCTCCCCACTTCTCAGCCATAGTGAAGGCACAGAGCCCCGCCTCCATCGCGGTGCATTGGGAATAAGTACAGCTTGTATCAACGAATTCCCAAGCCAAGCCCCCATGTGATCTATCGCGGTTGTCACTCACTCTGCTGCCCAGAGAGCACCTTAGGGAGGGGAGTTTTAGAGACGTGGTTGTTATTATTTCTCTAGCTGCGGAGGGTGTGTTGTGCTTTGCACGTCTCTACGAAGAGAGGGCCCCGCCCTAAGGAACCTATCCCAGCTCGTGGATAAGGCTTTTGGGCCCTGGGCCCCGCATAGGCAGTGTCCCTTGGCAGCAGGAGGGAGGGATGCAGCAGAAGACCTGTTATCTTTTCCCAGTAGTTGGTATTTTAACTCCTCGGTTGCCTGGCCAGCTAATGCAGCTCTGCCCTGGGCCGGAAGCCTGGGTTCTGAGTAGTTTGCTTGTCCTGCAGCTGTCCCAGAGGCACCGCGAGCATTACCGTGACAAGACCGGGACAGAGCACGTGGTTCCCTACTTTGTGCTGCCGGTCAAGGAGAAGGACAAGTACCCCCACCCTCTTGATCTGTGAGTAGCAAAAGCAGCCCCCAGAAGGTGTGCTCGGTAGCAGCCCTTCCCCTGTAGGCAAGCTTGGCCAGTGTGGCTGGGGGGAGAAGGAGGCAGACCTTCCTCATCACATTTAGCCCAGTGGTCAGTGTACTCCAGCTGAGGAGGAGAGGGGCAGGGCCGGCTCCAGGCACCAGCCCAGCAAGCAGGTGCTTGGGGCGGCCAAGGGGAAGCGGTGGCAAGTCGGGCTCTTCAGCGGCAGGTCCCTCGGTCGCTCCCGGAGGGAAGGACCTGCCGCCGAAGAAGAAAGCGGGGCGGTGGAGCTGCCGCTGATCGTGGGGTTTTTTTGTTTTTGTTTTTTTCCCCCCTGCTGCTTGGGGCAGCAAAAAACCTGGAGCTGGCCCTGGAGAGGGGATTTGAAGATGGATCTGCCACCTCTCTGGTGAATGCCCTACCCCCGGGGCTCTGGGGTATTCTGATGTGGGGCTTTCTCAATCTCGCCTGTTGAAGATGTAGGGGAATAATTTAAAAAGTCATTGGAGCAGGGGGCTGGATCCTGGTTTCCCCACTCCTATGTGAGTGCTCTAACCACTAGGCTACAGAGCCATTCTAATGCATGCTGGTGGTATAGGTGGTGCTCTCTCTCTCTCTCTCTGGTTCTTTCATTGTTTATCCACAGTGGAACAGCTTCACCAGACAAGAGTGAGGGTATGTCTACACTACAGTGGTATAGCTGCAGCACCGTAGTGTAGATGGTTGCTACAGCAACAGAAGGGGTTTTTCCATCACTGTAGTGACTCCACCTGCATGAGCTAGGTCAGAAGAAGAATTCTTCCATCGACCTAGCCCTGTCTACACCAGGGCTTAGTTTGGCTTAACTGTGTCTCAGGTGTGAATTTTTCACATCCCTGAACAACATCACTAGGTCAATCTAAGTTTTAGGTGTAAACTTGGCCTGTGGGAGCCCCACACCAGATTTTCCCATAGCCCCATGGTGAGATTACTCCCCGGAGAAGTGGCAGGTGGGATTTGAACCAAGGGTCACCCACGTCCAGGTGAATGCTCTGACTACTGAGCTAAGGCATGAGGGTGGTGCTCCTCCCCTGCTCTTGTTAAAACGATGTAGATCCCCACTGAAATCCCTTCTCCCCCTCAGGTGGAGGTGGGATTTGAACCAGGGGTCACCCACGTCCAGGTGAATGCTCTGACTACTGAGCTAAGGCATGAGGGTGGTGCTCCTCCCCCTCTCCTCCTGCTCTTGTTAAAACGATGTAGGTACCTAACTCCGAGAGAGTTTTCAGCTGAGAATCCCAAGCGGAAGGAGGCATCTCCCACCAGAGGGGCGGGGCTTAGCACACACCCTCCCCCTGGCTTGGCCCCGCCCATTGGTAGGTTAGGGGAGGAGCTGCCTCGCGTGACTCCCGTTCTGGGGCACCTCACTGTCGCCAGGCATTGTGCAGGGGGCTGAGGTGCTGGACTCCGCATCACCACGCCGCTGTTCTCTAGCCCACAGAGATCTAAAAAGCAACCCCCCTGCCCTGGGGGACTAGTAACGCCCGGGATTGTGGAAGCACAAATCCATTTCAAACTGGAATGTGCTTCCCTCGCTGCTGCTGATTCTGCATTGCACCTGGCAGGTCACTTTCACCTTTGTTCCTGGGCAGTTTCACGTTCTGGGCCTGGGGGTGCTCAACCCCCCACTTCGCCCCAGGCCCTGACCCCTTCCCCCGAGCCCCCGCCCCATCCTGCCTCTTCCCACCCGCTCTCTGCCCTGAGCTCTGCCCCCACACCTTCCCCCAAGACCCCACCCCCACCCCACCTCATCCTGCCCAGCTCTGCCCCCTCCCCTGAGCGTGCCCTATCCCCACTCTTCTCCCTCCCTCCTGGAGCCTCCTGCACGCTGCGAAACAGCTGATCACGGCAGGTGATAGGCACTGGTGGGAGGGAGGGGGAAGTGTGCTGATCAGCAGGGCAGCAGGCGGGCGGGGGGTGCTGGGGGGGGAGCAGGCTGCCGGTGCTGGGGAGAGGGGTGCCACTAATTTTTTTCCGTGGGTGCTCTAGCCCTGGAAACTTTTTTATTTTTAAACTCCTCAAGTCTTTTGGGGGCTTGGGGGGGTTTGTTTTTTCGTTTTTTAATCCTGGGAATATTTCTATGGATCTCAAGTTTTTTTTAGAAATCCCAAACTCTGGGCTAAATTTGCCCCGATTTGTGTCTCTTGAACCATTTCCCAGGTTGGGGTGATTGTTCTGGTGCCTCCCCAGCCTCACAAATATTTGCCTCACTGAAGTTTAGTGGCTGCCCTCCCCGACTCTTCTGTGTGCAGGCTGGACAGCGTTCTGGTCCCCGCTGTGACGGGCTGTATTGCTCACTGGGCTGCTCTCGCTCTGGATTCAGCCAGCGGATTGTGGATTCACACTGCTGCTTTATGAAACTGGGCAGTTTCCCTTGGCATTGCCTCTCATAAAAAGCCACATCAGCTTTTGCTTGAGGTGTGGCTTCAAACAGACCCCTCAACCAGGCCTCAGCCCTGAGCTCATCTGGCTGGGCTTGGATTTGCCAGCGAGGTTAGCAAGCCCTGGCGAAACTTCTGGTCAATGTGGTCTGAGCGTTGAGTTTGTAACAGCCTGTGACGGTGCTGCCTGTGGGAACCAGCTGAGGTCACTCAATGAGGGTGAACTGCAAACAAAATGGGGCAGACAAACCCCAGAAGCTGGTGGATATTCCAGTACTTAGATTTACCAACCAGCTCAGAACAGCTTCTGTAGCACCTCACTGGTTACTCAGACGTCCAAACAACGCAGTTCCCTTAAAGTGCCCAGCCTCAGGCCTCCATCCAGACACACCTGTCAGATATAATGATGGTTCCTGAAAATCTTATATCATATAAACAAAAAGTTTCTTCCAACCCCAAAGACTCAGCCACACACCCAGGTTCAATTATAACTTAGATCTTATCCAAAATACACACTTAGAGCCAATTCTTATTAACTAAACTAAAATTTATTAAAAAAGAAAAGAGCGAGAGTGTTGGTTAAAAGATCAATATACAGACAGACTCGAATTCAATTGTTGAGGTTCAGGTACATAGCAGAGATGAGCTTGTAGTTGCCAAAAGTCCTTTTAGAAATAGTCCAGAGGTTACAGTCCAATTTCCATATTCAGGGTGGCTCCAGTCAGTGACTGGGGATCTCAATCCTTGTGGCTTAAGGTTTCCCCCTCTTGAAACCCAAAGCAGATCTGAGATGAAGCAGGATCGTGTCCCAGGGTTTTTATACATTTCCAGCAGCCTTTTGGTCTGAGAAAACAATAGGCTTAACTCCTTCTCCCAAACATCCTGGCAATTAGCACAGAGTAATTTATCCATTAAACAGTTCAGATACACGTTACCACAACCTTCAAAGAGACATAGAGACAATAATACTATTTCACTCAAGTGTCTTTCTAAATGTTAATATTCTTTTTTTGATCTTTGAATCAAAGCTGTAGCAATAGACAAGACTTGTTTGCTTACATCCCAAGACCTGAGCAAACACCTACCCTTCTACCTCTAACAATGCGGCTGCATTTCAAAGCTCTGGTCATTCACAGATCTTCCTAACCAGTTTCTAAAGTTTGGCCATGGGTCAGGTCAGTCTGTGAGTTAATTAACTCTTTCTGGCCCTGTCATCCTTCAATGAGGTATTAGATCAGACTCATAATGTCACACAGCCAGGGGTGAAAGTAACATACAGGACTTACATACTTCTGGAGTCCTGAGGGGGGCGTGGCCTCATCTGGAAGAGGCGTGGCCTAGACCGGAAGAGGCAGGGCCTCTTACAATTTAAAGACCGTGGTGCACCAGCTGTGGCTGGGAGCCCCAGGGCCTTTAAATCAAGCTGGGGCTCTCAGCTGCAGAGGTGGCTGGGAGACCCCGTGGCTCAGGGGCAAATTAAAGGGCCCAGGGCTCCGGCCGCTGCGGAGCTCCGGGCCCTTTAAATCCCCACTGCAGCTCCCGCTGCCGGAGCTGCAGGCAGGATTTAAAGGGCCCGGAGCTCCCATGGCTGCGGGGAACGCCGAGCCTTGCTGGGCTGGGGCCGGGATTTAAAGGGCCTGGAGCTCCTGCCGCTGCGGGAAGCTCTGAGCCCTTTAAATCCGTCCCCAGTCCGGCCGCCGGAGCTGTGGGCGGGATTTAAAGGGCTCTGGGCTGCCCAAAGCCGCGGGAGCTCTGAGCCCTTTAAATGCCGGCCCCAGCCCGGCTGCAGGAGCCGCGGGTGGGATTTAAAGGGCTCTGGGCTGCTCTTGTCATGCACGTGCCTCGATGGGTAAATCACTTGTCCACCCCCAATCCTCTGCCACCACAACTGCTGCAGTCTCTTCTGCTTGGGTCCTTTTGAAACCAACCGTGCTTGCCTCCAAAACGCTGCCTGAACGGTCCTGCTCTCCCAGAGCTCTGAGCATGGCCCCGAACCTCCCTTTGAGTCGCTTCCAAGTCTAACCTCTTGTCCTTCTTCTCAGGGCCATTCGTCTCCTACTTCCATCTCTGATCTGCTCTCCTTCTATGTTCCCCATCTCTCCTTCTGCCCCGTGCCTGGCGATCTCCATGCCATCTGTGTGCCAGCCGTGGTGCCCGGTCTGTATCCTCCCGCCCCAGCCGTCTCTGGCCCGGAAGTTAGGAACCACCTTCGCCTCATTCAAGTGACCTGTAATTGTGTCCCTTCTCTGTGCCTCAGTTTCTCTGCCTGTAAAATGGGGGTGATGACTCTCCTTTGCAACAGGCGCTGTGCTCTAAGACCGAAAGACACCAAAGGAGAGCTAATAACTCACACACTTCTGCAGCCCTGCCTGGTTAAAGGGGCACATTTGTCCTTCAGTGACAATAAACAGGAGCCACCCAAAGGGACGTCCGCCTGACCTGAGTAACAGTGTAACCTGGCCCTTTCCTGGTGTGTTACATCCTCATTCAGCTGCCAAGCCCGTCGTCTAGGCCGTTCTGGACAGTGCTGTTCTAGGAGGAGCCCAGCAACCCGATGGGAGCTCTAATCTAATAGTAACACTTAGAAGGAAGGCAAAATAACCTCCCCACGCACCTGGCCAGTTGTGCATTGCTGTAACTGGGGGTGGAGAGGGGGCAATGGTAGGGTGGGATTATTCCTTCCTGTTCCACTCCCCAGCAATCAGCAGTGCCCTGAAGCATGAGAGTAGACTGGCCCAGGCTTCACATTCAAAATTACACCAGCAAGTCACCTGCCAGGGTTACACTGGCTGGAACGGGATGTCTGCAAGTCCGGCCACCCCACATTTGAGGTGAAATAGCTTCCAGGCCGGGACCCCAGAAAGTTGAATTAAAAGAGCCAGCGAAGCCATGGCCAACTCCCCTCCCCCTGCCCGAGCTATCCAGGGCGGCCAGCGTTAATAGCACCTGGTAACATTAACACTGCCCGTTTGGTAGCATCGCTGTTTCAAACCAGGGGAGGCAGATGGGATTTAAACTGCTTCCTTCCAAGAGTCCAGGCCCAGTCCCACCTCCCTACAGACAGAAACCCTCCATGCCCTGGCACAACATTTCACCTCCCCAAACCAGCCAACCAGTAAGTCCCTAAAGGGTTAAACACCCAGGGTTCACCAGTGGGCACAGAGGTTAGTTTTGTGGGGGTCCTTCAGAATCTTCTATAGCAGGGGAGGGCAAACTATGGTCCGCAGGCCGGATCCGGCCCATTGCCAGCGCACAGAGCCCTCTGCCCCCTCCCCCCGCCAGGGGCCACCGGGACGCTGGGAGCACAACGGGGCAGGGCAGGCAGGGGGCCTGCCTGAGCCCCACTGCGCCCTGGGGCTGGCAAGCCCGTGGGCCAGATTGAAAGCCCTGATGGGCCGGAGCCGCCTGCCGCACCCCAGCCCCAGGAGTCACTGCTGGACACGCTGGCCAGGGCAGGCAGGGAGCTGGGTGCACAAAGCCTGGGCCAGCCGGTCCTTTCCAAGTGTCTGTTGTCGTTCATTTTGCTGCCAGTGTTTTGGTTTTGTTCTTTTCAGCAGCGTCTTCCTCCCCCGCCCCAGCAGGGTCCCTGGCACAACCCTCTGCATGTTTCCATCGCTGCCGTCGGATAAAACACACGGCGTATTTCTAGGCACTGATTTTGTCTGTGGGGATTGAGGTGGGCTCTGTGCAAACATGAGCCCTTCCTATTACCTGACATGCTGCAAGGAAGGAGGCTTCTCTTCCCAGTTTCCCAGGCTCGACTGAGTCTGTTTTCATTAACCCTTTGGGTGCTGGTTCCCCCACTGCACCTGCTGTGCAGCCTCTGGCCGTCTGGGATCCTTTAGGAGAAATGGAAAGTTAAGACATTTTTGGAATGGTCAGACACAGGGAAGGCCCCAGTCCCTGGTACGTTCAGAGCCTTGCTCCATCTCCGTGTGCTGCAGCACATCCAGCAGTGCTCAGCGGCTTTGGCTGTCCTCTTTTGTTTAGCTGCGAAGCAGGAGAGCTCTGCATGGACAGACCTGGCGCATGCGGCCACTTTCTGTCTGCACACCCTTGAGAGAGCCAGCCGCCTGGCAGCTGCAGTCTAGCTGGGCATCCCTGGCATGCTGATCTGTGAGTGAAGAGGGAGCGCGCCTGGCGCGTATGTACTGGGATGGAGGGAAGGGGACGCATTGAAGAGTGCCGGCTTAAAACCCGGCCTAGCCAATCTCATTCTGTCTTGTACAGTTTGCAATAGGGGGCGCAGACTCCGCCTCTGCGGAAGAGGTGTGAACTGTAACCCATTGGCTTTGCTGGCAGAGTCCTCACTCACCTGGCGAGCTCTTCGTTAGGACTCTCAGCAGTGGAAGGACATAGGCACTTGCAACAGTGGAAATAGATCACTGGGTTCAGAATAAAACCTACCCCATGATTTCAGAGGCCCAGCTTAATATTCCAACAAACTATTCCGTCTGTTTCCAGCTGTGTAATATTTCTTTCCATTAAACCCTTTTTAGCCCTATTCATGGCATGACTGCCCTGGAAGGGTCTTTGGAGAACTAATGAAATGAGGACATCGCACGACACCAGAGCCTGGAAAGTGAGCACCAGAGACGGGACAGGATTTTAGTCAGACTCTGCTACCTAAAGAACACTTGGGAGAAAGGATGTCTTTGTTGAAATTGGCTCTCTCGCTGCACATTTCAGAGCGCGCCGCAGTCCCCTAGCAAAACCGGGGAAGATCAGACTTGACATTCCCGGTATTTCTAAGGCAAAACACAAGCAGGCACAAAATGCCAAACCTCTTGGGCTTTGTGCATCCATGCCCAAGGAGTACAGAGCCAGCTGGTGGCGTTCCTTGGCTGGTTACCTCTGGAGCTACCGAGCATGTGATGCAAGGGTGGCATCTGGGACTCAGAAATACAGGGCCCAGTCTTTAGCCACAGTACAGCTCAGGCTCAGGGCACTCCCCCAGCTCATTCTGGGCCGACTCTGCTGGATTGGGCCGCAGCCTGAGTTAGAGTAGCAAGAAGGCTGCTCCAATTTACGCTGGGTGCCTACATCCCCGAGTGGTCGATAGATTCCAAGGCCAGAAGGGACCATTGTGATCATCTAGTCTGACCTCCTGTATAGCACGGGCCAGAGACCTGCCCCACAGTAACTCCTAGAGCAGAGCTTTCAGAAAAACAGCCAGGCTTGATTTAAAATTGTCAGTGATGGAGAATCCACCACAGACCTTGGTAAGTTGTTGCAGAGGTTGATTACCCTCACTGTTAAAGATGGAAGCCTTATTTCCAGTCTGAATTTGTTCTGCTTCTACATTTAGCCATTGCATCGTGTTAGACCTTTCTCTGCTAGATTGAAGAGCCCAGGACTAAATATTTGTTCCCCATGTAGATACTTATGGGTTGTAACCAAGTCATCCTGTCACCTTCTCTTTGTTAAACTAAATAGATCAAGCTGCTTGAATGTGTCACTATAAAGCAGGTTTCTAATCCTTTAATCATTCCTGTGTCTCTTCTCTGGCCCGTCTCCAATGTATCAACGTCCTTCTTGAATCGGGGGCTCCAGCGCTGGACACAGGATTCCAGCAGCAGTCGCACCAGTGCCAAATACAGAGGTCAAATAACCTCTCCCTTGTTTATGGGGAAGCCCTGGTCACACCCCCGATCCCTTTGCCCGGCCCCTTTATATCAGCAGCCGGGTGGATGGCGAAGGAGCCATGATGCCAGCACTGCCCTGCAGGACAGTCCATCCATGCAGCGGTGACACTGGCTTTAGGGACCCCGTGGGCCGGCCCAGCAGTGGGGAGGAGAAGCCGGGCCAATAGATTAACAGTCTTGTGATCCGACTGAGGGTCTTGGCTCACGCCCAGGTGCATGTCAAGCTCTGCAGAATCGCCCTGGGACGTGAGCCGCACCTGGGCCCCATGGTGTGCTAGGAACCCTGGGCCTGGGAGTCCCGGAGTTCCGGGACTAATCGGCTCTCGCTGGCATCTTCCCCACGTCCTTCGTTCACTGCCTTCCCCCAGGAGGCAGAGCTCACCACGCGTTGGACTGCCTGCCCCCGGGAGCTGCGAATCGGGAACACACCCAAAGGGATCTCACAGACCGAGGCTGCGTTAGTACCCTGCTGGGCTCAGCTTTCCCGATCGCAGCACCTCCGAACGTCAGCCCAGGCCTCAGGACCTTCGCTTTCCTAGCGGCTTGGCCAGCTCCCTGCCCCTGTGGCTACGCGACCTGCCTTAAAGCCTCCAATGACCAGCCACAGGCCTGCTTTAACTGTGCACTAAGAGCGGTGAGTCAAGTCATCCCTGGTGTAGCTCCCCTCATGTCACTGGGGTTACACCAGGACCACAGTGACTTCAGGACACAAACCACCACCACGAGCAGCACTAAGTGATCACCCTGGGCTGGAGATTTTGGCAATCTCCGTGGAGACTGGATCTCTTGCCTGCCCTCTCGCGGTGCCCCTGACTGGTGGCACGGCCGAGGGGGTGGGTGCCCCTGCCATAGAGGAATTCAGCCCCCGGGTGCTCAATCCAGCATCATTCACCCGTCTTTCATACCACTGACCCACCCCCCAGTCTCCTTTTCTTTTTGTTGTTGTCCCAAGTGAGTGCGTGATTTTTGGCTCCTGTGGCTCCTCCTTCCTGCGTGGGCGGGTGGTTAGTTCCTGTGGGCTCCATCCACCCCCCAGACTTCCAATCAGCCAGCCCCAACCCCGCCCTCACAACAGGATTGCCAAGAAAGACACCAAAGGGAACAGTCGGGTTGCCATGCTGGGTAGGATGCTATAGAGGAGCATCGCCTAGCGGTTACAGCAAGAGCTCAGGCCGATATTTTCAGCACTGGTCTTCAACCCAGATCAGGACCAAACATTGAAATATCGAAAGATTTTATGGTACAGAACTTCTGAAGTTTTTGATTCAGAAATGTTGAAACATTTCGACCTTCCTGAAATCCAACTGGTTCGTTTCTGGTTGTTGAAAGGACCCAACATGCTACATTTCAAGTCAGTTCGACATTAAGCTGCCTTTTGCCACAGGGACGCTTTCCTCCCAGGAGCTGCTGTTCAGGCGCTTGGTGTCCCTGTTCTGTCCTGTGGGTCAAGCTCTGTGAGCAGACAGAAATGTTACCCTGGAACATCAGCCTGATGGAAATTGTCTGAGCAGCTGTAGTTCAAGCACATGCCTGGGCTTCAAGAGACCTTGGTTCTGTTTCCAGCACTGATTTCCTGGGTGTCCTTGGACAGGTCACTTAAAACAAACCTCGCAGAGCCTCATTTTCCCCATCTGTAAAATGGGGGTGCATCATAGGGCCACCCCACCTGGAGTGCCCTGCGGTGGTAGGCTGCTACACAACAGGCATGCCTGCCTCAGTTTCCCTCCTGCAGACTCCCCAGAAATAGTCCAAAGCCTCTTCCCAAGTATAATATATCCTGGGATTCATTTGTTACAAGAGTCCTGAGCACATCAATCATAACAAGTCCCAATTCAATACCCCAGAATTCCCCCAACAGGGTTCTTACAGTAAATGTAACATATGCCCCAATGTCCCTCACCCCATCCCGAGTGTCTGGCGTAGCCCCAACATCCCTCACCCCTCTCCATCCCTAGCCCCCCAGCGTCCCCTGCCCCCACCTATCCAGCATAGCCGTCTCCTGTCCTTGTACCAGGATAGCCACCCCAGCATGCAACCTCCGCAGACACTCTGCTGGGAGATCATCTTTAGCAAGGAGCATCCCTCAGTCCCTCCCCCTCCCCCCCGGCCCTCCCACTGTTCCCTGGGTCCAGCTCTCTGGCCCTGGAGATGTCAGCAAGGAAGCGCTTCTGCTGCTCTCCAGCCCTGGCCCTCTGGCTTGGGGATTGTGACTGTGCGGTTCTGGCGGGACCCAACTGAGAGTGCCCCAGTATCACCACCAGTGCCACTCGTCCTGGGGATAAAAATGGTTGAAAACCACACCCCCAATAAAAAAAAAAGGTCTCTCGATCCCCCAAGGAAGCCCCAGACCCAGGTCAATAATACACACATCATCTCTTACCACAATCACGCTTTTGCAATCCTTTAGGAATCAGTTACATACAGTAATGGCAAGTTCTTAGTTCAGGCTTGCAGCAGTGCTGGAGTAAAAACTGCAGTTCAAATCATCAAGTCTCTGAGAATCCCCGGCTGGGATGGGTCGGTCCAGTCCCTTGTGCAGAGCTCAGCCCTGTAAGTCCCCTCCAGAGGTAGAAGAAGTTGAAATGAGGCATCAGCCTTATATAGGCTTTTCCAGGTGTAAGAACCTCTTGTTCTCACAAGGCGTCTGCCTTCTCTCCATGGGTCATTGTGTAGCTGATGGTCCTTGGGCCATCATCAAGGCTAAGCAGAGCTCTGGGAGGCTTCCCCAGACAGCAGCACCAACTGAAATCATAATTATAACCAGCAACCCAGAACCTGGTCTTAGACACCTTAGATGACCCCCCCCCCCAGATTTGGTGCCACTACACACAGGACCTTGTTGCAACCCCATTATGGTATGGTCATTTATGGGATGTTAGACACAAACCCCTCCTTGCTGCTCTGCTTCCTTCAGCCTTCCCCCAGGAACCACCGTCTGGCTCTGGCAGCTCCCATCTGCCCAGCCTGACTCTCACCCTCACCGGATCTCCTGTCTCTCTCTGACTGATCCAGGCGGCCCTTGACTCACCGGCTCTCTCTGGTCCTGTATAGACTCCAGGTGTTGTCCTGCCCTCTTAATTTGTCAAATGGCAGCACCTGCTTTACTGGGCCCAGCCAGCCTGTGGCAGGGTTCTAATACGTCTGTCTCCCATCTTGGGTGTGACATGCCCCCAGCCCCATAAAAGCTGAGCCCCTCCCTGCCTTTAGTGCACTGATCCTCTCCACACCCCCGTGAGGTGGGGGCAGGTGCTATGAGCCCCACTGCACAGATGGGAAACCGAGGCACAGGGAGACTAGGTGACTTGACAATGCGGATGTACTTATCTACCTGGGACATTCTGAGACTCGGTTCAGTTTTGCACAAAGCTCTGACACTGGGAAGCACTCTGAAGAGCAGAGAGAGAGGTTTTATTTGTTTTGTGGCCAGAGGGATGTGCTGGGGAAATAAGAATTATTCCCTCCTATGAAACCAGTGTTCTGTGTGTCGAACTGTTCAATAATACATTGAGTGCTGAGGCTTGTACTGCAGTGCAGAAAAGTGACTTCAAGAGCTGCTCATGTGCAATCTCCAGGGGCCCTGGGCATTCATAAGGAACGAACAGCTTTGGAACCATCTCACATGGCAATTTCTTCCCTCCCATTGCATTTACAAATGACCTTCACGGATTCATTGAGGCAGCCCTTTGGCCAATGAGCTGTATCTGCCTAGCCCACCCAGGCGCTTGGCCTGCAGCCGTGATGCCAGTGCCAGAGCGGGTGACACCTACCCTCATTATGTGATATGCCTTCACTTTGATAGTCATCGGTGCATTCATCCAGGGATCTCAAAGCACTTCACAAGCTTCACCTGACTCATCTGCACATTTGTCTGGCGGGATCGGCATTAACCTGCCATCATTATTGTTGTTATTCATTGTAGCACCCAGGAACCCTAATCAATACGCCTTGAGGGAGATTTCATCCCGCACCCTGATATGGACAGAGCCACCTCTGATCCTTCTTTCTCCTACTCTTCATGGCTAGGGGTCATGGTCAGTCCTTGGGTGGTCAGAAGGGTACAAGACCATTGCCCATAGATGGCCTGAAAGTGCTAGGCATACCTTCCTGCTAGCACCTTGGAAATGTGGGGGAGCCCATCAGGAGCTCCATAGGGAGACAGCTCCCCAACTCTGTGTTCCAGCCCTGTCCATATCACCAGGGGCAGCTCTAGGATTTCCGCCGCCCCAAGCACGGCGGCACGCCGCGGCGGCGCCGCGCTCCGGCGGTCCTCGGGTCCGGTGGACCGGTGGACCCGCTGCCTGCTGGCCTGTGGAGGCCCGTGGCGCGGCTGCTCCTCCGCCCTCCCATGCCTGCACCGGGAGGCCTCGGGGGGCAGCGGGACGGCCCTCCTCCACACTGCTGCGCGGGTCCCGTACCCTGTCCCCAGCGGCAGTTCGCCCTTCCGCACGCGCAGCCTGGTCCGCGGTCCCGCCGCCGAGTCCCAGCAGACATGCTCGCCGAGCATGCCTGCCTGAGAGCGCGCCCTATATCACGGGAGACCAAGTCATCACAAGAAAGCTCCTCTGCTTGGAGACACCCCCTTAGTTCCTTGATCTCCTGATTGTCCCACACCTGCAGTGAAGACACACTAGGTTTCCAAATGGTCTGTTTAAACTATGGAATAAATTAGTGGATCTGACTGTCCAGTTCTTACCCACAAACCAAATCATTAGCATGATGCCACCACATTCTGCGAGCTCATTGTTCCGGTGTGTGTCAAAGCTCTCCTTGTTTCACATAATGGCACTGGGAGGCTTCTTCTCCTGAGGGAAATATTGGACCAGGTGTTTCAGGAACAGATGGCAGATTTGAATTGTCACATTGTGTCTAGCCATCTGCTCATGAGTATAAAAAGTAAAAATCCCAGGAACATAGACACAGTGATTAGATTATCTCTCCAAGGAGAAGCAACTATACATAATTTCATTTTTTTAAAAAGTAAAAACCTACTTTAAAAGGACTCTAGGGTTGCAAAGTCAAGCATTCAGTAGTCAGGAAGTGACAAAGTAAGGTTGCCTGGGCAACCTTAACTTTGCCCCTTTGTGCAGATGCATTACGAGATAGTGATCATGTAATTAAAGACTGTCATGACATATAGAAGCACAGTCTATGTGAAACCAGAGGCACGTAGTGCAGGCTATAGGCACAAACAAACAGACTTCCACATAGCTTGAGTTCCAGCTTTGTCCTCTGTTTGCCAGGAAATATAACATGTCTGCAGTTCTACATAGCACTCAGACATCTAGTGGCTGCTTCACATACTGCAAGGTAACATATTACAGTCAGATGCTATGTTTTCCCCAGAACCCCTCGTTCAAAACCCTCTGCAACTTCATCAGAGAATCAAGCTTTTGTTCCTTTCTGCATCCCAGTGTTACTCCCCGCACCACCCTGCCTCATTCACTGTCCAACCTGTGCACAGAATGTGACAGGGCTCCTGCGGAAAAAGTATGAGTGTGTAGTTAAAGAATGTATTGTAATGTGTACACACAAGAGGGTGGAATTACAGATGCACATCGCCAATGAACATGATCGTTGTACATGTGAAGCCATAACACTATTACAGATGCATCCCTGCCTCCTCCTTACACACACGCTAAGCATTCAGAATTTGCCAGTGATTTCTGTGATGATGCCGTATAGAAATAAATACTGCGATCTCAGTCTGTTCTTCATAGACTGTATGATGCTCAGCATCCCCAACTCCCAGACTTTGGTCTCTAAAGTTTCCTGAGCAAAAGACTAACTGCATATGGCAATCAGTTTCTGCCAGTCTCTGAGATAGACAGAAATTGCCTATACGTTGTCGTCTGAGTGGGAATTCAACCCTGGCCTCTTGTGGGCTCCAAAATGCTAAAAGTTTCAAACCAAGATGCACAGATGCCATCTAGTGGTGGGACGCAGGTTAATTTTTACATTACCCAGCATGCAGTGGAAAATACAGTAGGAAGAGATATATATACACAGAGAACATGAAACAATGGGTGTTACCATATCCACTATAAGGAGAGTGATCAGTTAAGGTGAACTTACAAAGTAAAAATATACATTAATTTTTTAAACCTAACCAGTGTCCCTTAAGTGAATTGACACAAGTATTAGAGCTGGGTGGGTCTAATACAGTATTTTTTTAAATTTCTTTCTTTATATAGGAATTAGAAATTATTATCCGACAGGAGCACTGTAGCTAAGTTATTATCTGCAAAAAAACCAAGAGTTTTCAGGTGCCCAAGTAGCCTTTGGAATCACGGTTAAAGTTACCCCCCCCAAATCTGAAATGGTGCCCCTGGGTTAGAGCTTAGCAGGCAGGGCCGGCTCCAGACCCCAGCATGCCAAGCACGTGCTTAGGGCGGCATTTTGCCGGCAGGGCGGCAGGTGGCTCTGGCGGACCTCCTGCAGGCATGACTGCGGAGGGTCCGGTGGTCCCGCGGCTCCAGTGGAGCATCCGCAGGCATGCCTGCGGGAGGTCCACCGGAGCTGCGGGACCAGCGGACCCTCCGCAGGCACGTCTGCAAGAGGTCCCCCAGAGCCGCGGGACCGGCAACCGCCAAAGCGCGCCCCACGGCGTGCCGCCGTGCTTGGGGCGGCGGAATTCCTAGAGCCGCCCCTGTTAGCAGGGGATAAATTGATGGTCAGGTGCACTGCAGAGTCACGTCCTGTCTGGCAGCACTGTAACTTGCCATGGAGACAGGCCCAAAGGAATCAAGATGACGACTAAGCTGGGCTGATTTTCAGCCCCTTGAACATGGATGTTACCCTTGGAGAGTGTGAACTGGCCCATGTCTTCACACCAGCGCACTGCAAAGCCTGACCTGTGTTAGTGTGTCCTCACTGGTGTTACGCCCGGCCCCCCAGCCCATGGGCGTTGCAGGCTCTCCCGCGGGGCACATCCCATGGGAAGCAGAGCCGCTTGTGACGGAGCTGTTCTGGCGGGACCCAACTGAGAGTGCCAAATCAGGACCAATTGCTTAAACAGGGCAGTTACAGCCCTAGGCTGGGGTTTTTCCACCTCTAAGGCAAACCAAACCAGCCAGACAAAAGGGACTTGGTCACCCCCCTACCACCAACCACAACAACACAAAACAATTTTGACCCTCCAGTCTCCCAGTCAGTATCACACACCACCACACTGGCGTCTGGGGATATATGAAAAACCAACCCAACACCCCAAAAAAAAAAAAGGGTTCTCTGATCCCAGCAACCAAGCCCCCCAGACCCAGGTCATCATACATCAGACAATACCTCAAATCAACAATGTTGTAATCCTTTTCTATCTAAAAATCTAAAAATTATTTACAAAGGGAAAAGGGTAGAGAGGTAGAGTTAAATGGAATTTATTAACAAAATGGAATAGTAATGGCAAAGTTCTTGCAGCAGCATCCCCACGGGGATGGTCCTTTCAGTCCCTTGTAAAGCTTCAGTTTGTAGCAAAAGTCCCTCCCAGAGGGAAGCAGGATTGAAGACAAGATGGAGATGATGAGGCATTTAGGCTTATATAGACTTTTCCAGGTGTAAGAATCTTTTTCACTGTGGTGTTTACAGCAAAAAATGGGGAGAGGAGAGTCACACAGTCCCACTGCTCTGCACTCTGCTCACAAGGCGTGTCTGCCTTCTCTCTCTGGGTCCATTGTGTGTAATGGGGGCCATCAAACAAAGGAGCTAGCTAGCACCAGCATTATAACCAGCAACCCGGAACCTGGTCTTAGACACCTATTAGGATTTGGTGCCACTACAGGACCTTGTGTTTGCAGCCCATCTATGGTCCGCTCTGTGATTCTTTCCTAGGGAATTGTGGGAGAGCTTGTCTGTCCTTTGGCCACCCAGGCTGCATGGGGGAAGGCACTGGAGGACTGGCAGCGTTCGAGGGTGGGTTGCCAGCTTCAGTGAAAGCAGCCCCTGGGGCTCTAACGCACCCCCCAGCTAGCCCAGGTGAAAGCACCGGATGGAGAGGGCTGTGTGTGTAGATGGGCCAGCCCCTGAGCGCGTGCTGCATGCCATCTCTGAGTAGGATGAAAGGGGAGCACACTCAGGGCTGTATGGGTGCGTTTGTACAAGCAGAGCCTAAGACACACACACACACACACACACACACACACACACACACACAGAGGTCCTCCACCAAGTGTGATCCAAGAGCGCTTGAGAAGATCCATGGGATTCCAGCTGTGACAGGCAACTGGATTTCCCTTTCCAACCTGCCTAAACATTTTTGCAGTTAGGGCCAGACTGTGCAACCCTTATCTGCACCAGTGAGCACGTACGCACCCCAGTGAACTCACTTGTGCAAGGCTCCATGTCTCCCCTGCCCACCCTTCCTCTCCCACTGGACACATCTGGGGCAGGGCTGAGCTTTCAGGGGCTGATCCCGAGCGGGTTAATCCACGTTCTGCTCTTCTGTTTCTCCCCAGCCCACCTCTGAGCGCGAAGACCCAATGGCATTTATTCCGCGTGTCTCCAGAGAATCTGCGGACATACCAAACCTTCCCCTCGGGGAAGAGGGTGACCGCCCAGGAGAGAGAAGTCAGAGACAGCTATTTTGAATACAGAGCATGAGGAGAGAGGTTCCTAGATGAGGAAGGAACGGTGAGAAATAAAGCCCTGGGAGTTAGCGACCCCCTGGATTCTCTCTCCAGGCTGCGGCTGTTTCTAAACAGGGCAGCTCTCTCGTTACCCACCCGCAGTGCCAGGAGAGGGCATGCATGTGGCTGCAGTGAGTCACAGACCCTGCGCCTGCCACGGTAGCTGTACATTTTACACAGAGATAAAGGACAGGTGGGGTGAGCACTGGACGCAACAGACTCAGCAGCTGTTGGTGAGAATGTAGAGGCTCAGCTCTGACCGGCACAGCCTTTTATTGTCCTCCAGGGAGATCGGGGTTAAAGCGGAA
This sequence comes from Mauremys reevesii, assembly GCF_016161935.1. Taxonomy (NCBI): domain Eukaryota; kingdom Metazoa; phylum Chordata; order Testudines; family Geoemydidae; genus Mauremys; species Mauremys reevesii. The sequence goes on along the minus strand of NC_052625.1, from coordinate 204,368,625 downwards.
GCTCCGCCCACAACTCTAACTGTACCAACAGTTGTGGCTCAGCTCTTTCGTAATGCCAAGAGGCACCACTCACAGCAGATGGGCAGGCCTCCATAATAGGTTTTCCTTTCCCCTTCCTCACATAGTTTGTTGGAAGAGAAATAGTTAATAATGTTGACAATTAAATGGTCACCATTAGGCTTCAGAGTTAACACCCACCGGTGTAAATAGAACCATTGATGCCTCTCTCAGAGTTGTTGTTTCAGGCTCTCTGAGGACTCAGGGACACAACTGGATGCTTTTCTACTCCAGTATAAGGGCCAGAGACTTGTTTTTAAATGAAAGCTTAGATTCTGGAGCAAAGAGGGCAGGCAGCAGGGAAACAGACTCCTTTGCCAACCCCCTGGGAGAACTATTTATGCAGAGAATATAAAAACTGCTTTATGTTCGGTGTTCTTCCATCTTTTGTAAAAAAAGCAGTCGCTCATAAACCTAAGAACCAGAGTGCAGCCTGTCGCTGGGCTGATCCTGAGCCGCAGCCCAGCCCAGGAACCAGCATAGTCTGACGAGCCCCACGCTGATCGCCCGTCAGCTCAATGTCAGGTGCACAGGGTGAAATTCACCAGCCCCAGGAACTCCCACCTGAGCACATAGGGCTTGTCTGGGTGAACAGTGAGAGTAAAGCAGCAGAAGTGCTGAAAGAAGCTGCCCCAGAGACAGGGGACTGTGAGTCAGGAGGTCCCATTAATATAAGCCTTATCGCTCCTCTCTGGCACTATAGATCATGAGTCATGCTGCTGTCTTTCCCAGGCAGTTCCTAGATTCAGAGCGTCCTAGGGCCAGGAGATCATCTAGTCTGGCTTCCTGTGTGGTATAAGCCAGAGAATTTCACCCAGTTCCCCCCATCCTGAGCCCAGCCACTTGTGTGCGGCTGAGGGATGCCTTCCGCCAGGCCACCAGCGAGGATCTGAAGACATGGAGAGATGGACAAGCTGTCGCTTCCCTTGGGAGTTTGTTCGAACGGTTAGTCGCCCTCCCTGTGGTCTTACTGCTAATTTGAATGTGTCTGTGTGGTGCCAGAGTGCCCCTGGCCAGCAGCGGGCGGTTTTGCAGGGGATTTTGCCCGTCAACCTCTGGTGGCCACTTCCTTGGCCTGGCTCTGGGCCTTCCTCTTAAGTTCTGCCCCTTCCGCAGTAACGAAAGGTCCAACTGAAAGTCCGGATAATACTGCGTCTGCTTCTCTTGGGCTCGTGGACATTCCTGGCTTCTCGGCCCCTGTTCCTGGGCCCTGCCGAGCTTCTCCACTGCCCCTTCCTCCTCGCAGGCTTTCTCCCCACTGCCTCTCCTGCCCCAGGGCTCTGGCTGCGTCCCACAGGGATTCCCTGCTCCTTGTAACCCCTAGCTCAGTGCTCTTGCTGGGAAGCCTTGCGCCCCCAGGCCCTACTCAGAAAGGAAAGTCCCCAGAGCATCAGAACGGCCAGAATGGGTCAGACCAGTGGTCCAGCTAGCCCAGTATCCTGTCCTCTGACAGCGCCCAAGGCCAGGTGCCCCAGAGGGAATGAACAGAACAGGGCAATTACCGAGTGATCCATCCCGTCGTCCAGTCCCAGCACTGGTCCCCTTGTCAGCGCTTAGGGACATGCATTACAAGGACAACTCCATCATCGGCAGCTTGTGACAATCTGGCTTCAGCTGCTCGCCACTGGTTCTTCTTGTTATTTTTTCTCTGCTAGATTGAAGTGCCCTGTAGTGCCCATTGTTTTCTCCCCAGGGAGGTACCAGAACCCTGTAATCAAGTCACCTTTCAATCTTTCTGACGAGACAAACAGCTGGAGCTCTTGAAAGGTCTGTCTACACTGCAGTAATCACCCGTGGCTGGCCCGGGTCAGCTCACTTGGGCTTGCGGAGCTATACAACTGCAGTGTAGACAGCCAGGCTCAGGCTGGAGCCCGAGCCCTGGGACTCTCCCCATCTGAGGAGCCTGTCTCAGGAAAGCAGTCCCATGCGTACAAGGCTAGATTGTGTCTGCTGCAGGCACCTCCCCACAGCAAAACTGGCTCTTTCACTGTAAGGATTAAATCTGAGACTTGGAAAGGAGCCCAGAGGAGTTCCCAACTCCCGTTAACTTTCAGTGGGATTCAGGCACCCAACTCCTCTAGGCTCCTTTGGAAATCTCAGTCTAAAAAGAAAGACACTGACTAGTGCCCATGCTGTGTAACTGAGCCTCATCGCTGCTACAGGCAGGGCTCCAGGAGTCGTGGTTAGTGCAGGGGCAGGCTGTGCTGGGAGGTGTAGGCCGCGGGCTGGCTTGCAGGGGTCAGTCATGAGCATCTGAAGACATGAAGTGAAGGCTGCCACCCTGTACTAAGAACCTGCTGCCTGCCCAGGCGCCGCAGATTTTTAGTGACAGCTCAGGGCTTGTGTTCGACTGGAGTCACACGTAAGCCCGAAGGCAAGAAGCAGCATTGCCAGCTCCAGCAATAGTCTCTGTCTTTCGCCAAGCCCCAGCTCCTGGAGTCATGTGATCATGTGAGAAGCTCAGCTTTCATTTAAAAAATGCAAGTCAGTTTCTAGTTCCCATGGCTGAAAATGCAAACCCTAAAGGCTCAAAAAGCAGAAAACAAATAAAAAGAAGCCCACGTGTGTGTTTTGTGAAGCAATCTCATGCTTCTTTTAGGCCAGGCATGCTTTTAGGAGCCCTGACTCATTATTTTTGAGCACTTGGGGTTTGCAGTATTGAAGAAGCTTCCTGTTCCTCTCGCATGTCCGCACAGCACCAGTTCTCACCCCTGGGGGGCACAAGACACCCCACAGGGGTAACCACGAGACTGGCCATCAGGGATATCGACCCTGGGCTAATGTCAGAGACTCGTGTTCCCATTTCTTGTTAGCGCAGCTGTGCCAGAGTCTTAGCACAGGAGGGTGAGGGATCAGGCCCCATCCCCCTTCCACACCAGCCTGGAGAGCATAAGCTGGGTGCACCCTTAGCCAGGGGAGAATACGCTACACCCCCAAAAGAGCATCTCCCCCTCTGCTCTGGGAGGGCTTGGGACTCCCCGAGGCAGGATCCCAACCAGAGCCTGGGGCTAGAGGGCCCCGCTGAGCCCTTCCCGGGGAGCTGTGCACAGAAAGCCACCTAAGGTACTTAGCTGGCCCCACAGTCTTTAAGGGATCGTTGGGATAACCCCTGAAACCACTGAGGCTAACAGCCACCTTTCCTTCCACTGAACTGTGTGAACTGATACAGTTCCCGGGATCAGCGCACCACTGGGCGGAGGGGTGTTTTCTCCCTCAGCGTGTCATGGGGGGGAGGAGAGGGTCAGAAAGCACATGGAGCCAGGCACGCAAGGAGGGAGAGGGCGAGCAGGAGAAGGCATCCATGGCCTGTAGGACCCGTGCGTGGGAGATGCCTGGAGAGGTTTGGGGTCAGAGCGCTGGTGCTGGGAACACGGCAGCTGCGTCCTGCTGTTCGGTGCCTCCTGTGCTCTGGGACACACGGCTTTGTACATCCTTTGTAAATAAAGATTGTGCCACAGGTACCCGCCTCCAGCCTCAGTTTCTCCTCCCACCTGGAACAGCCCTGAGGGCCCTGAACTTTCATCAGCTCTGGGGACCAAAGGGATCGTCCTCTTCACCCTCCCAATGCCCCTTGTGATGGGGGTGTCATAGCAGGGGCTCTCCCCAGCACCCCCACCCACAGCTGCCCTGTCCCTGCGGTGGTCTGCTTCTCCTCATGACTCTGCCCTCCAGCCAGGTCACTTGTAGTCTCCCTGGCCCGGGTAACAGGGAGTCCCCCAAACAATAGTCCAGGTCCTCAGCCCGACTCTGGGCCCAGCGAGCCGTACACCCCCCGGCTCAGGGACCTGTCACACCACCTTCCGAAGCTCACATCTGCTGCCACCTCAGCCTGTCCCCGGGCCTTTTCCCCAGCCCCTTCGGGGGCTCACCCATCCCCAGGCTCGGCCCTGTTCTGTATGGCTCCGGAGCAGAGCAACGCCCGGTCCAGAGCCAGCTCCCCAGATCTGCCTGCCCACGGCTCTTTGGGCAGAACCTCGTGCCCGGGCTGCCTCCCTGGGTCTGGCCCTTTCAAGCTCACTCCACCCCTTTGCCTGGCCTGCTCCCTTCTCCTGCCCAGCTAACCTTCCTCCGCCCCCCTGGGACCCCCCCCAGGCAGCCCTCAGCTGGGCCTAACCCTGGCCCCCCTTAAGGGGTAACCGGGGGCACTGATTGCGCTCCGGCTCCGTTAACTCTTTCTCTGCCAGTGCGGAGGACAGAGGCAGAACCACAGTTGTCCTAAGGCGGGGCCCGGGTTACCTGCCAAGCAGTGTGTGTGTGTGTGTAAGGGGTTCCCTCACTTTGCGTTGCCCCATGGCACCCACATGTCTTCGCTGAGCCGCTGTCTCTCCTCCTAGAGCGGGCTGGGTGCAGAAGCAGCTGGAGGGGATGGCGGCCCTGGGTTTTGGGAAGCAGGGAGCCAGGTGTATCACACTTTATCACACACACATACAGACCCATTTCTCTCTGATCTGCTCTCAGAGATGATTGATCAGTCTCTATAGCGTGGCCATAGCAGGTGCTGAGTTCTTCAGAGCTTAACTCTGTGCTGAAGCATAGGCCAGACTGCTGTCTTTTCAGAAGGCATTACACAGTGTTAAACTTCAGAGCTACTGTGTGTAAAATGGAGGGTCATAATTCCCAGTCATTTCATGGAGAAGCAGCAGCCACTTTCTTAGTAAAAGAAACACGTAATGCTCACAGAACATCTTGTAATAATATGAAATATGGAATCCTATGAATAATTTGTAAACAAAAGCTTTTAGGCAGTAAGTCTACTGGTGTTTCTTGTACCGATTCTCCCCCTTTTGGTTCTGTTTCAAACATTCACATCTAAGGTTTCCACGTAACATTTTCTGTACATGAGCTCACACGTCAAAACGCATTCCCTTCTGATCTTCTTTGCAGTGTGACCGGAGTAGTGTGACCGTGAGTCACCTGGACTCTTCAGAGCTTGAGAAATGGCAGCGTCTCTCAGTCCTGTCAAACACTTCAGACCCTGGCAGCGAACCAGCACTCTGGGGAACTCCCCAGCTAGCAGCTGCCAGCCCTTGGGGCAGTAGCTGACTGGTCCTCTCAGTTGCTGTTGAAACACAAGTCTCTAGCCTGTATCCAAAGTGGTGCAGTGATGGGTAAAGGCATATACTATACCGCCTGAGCATCCCTGGCCCCTCCCATGACCCAGAGTACCAAATGCTGCAGTATAAAGCATGCAGATTGCATAACCTTAACTCTGCCCACTTGTGCATTATGCTATAATCTTTGATTACATGACCACATACCATTTTTCCCCACAGGACCCCTGCCCCATTCCATGCACAGGCTGGATGGATGAAATCAGGGCTCTGTAGTGAAAGAGGCTATTGTTTGTAGGCTCCCTCACTGTCGCTGCAAAAAAGTGGCAGATGTGCAGCGAATGAGGCAGGAGATTGTGGGAAGAAAAATGGGGGTCTCATGGGTAAGACAGGTGAATGCTCCACGGGAAAACTAGATTCAGTCCCTGTCTCTGGCCCAGAGGCCCTGTGTGATGCTGGGCAAGCCATTGAAACCAACATTGTCACAGCTGGCCCCTAATTAGCTGCTCATTTTCTGGGTGAGCAGCACTACAAATAAACATACTTTAAAATAAACTATTTGCAAATCATCCTTTATAACTAGGTATTATTTGTCTGGTGGTGGGCCCAGAGCCCTGTGCAGGTAAGGGATATATACCTCCATACCCGCCACTTGTACAAACCCAGGGAATTGAAAGGTCTCAAACCCACCACGTTATTTCCATAAGCAAGTAACCATCGATTCCCACCACTGTCATCCTCATCCTCTCCCTCTCCCCACGCCTCCCATTACAAAAATGCGGTCTCAGGGTATATGGTTTGTCTATATAGAGAGAGCTATCTACTAGCAGGGACAGAGAATAGCATCTGTTATACTCTTCATACATGTAGGTTACATAAAGTTGTTACTAAACAAACTGATTCCTGGGTGCATCGCAATCGGTGACTGTTCTTTTAAATCGTACAGAGTTCTCCCCCCCGCCCCAACCCCTTTGGAAAGCTTTATACAAAACCCCTTCAGAATTATTAAACTCTTGGAGCCCAGCTGGCTTAGATGATGGAGTACGTCACATAGCGTCAACTAAGACAGAGCAAGGAGCAATGGTCTCAAGTTGCAGTGGGGGAGGTTTAGGAAACACTATTTCACTAGGAGGGTGGTGAAGCACTGGAATGGGTTACCTAGGGAGGTGGTGGAATCTCCTTCCTTAGAGGTTTTTAAGGCCCAGCTTGACAAAGCCCTGGCTGGGATGATTTAGTTGGGGATTGGCCCTGCTTTGAGCAGGGGGTTGGACTAGATACCTCCTGAGGTCCCTTCCAACCCTGATGTTCTATGATTCTGTAAGACCAGCAGTGTTCTTACAAAGAGGAGAGCTGCAAAATGATGAGGTGATCATTTGTTCTGTGTCTGAACAGCACTCAGCACTCTGGGGCCCTGGGACCATGACTGGGCTTCTTCCAGTATTGCCAAATTAAAACATCATGATTGCTCAGCCAAATCTCATGAGTTTGGGGAGCCTGGTTCATTGAGGCAGCACTGCAGAGGTGCAACGACAAGTGATGCTCTGCTGCCATCTAGAGGGGGGAGGGACTCCCTTCTTCAGACCAAGGAACTGCAACGTAAATAGCCCATGAAAGCTTATGTTACAATAAATTTGTTAGTCTCTAAAGTGCCACAAGTTCTCCTGTTCTTTTTGCGGATACAGACTTACATGGCTGCTACTCAGAAACACATGTATGGTTTACAGCAATAAACATTTATTTCCCCTTTTAAGCAACAATAAAAATAGGGTTATGGTTTTCTTCCACTGGCTATACAGATAGACGTGCTCACAAAAACGGAAAGAACATGCTAGAACCAGAGTACTCTTGTACTGGGCCAGCAAGATGGTCACAGCAAATAATTCAACCCCAAGTAGTAGCAAGTTACAAAGGTCAAGTTACAAAACAAGCGTGTCAAAACCAGTAAAAATGTTTAATGCAAGGGGATCTCTCTCACACACAACTAGGGTTGCCAACTTTCTGACTGCAGACAGCCGAACACCCTTGCCCGGCCCCCCTGCCTGAGGCCCCGCTCCTGCCCCACACCTTTTCTGAGACCCCACCCCTGGTCACTCCATCCCTCCTCCCTCCATTGCTCGCTCTGGGGCGGGGCTGGGGATGAGGGGTTTGGAGAGTGGGAGGGGGCTCCGGGCTGGGCAGAGGGTTGCGGTACGGGAGGAGGTGTGGGGTGCGGGCTCTGTGAGGGAGTTGGGGTGTGGGAGGGGGCTCAGGGCAGGGGGAGGAGGTTCAGGGTGTGGGGCGGGCTCTGAGCAGTGCTTACCTGAGGCGGCGCCCAGAAGTGGTGACTTGTCCCTGCAGCCCCTACAGGCCAGGGAGGATCTGCTCTCTGCCCTTGCCTGAAGGCGCCACCCCCAAAGCTCCCATTGGCCATGGTTCCCAGCCAATGGGAGCTGTGGAGCTGGCGCTCAGGGCAGGAGCAGCATGTGGAGTCTCCTGGCCACCCCTGTGCCTAGGGGCTGCAGGGACATGTCGCTGCTTCCAGGAGCGCAGAGCCAGGCAGGCCTTAGACTTGCTGTGCTGCCAATCGGACTTTTAAAGGCCTGGTCAGGTGTGCTGACTGGAGCCACCAGAGTCCCTTTTATGCCAAGTGTTCCGGTCAAAACTGGAGACCTGGCAACCCTACTACACACACAAATACAGTTGGGGTTTGGAGCCTATAAAATGTGTTAGGTTAAGAAATAAGTAGATGCTAGGGTTTGACCTGAGATCGACTAAGAAAAGAGGAGTATGGGAAACTGTGTTTGTTAGTGGGAGCAAAAGTTAGAGCTGAGCTGGAGACAGTAAGATGGGAAAACTGACGTTAGCAAGGACACGGCCCAGGTTATACTGGGGCCACGTCTTGGTTCTAACTGGTTTTAACAGGGTTTGTAGTAAGCGTTTGAGGATGTGGAATGTTTTATTGAAATGCTACCTATAGTGACAGCATGGGGAGAGCCTTGTACAGATGTTACTTTAAATAGTGTGTGATGTAAACAGTCACTAAAGAGGTGGCTGAAATGTGAATATGGTAATGGGTGGGTTTAAGATGAGTTAGTATTATAATGGAGAATTAAATGAGTGGCCTTGCTAAATTAGGAGAGCTCCAATTAACAGCCAAAGGGAACTGTTAGGTTACAGGGTAATAAGGCTGGTCATGGTGTTGTCAGGGGATCACCCCCGGATACACCAGTCCATTGTTCTGTGTGTGTATCATGGTAACCCCAGTGCCAATGGTAACCGTAGGCCTGTTTGGTGAACTTGTCATTTTTCTTTTGAATAAAGTTTGGCTCTGCCATTCAAAGCCTCATCCAGGGTCCTGCCGTCAATTCAATTGTCTGTAACTGAGCTGAAAACCAAGTGCTTAGCTTTAGCCACGTAATATTAATTGGGAACACTTCAAATGCAAGTTTACAGGTTCCAGCCTACAAATGCTTACGCACGCAAAGTACATTTACTTACAGGAGCAACCCCATTGAGTTCAATGGGATTACTCATGGGACTGAAGTTACCTTCTTAAGTGTCTGCAGGATCAGACCCTTCCTCTGTATGTAAGACTAGGCTGTCTGTGAATCCCCTCAATTGCTGGGACAACGGAGCATTTGAAATAGCAGCGATCCCAAGACCTTGTCTAGAGTGGAAAGGGTTTGCTGGCATAGCTGTCATAGAATCAGTGGTGTCAGGTCACTGTACACCAAGCCTTGTTTAACTCGGTGGATTATTGGCGAGTGGCTGGAACGTTTTGGACTCTGTGGGCCCCTATATTCCATTTATATTAGTAATGCACCCCATTGTCCTGAAGAGGGCAGTGCTCCTCCTGCAAGGAACCTTTCCCGGAACTCTGCTGCAAAGACGGCATCTAAATGCTTACCCGAAAAGGGAGCGCTGCAAGCTTCAACGGGGGGAAGGGGGGAGAATCAACAGCCCAGCACCCTAACAGCATGGCTGCACTAAAGCAGCTGGCTGCAGTACCCCCAGGATTCTTGCAGGGGGTGGTAGTGAACATTCAGCGGAAGACAATGGCGTTGTTAACAGTTTGAACCCAGGTTCGGTTCCTGGCTGAGCTACAGACTCCTGGCATGACCTTGGCCAGGTCACTAACTCTACCCTGCCCCGCAGGTCCCCATTGGTTTAATGTGTAGAACAGCACTTCCAGGCCTCAAAGGGATGGGGGCGGCGGGGTGGGGGGAGATAAAATCCATGAATGAGGAGGAGATGCTCAGATATCACAGCACTGAGGGCCATATAAGCAGATAATTGATGCCAATGAGAGATTGCACATGACTAAGAAATTGGGAGGTGCTCCCATACTAGGGTAATGGGGGCCCTATCGGCACTGGCCAGACAGAACCTTGGCTACTATAGCAGAGGGCTGGAGGGCTGCAAGTGCTGTTTCTGTCTGTTGAAAAGGCTGGAGGGGTGATCCTGGTAATTAGAACTTGTCTGTACGGAGATTTAGTGCGCGGCCGGCTGGGTTGTGAACCTGCTGAGCACCAGCCTTCCACACACTACGGAAAAACAAACCCAGGCTCCGGGACCCTCCCTGCTGACCAGGTTACAGAGCCTGGGCTCCAGCCCGAGCCCAAACGTCTGCCCTGCTATTTGTAGCCTGGCAGCCTGAGCCCTGCAAGCCCAAGTCAGCTGCCCCAGGCTCGGAGCCCTGCTGCCCCCAAGTGGCCACGTTGACCCTGCAGCCATGCACTAAAAGTGCTGCTGTCACGTAAATTGGTGGAAACAATTCGAAATAGAATTATAAGACCCCTAAAGGATCACGATACAAGACAACAACGAGGAGTCCAGTGGCACCTTATGCCCAAATAAATCTGTTAGTCTTTAAGACGCCACCGGACTCCCCGTTGTTTTTGTGGATACAGACTAACTCCAGATACTTGATACAAGAGAGACAATAGCATGGCCACTGCAACGGACATTCTTACCTCCCTGATCTGTTAGAAGACTTTGAGCTTATCATGAAAGCAGAGGATAAAGGACAACTGCCTGATGCGATTTATATTGCGTTTGAGAGTCTCTGACAAAGTCCCTCACAAGAGGCAAGTAAGAGAACAGAATGGTCCTGGGATGAGAGGCAAAGTGTTGTCCTGGAGCAGAAACTGGCTAGAAGATAGGAAATAAAATGGTGGATTTTCCTCATGGCCAAAGGTTAGCAGCAGGGTCTGGAAGGTTCTGTATTAGGAGCAATGTTGTTTCATCTGTTGTTATGCTGAAAGGTGCTAATAGCTGCTATGGGTGTGAGGGCTTGGATCCAAAGACAATCACAGACCTCATTAAAGCTAATGTGTGTTTGCCAGAAGGATCAATTATGCCTCTTTCGAAGTAGCTGTAAAACCAGCTGCAAACAATCTGAGAGGCCAAGCTGCATGGACTGAGGGGTTTCCCTGGTTGCAAACATAGGGGTTGGAGGCAGGCTTGTGTGACCCTATGTGTGTTGGAGCAAAAAGCCTGGAGATGGAAATGTAAGCGTGACTGTGAGAAGATGCAAAGAGGTGGAGCTTCTTGGGCACAGAGCCTGCCAGAGTGGCAGACTTGGTGATTTGTGAGTTAGGCAAAGAATGGTTACTTGCTTGACCGTAACTGTGGTTCTTTGAGATCTGTTGTCCACCTGGATTCCATTCTTGGTGCACGTGTCCCGTGCTTCTGAGATCAGATTTTTTTGGTCTGCTGGGGCCAGGCCTGTGGCCCAGATATCCTCTCATCACCCTACCTCTCGTCCTCCATCAACTTCAGGGCATAAAGGGTGGAGCCTGGCCAACTATCCCTCAGTTCCTTCATACCACCCATGGCTACATAGCATGGCCTAACCACTCAAGTAAATAGCTAAGATCCTTGGCGGGGATGTACTTGGGAGGCTAGTCCATGCAACTGCCCCTGCTATCTTGGCTATGCTGCTATTGTTACTTGAGCTAATTTTGATCTAAGCCGGGGTAGGCAACCTATGGCGCATGTGCCGAAGGCAGCACTCGAGCTGATTTTCAGCGGCACTCACACTGCCCAGGTCCTGGCCACTGGTCCGGGGGGCTCTGCATTTTAATTTAATTTTAAATGAAGCTGCTTAAACATTTTAAAAACCTTATTTACTTTACATACAACAATAGTTTAGTTCTATATTATCGACTTATAGAAAGAGACCTTCTAAAAATGTTAAAATGTGTTACTGACAGGTGAAACCTTAAATTAGAGTGAATAAATGAAGACTCGGCACAGCACTTCTGAAAGGTTGCTGACTCCTGATCTAAGCTATCAAAGTTGCCTTGGAAAAGCCTACATGAGCTGCAGTCATGGCCTCTTGATTCCAGTGTAGACATACCCTTTGGCTCTGTCCTTTGTAAACAGACTGGATTACGCCAAGAATACACCAGTCTCATATCACCAATGTCTCCTCCTAACAGAAACAACCCTTCAGGACTCTGACTTTTGGCTAATGGCTTGGCCAAAGAGGCAACAATATTTATTAATGATCTGGGACAGGGAGTGAGCAGTGAAAAATGCCAGGTGACACAGTGTTATTTAAACTAGCTAAGGCTACAGAAGGCCATGAAACTCCCCAGAAGGACTGAACGGCACCAGGACATGGCTGATGAGTTTCAGAGTTGGCAAAAGGTGATGTGAATTGGGAGGAATAAATCTGAACAATTCATACAGATGAATGGGCTCTAAATGACATGTAACCACTCAAAGGAAAGACCTGGGTATCGTTACAGACAGTTCAATGAAAACATCTGCTCAGTGCGTGGGGGTGGGTAACGCAGAGCCAACAAAAGATTAGTGTGAATAACGAATGAGCTAGGAATGAAGATTGAAAACATTCTAACACAATGAGAGACATGAATGAGGAGCCCTCCCGGGAAATGCTGTGTTCACTTCTCAGACAGGACGGAGTAGAAAGCGAATGGGGGTCTAGAAACAGGTGGTAGGAGAATGACTGAAAGGCCTGGAGAGAGATTGGAAAAAGCAGGACTGTTTAGCGGACATAGGAAACATGACTGAGATACAGCAACCGACCAATGGGGTTTGGGTTTGCATTTACGACAGAACTCCTCGCCACAGAGCACGCAAAGCAGAAATGTTCCAATGCACAAAACTGAAAAGTGAAACGGTTCTTCATTCTCACAGGATTTGAAGGCCGCGTTGAGCCAAACGCCAACAGTGGAGTCACTCCCGCTCCCCAAAGAGCACTTTCCATCCCAGCAGGGAAAGGTTGACCTGGTTTCCCGCTTTGAAGAACTGTATTGTACAGAAATGAAAAGGACTCAGAGAAGAATCACAGAAGGGTAGGATTGGGAGGGACCTCAGTAGGTCGTCTAGTCCAGGCCCCTGCACTCAAGGCAGGACTACACATTAACTAGAGCAGTGGTTCCCAAACTAGGGGCGTGGCTTGTTCAGGGAAAGCTCCTGGTGGGCCAGGCCAGTTTATTTACCTGCCGCATCCGCAGGTTCGGCTGATTGCAGCTCCCAGTGGCTGCGGTTCGCTGCTCCAGGCCAATGGGGGCTGTGGGAAGCAGCGGCCAGTACGTCCCTCGGCCCATGCTGCTTCCTGCAGCTCCCATTGGCCGAGAACGGCAAACCATGGCCACTGGGAGCTGCGATTGGCCAAATCTGCGGCTGCGGCAGGTAAACAAACCAGCCCGGCCCACCAGGGGCTTTCCCTGAACAAGTGGCACCCCTAGTTTGGGACACTGAACTAGAGGAACACAGACCAGTTCAGACTAGACCGAAGGCATGCGGTTTTTTAAGAGCAAGGGTAATTAACCATTGGAACAACTTACCCAGGGCCAGGGTGGATTCTCCATCACTTGAAGTCTTTGGGCACGTCTACACTTACAATGTTGCACTGGTGCAGCTACGCCACTGTGGTGCCTCAATGACACTCTCTCCCATCGGCGTAGTGAATCCACCTCCCCGGGAGGCGGTAGCTGTGCTGATGGGAGAAGCAATCCCGCCAACATAGCAGTGTCGACACAGGGGTTAGGTGGGTATAACGATGTTGCTCTGGGTGTGAATTTTTCATGCCCCTGAGTGACTTATTTATACCAATAGAGGTGTGACACTGTACCTCAAACTCGCACCCTGGAACCCCCATATTCACCACTGTGATATGATTACAATATGGTCCAGACAAAGTACACCCTGTGAGATGTCACTCAAAAAGGCCTGATCTGTTGAACGTTACTATCCTGACAAATTGCGTGTTTGGTCATTGTATGTGAGGTTATGAAGTATCGCTGCGTGTTTCTGGCTGAAACACGTGGTCAGCGGGAAACACCCAGAGCCAGCCTTTCAGTGGCAACAAAGCAGCAACTGACAAGACAGATTTACATCGAGATTGGCCAGACAGGCGTTGATGGCCCATTAAGAGGAATCCGCTCCCCCAATGGCCCTCCCAGAGACTCCTCAGAGGGCACGGACACGAAGGAGGGGGCCTCACTCCTGTGACACAGCAAGGATCTTTCTAGCAGCTGGAGGAAAGTATCAAAGAGGGACAGTGACATCATCATTTGGCCTCTCTCCTCCCCCATCTCAACAGCTGGAAGATTGTCGGGAAGACAAAGGCTTTGAACTGGGGAGATTGGTCCCAGGCTGAGAAGGGAACTCAGCCTGTGTATTAAGAACTGTAAACTGCCTGGAACATCCAGTGGGGTGAGAAAAGCTGCTTCATTCAAATCGTGCTTAGTCTGTTAAAGTTAGAATTTAGACTGTGATTCTATATTTATTTGTTATGTACCCAACTTTGACCTCCGTGCCTAACACCCATAATCACTTCAAATCTCTCTTTCTGTAGTTAATAAACTTCGTTTAATGTTTTAGCCTTACCTGTGATTTTCTCTAATGTGCTTGGGGAAATTGCTCATGTGACGGGTTGGATCACAGAAACCCCCTTGGGAGCTGCCACCTGATGTGCCAAGACTACCTCTGCTCCTGCTTTCCTGCCCTGCCAGCTCAGGACCCCAGCACCCTGTCTTGCTGGGCCAGACACTCCCGTCTGCTCCAGCACAGAGCCAAGGTCTGAATTACTTGCCCCAAAGCTGCAGGTTTACCTGAAAACAGCTCACAGAAGTGTGCTTGTCTTAACACCCAGATGCCCAACTCCCAGTGGGGTCTAAACCCGAATAAATCCGTTTTACCCTGTATAAAGCTTATACAGGGTAAACTCATAAATTGTTCGCCTCCTATAACACTGATAGCGAGATATGCACAGCTGTTTGCTCCCCCAGGTATTAATACAGACTCTGGGTTAATTAATAAGTAAAAAGTGATTTTATTAAATACAGAAAGTAGGATTTAGGTGGTTCCAAGTAGTAACAGACAGAACAAAGTAAGTCACCAAGCAAAATACAATAAAATGCGCAAATCGATGTCTAATCAAACTGAATACAGATAATCTCACCCTCAGAGATGCTTCAGTAAGTTTTTCCTCAGACTGGAGACCTTCCAGGCCTGGGCACAATTCTTTCCCCAGGTACAGCTCTCGTTCCAGCTCAGGTGGTCGCTAGGGGATTCTTCATGATGGCTCCTCCCCACCCTTTGTTCTCTTCCACCCCTTTATATATCTTTTGCATAAGGCGGGAACCCTTTGTCCCTCCCTGGGTTCCCACCCCCTCCTTCTCAATGGAAAGACACCAGGTTAAGATGGATTCCAGTTCAGGTGACATGATCATGTGTCACTGCAAGACCCCAAGCCTTCATTCCTCCCAGCCTGGCTCACAGGGAGGCTGCCTGCAAACGGAGCCATCCAGTCAATTGCCCTGATTAATGGGAGTCATCCAGATTCCAAACCACCATTAATGGCCCACACTTTGCATGATTACAATAGGCCCTCAGAGTTATATTTCATATTCCTAGTTTCAGATACAGGAGTGGTACATTTATACAAATAGGATGATCACACTCAGTAGATTATAAGCTTTGTAATGATACCTTACGAGAGACCTTTCGCATGAAGCATATTCCAGTGACATTATATTCACTCATTAGCATATTTTTATAAAATCATCTAGGCTGTAACGTCACAGCTCAGATTACAAAGGCTGGTGCATGTCCACTTCTCTTTGCCGAAGTGGCGAACTAATTAATGAGCTCACACTATTCAAGAGAAGGTCATGAGCAGGGTAAGACGGGACATCACTGGGGTGCAAGGCTTGGGGAGATTTGCTGGGGTCTTTCTCTGTATAATTCATGAGCGGCTTGAGAGCATTCATGCAATTTAGCTGGGGGTGTCCCTGCCTGTTGGCTGCGGGATCACAGCACCTGGATGGGTTTTGCTGCTTGTCACTAGCACAGCACTGAGAGAGAGCCCAGGCTGAAGCATTTAAGGGGACTCAGCGGTCTCACAGTCTAGGCTGTACTCTGGGGATCCCGTCACAATAGGTCTGTAGTGTAGACATTCATTCATTCATTCATGCCCGTCACCCCAACCGGGGTATGGGCCGCCAACCACAGAGCTCCAGAGTCTTCTATCCTGGGCCATTCGCTCTAGCTGGTTCCAGGTATAGCCCATTTTTTTGCTATCAACCTGAAGGTCGCGTCGCCAGGTATTTCTTGGGCGGCCTCTTTTCCGCTTGCCTTGGGGTTTCCACCGCAGTGCCTGTCTGGTGATGTTAGTTGGCTGCTTGCGTAGTGTGTGTCCTATCCAGCCCCACCTTCTCCTTCTAATTTCTTCCTCTGCTGGGAGTTGACGGGTCGTTGCTCTCTTCATGTCCTGAATACAGCAACAGCTCTCCTGTCAACAGTCGTCTCTGTCCAGCTTGCGTCCATCTTGTCTCGCTAATGCCTAGTAGGGTCAGGTTGTTGCTCCTCATCTCTGCTGCAACCTGCGCCGTCTTTCCTGACTCGTACATGGTCCTCACGTTCCATGTGCCGATGGTAATCCTCCTGGTTGTAAGAAGGGTGATCGGCTTAGTGGCTTCCTCGCAGCTTTCACCACCCAGCGTCATGCGTCTTCGAGTTGAAGACCCTTCTTTTTCCAGGCTAAAAGTCTCTGTTAACTCTATTGTTGGCGTTTCTGTAGCAAGCTGATTTTTACGGGGTGGAGTTGCTAGCCCCACGCCCAACCCTCCTCCTTTACCCTGACTTGGGACAGGCAGATGGCCCCAAAGGACCTCTCTGGTGGAGTTTGTAGTGTAGACAGGACCTTTAAATCTCTTTCTAAAAGATATGCTCTAGCGCAACTGGAAGTTCTGGGCTTGACACTGAATGAACGGCTGAGGTTCTCCGGCCTGTGTCCTGCAGGAGGTCAGACTAGATCAGTGGCTCTCAAACGTTTGTACTGGTGCCCCCTTTCACACAGCAAGCCTCTAAGTGCAACCCCCTCTTATAAATATATTTAACCCCATTATAAATGCTGGAGGCAAAGCTGGGTTTGGGGTGGAGGCTGACAGCTCGTGACCCCCCCCATGTAGGAACCTTGCAAACCTCGGAGGGGTCCCGACCCCCAGTTTGAGAGCCCCTGGACTGGCTGATGGCAGTATTGCTGTTGAGGTTACGCCTGTTCTTTGGACAGACACACGTAAGAGCGGGAAAGGGAGGGGGAAGCAATGAGACAATGAGAAGCACTGTTTGCTGCAAACCAGCTGTGAACGGTTGCTGAATGTAGTGGAGGGTGCCAGCCTCAGCCCTGCTCTCTCCCATGCTAACAATGGCATTGCCCTTTGAATGAGTTTTCCCCAGGATTGTCCGGGAGTCTCCAGGAATTAAAGATTAACCTTTAATGAAAGCTTATGTCATGTGATGACACCTCCAGGAAGGTGTCCAGCCAAAGTGGGCAACCCTAGTTCCCCCTCATGGGTGGTGAGCATAAAGCATCCCCTTGCTGGTGCTGCTGGATGACTGGTTTGAATCATAGAATCTCAGGGTTGGAAGAGCCCTCAGGAGGCATCTAGTCCAGCCCCCTGTTCAAAGCAGGGCCAACCCCCAGACAGATTTTTGCCCAAGATCCCTAAATAGCCCCCTCAAGGATTGAACTTATAACCCTGAGTTTAGTAGGCCAACACTCAAACTACTGAGCTACCGCTCCTGCAAGCTTTGAGGGTGACTCAGTCATCTCCCTGGACTCCAGAGAGATTACTGATGAACCCAGGAAGCTGAGTAGCAGATACCACCTCTTCTGCCGCCCTGGAACCTGCATGGGGCATATCAAAAGCCCAGGTTCTTCTTCAGGAAGAGACGCTGTGGTGCGACTTCCCTCAGGCGGCTTGGGGGCTGGAGAAGGAATGGGGAGGGGAGGTGCGGCATAGCTGCAGCTGGCCCGGGGTTCTCCAGGCAAGTGGGGCATGGCTCGGGGCTCCTCCCGGCAGGTGTCGGGGGAGCTTGGTCGAGGCTCCTCTGGGCAGGTGGGGCAGGGGGCTCGGCGCCCTGGGCTTTGGCTAGCCCGGGGCTCCTCCAGCCGAGGGGGAGCGCTTGGGGCTCCTCCAGGTGGGGCGGGGGAGACTTATTGCTCCAGCTGCAGGGGGGTGGGGGGGTCTCGGGGCTCTGGCTGTGAGAGGGGCAGGAGCCTGAGGGCTCCAGCCTGGGGTGGGGGTGCAGGCAGAAGGGGCAGAGTTGGGGGCTAGCCTCCCCAAACGGGGGTTCCACCTACCACCCATGTTCCCCCTCCTGCAATTTGTGCTTGCTTTTTTATTAGCAATGTTATATGTCATGACTGTCCCCTCTTACTCACTTTGTGTAGCCAGGCGTTTGCCGATCAGGCACTCAGCACAGGCAAGACCTCACATTCATGGCCACAAAGCCAAACGTGGTTTTATTTTACCTTCCGCTGTAGGCTGAAGAACTGAATGATTACATCTGCCCCAGATCGAAGCCACTGAAGCTTTTGGGGCTACTCATGGTAGCAAGCGCTGGGTCTGACAGTCAGTGTTTGCAGCATTAGCAATGGAGAGAGGCAGGGTGATTTTGTGGGTACGGCACTGGGCAGAAATGTGGGTGTGATTCTTGGCTGAATCATTGACTTTTCAGACGGCCCCGGGCAAGTCATTTTATCTTTCCGTGCCTTAGATCTATGTGGAGAACTGGAGCCAAGGATACTAGGGACTGCAAGGGTCATCCAGTCTTCAAAGATGCAGGATACGTCCTCTCTCCCACGTGTTTCTGTTTAGATAATAAGCTCTTCAGGGCAGGAAATGTCATATCCTGGATCTGTGCTGCACCTAGCACAAGGAGACACAGCCTCAGACAAATAATGTGCCCCATATTGTCAAACTTCAGCAGCAAAAACCAGGCAAAAGCTGAAAGCGCAGAGGCAGAAGCCTGTCTGTTCTCTGTGCACCTCTATAAAAAGCACTTTCCTACAAAGGAGAATAATTGCCCATTTCTTGACAGCACGGATACTCAGCACAGAGCAATCTGCATAAATAACACAGGCTGAGAGATGCTAGAGCACTGGATGTGTCTGGTGGAGAACGCCGCTTCTCCATTATGCACACATGCATGGTTGCTTCTTTATTGTCTTTGCAGCAAGGGTAATGCCTGCAGAGGCAGCCTCGTGAATGGCTTACAGGGAATTTTTACCAAATACAAAATATCCATCGGAAACGATCCATTAAAGACACTGGGCGAGATGGCCCTTGTCTCTCACGTACTTTGAGCAGAGGCCACAGCGTCCGTGAGAAAGGCAGGAAACACGGACCCCGGCATTTCCAGCACCCGAAGTGAGTTTG
The DNA here is from genome assembly GCF_016161935.1 of Mauremys reevesii. Taxonomy (NCBI): domain Eukaryota; kingdom Metazoa; phylum Chordata; order Testudines; family Geoemydidae; genus Mauremys; species Mauremys reevesii. The sequence continues at coordinate 204,349,835 of NC_052625.1, read as the reverse complement.
TTTTGTTCCAGGGAGAGTTTTGTTCCACGTCTGGCTGCTCAGGGATCTGCAGAGCCCGATAGAACAAATCCTTCATGAAATGTCCCTTTTGCTATCACAGTAATTAGAAAGGACTGACTCATTCGGCGTGATGCAAAGAGACAATCTGGAGTTCTTTAGTGACTGTAGCCTGAGCAAAAAAGCCACAGTGTTGCAGGGACCTGTCTATACCTCAGACGTCCCTTTAAAAGGCAATTAAGCAGATATTAACTAGGAACATGCCAAAGTGGCTGGTCTGCATAAGAGAATATAAACCTCCTACAATAGCTTAAGGAGTCATTCCTGGTGACTCATGTTGAAGACTAGCTCTGAACACACAACTCTGTAGCAGCTAAAGTCGGTTAATGCTCCTCCCCTAGCCAGAGGGGGAGGCTAGCAAAAGCAAAGGAAATCAGTGGCTCTCAGCTCGCTGCTTTGCACTCCCCTGATGACTCCTCACCAGCCAGCATGTGCCGCTGACTAGTAGCCACATGGCTACTGCCTGCCAGCCCCTGGCTACGTTCTGCAAACTGCCAGAGGTAGGGGTCACAGACCGTGCAGGGCAGTTAATGGGGTTCAAGCAGCGTTAACCTGCCACCGCGTTTACACAGCTCCTGCTGGGGGTTTTGCTCCCCTGCATGCTGCGCTGTGGGAAGCCCGGGGATTGCAATATACAAAAATGGACAGTATCTCTGTAAATGTTCTGCTCGCAGAACGATTAGCTCCAAGCTGCACACATCTGCAGGCAGGTTGGGGGGACCTGGGTATTTCAGCCAGTGTAAAAACCAGAGAGAGAAGTCAGGAGCTTGTCTTGTACCCATCAGAGAGAGGGTCACATGGCACACCAGGTCCTAAACAACCATGCAGCACTGAGATGTCCTGAAACCAGTAGCCAAAGGAATCTACCCAGTGAGAGGACAGATGCGCTGTGAGTGGGAGGAATATTCTGGCCTCAGGCTGATAGATATTTTGGAGACCAGGAAACCGACACTTTCTCTCTGACTCCAGAGCCCTCAGAACACCCCACCCACTACCTAAGCTTGCAGCGTGGGCTGTGCGAGCCACCCCACAGATTCTGGGGTTGCCCCACATCGGACCCCGCTCTTAGCCTGTCTCCTGTGATCTGCATTCAACCTCTGGTCCCGGATCCTGCTCCTGGTTTCTGCCTCGCTCCTGTGTTCTTGCCCTCAGTTCATGCCTGATCCCTGCCTACGCTCTGCCCTGACCACTGGCTACCAGTCCCGGCTCAACCTCTGGCTTCTGACTCCAGCTCGACTCCCGGTTCCGACTCTCACCTGGCTCCAGCTCGGACCACTAGGCCTGACCGACTACGCCCCACTTCTTACCACTCCACAGCAGCAGAAAGAGACTCAGCCAGATAGGGCTGAGAGTGGCCTGCCAAGGCAGGGAAGAGCTACAGAGAGCAGACTCGGGGCGGGGGGAGCAGACTCGGGGCGGGGGGAGAGAAGCCCCAGGACTAAGTTTTGGTTTGTGTCTTCGGTCAATAAATTAGACCCTGGGGAAAGGGGCTTTATTGGACCAAAAAAAATAAAATAAAAAAATAAAAATCCTGTGTGGAGTTTATTTAAGAAGCCCCTTGAAGGCAGAAACGGAGGTGGGCAGCCTAGAGCACAACCTCAGGCCATGAGGTGAAGACCTGCCTGAGGACAGCTAGAAAGAGAGACCGTGGCCTTGTCTATACCTGAGGCTTTCCACTAACTATCCTGAGGGGAGGGGCTCTCCTGTCAGCATGGATAATTCGCCTCCTGGATAGGGGCAGGTTGGCCAAGGAAAGAATCCTTCCGTTGATCTAGCGCTGTCTACATCGGGGGTTAGGTCGGCCTAGCTACGTCTTTCAGGGCTGTGGATCTCTGAGAGACATATCTACACTGAGGTAAGTTTTCAGGGCAGACCAGCCCCAAGACATGTAATTCCTGCTGCTTCCAAGAGAGAAATGGTAAGTCACCAAGTCAAGTGACAATGCATGTACACGGAGCTGTAAGACATCTCGGGGCAGATCCAAAACCCAGTGAGGTCAATGGAGTCTTTCCGGGGGGCACGTTGGACTTCGGATCGGGTCTCTAGAGAGAGAGGAGCTGAGAAAGTAATAGGAAGGAGGAAAGATCTCTCAGCCAACACTGGACAGACCATAAAGCAAACTATCACTGATGGCTGGTCTACACTGGGGTCTTACAGTGGCATGGCTCTGTCTTTCAGGGGCTTGGGAGATGTAGCTAGGCCAACCTAACCCCTAGTGTAGACAGTGCTAGATCAAAGGATGCATTCTTCCACTTCCTTGGTGACCTCCTCTCAGGGACATGGATCGCCTGCACCTACAGGAGAACCCCTCCCATTGGCATAGGTTGTGTCTACGCTAAAGTGCTACAGCTACAGCTTTTTAAGGGAATCCAAGCTTTAAGATCAACACCAGGACCACTGAATATGCAGCGAGAAACAGAGAATCCAGAGACAGACACCAAGGACACAAGCTGACTTTAAATTTCGTCTCTGAAAGAGCTGGTGATCCAGATAACGATAATCACTGTTCTTACCGAGAGTAGCATTTTTCTGACACTGTGTGGGAATAACAAAGACATTTTCTGAGACATATGTTGCACTGCAAACACCAGTACCGTAGTTTAAATCCTTGGATTTGAGGGAAACTTTGCATTCACAGTCTCAAGGAAATGGCTTAGTAATTGAAACACGAGGACTATGTGAAATAGTCACAAAAGGCCTTGCTGAGCTTTTTGCCCTTTGCACAAAAAAGCCCCCAACAACCAAAAAACACCCTCCCCTCAAACTACACATTGTGGAAAGTCAGTCAAAAAGAGGCTCTTTTTTGGGTGGGGATGGTATAATTTTCATCCCATAGTCACCTTTTTAACAAAACCCTTAACTTCCTGAAAGTAAATCCCATGCCGAGTTTCTAAAGAAAGATCCTTTGAATACGTTGGGCTCTACTAACAGATGAAGTTGTCAAGGAAAGAAATGCTGGTGCATAACAAATGGTGAAAATATGTCAGATGATTAATTTTGCTCCACTTGTGAATGTTAAATTAAGAAAAACTGAACTAATGAGTCAATTAACAAAAACCTAGCTAGCAAACACGTGTTCTATTTTGTGGGAAACGCTCCAGGTGTTGCAGGAAATAATACATTGAAAAGAGCATTACCAGTTTCCGAGTTATTGACAATTTGGAAGATGATCTTGAATGCTGATGGGTCAGCGTCCGAACAGATAAAGCACAAGATTGGGGATTAGCTGGAGTCAGCTTCAGACCACCAAATCACACTAGGGAACAGGATGGCAGGTGCATAAGGAGCTGGTCATAATACAATGTATAGGGAATGAAAATCTGCATGTTCACGGGAGACTTCAGTCTGAGCGACAGATGCTGCAGGTCTCATGCCCAGTACTAAGCCACTCTCAGAATTTCTTAATATTACAGCTGACAAATTCCTAATTCAAGAAGTGTTATAGCCAACACCGGGGAATGCTGTATTTGACCTCATCTTGACAGATAAAGAGGAACTGATCAAAGAACTAAAATGTAATGGCGGCCTCAGTACAAGTGACCCTGATTTGGTCACATTTATAATGTACAAATAGAATAAAGTCCAAACCAGTAATGAACCCGCTGCTTTAAGAGGGCCAATTTCATAAAGCCTAAAAACACGTATGAGCCAGATCAGCCGGGAGGAAGAATGTAATCAGAAAAATGTGAATGATCATTGGGAATTGTTTAAGCACATTTTACTAGATGTCCAAAAAGTCACAGTCCCACATCGAGGAAGAAGATTGTACTGGTTAAAACACAGACCTGGTTTTAGAGGAGACCTGAAAGCAGCTTTAAAAAAAAACCCAAAAAACACAGTACAGAACAGGGGTGGCCAAACTCTGGCTCGTGAGCCGCATGCAATTCTTTTACAGTTAAAGTGCGGCACGCAGAGCCCCCCCCCACCCTCCCTCTTCCCCCCATTCTCCACTACCAGACTGGGGCGGGAGGAGCTCCCAGCAGGGTGGTAGGACTAGGGCTTCTGCCCTGCAGGGATGGGGCTTCAGCCCCATGGCAGGCACCCGCTGGGGCTTGGGGCTTCAGCAGGAATGGAGCTGAAGCCCAGAGCCCCAGCCGGTGTGCCCCACAGAGCTGAAGCCCCAAGCCCTGGAAGGTGCACCTGGCTCTCAAACTTCTGAAGATTATCATATGTGTCTTGGAGGATCAGCAAGTTTGGTGACCCCTGATATAGAACAAATGGAAGAAAAGGGAAGTTGATAGTAATGAATATAAATCAGAAGCTAGGAATTATAGAAAATTGATAAGGGAAGCAAAGGGACACATGGAGAGTTTGATGGCCATCAGAGTTAAAGATAACAAGGAGTTTAAATATATGAGGAACAAAAAGAATCCTGACAACGGTACTGATCCATTACTAGGTGGAAATGGTAGTACTATCAATAATACTTCAGAAAAGGCAGAAATGGCCAGAACATAGCTCTGTTCTGTATTTGGAGAAAGAACAGATGATGTAGTCAGATCATCTGATGATAACACTCATTCCATTCTACTACTATCTTGACGGGGTGTTAAACAGGAGCTATTAAAGGTAGATATTTTTAAATCAGCAGGTCCAGATAATTTGCCTCCAAGAGTTTTGAAAGAGCTGGCTGAGACGCTCCCGGACCACTGATGCTGATTTTCATTAAGTCTTGGAACACCGGGGAAGTTTCAGAAGACTGGAAGAAAGCTAATGTGCCAATATCTAAAGAGGATAAATGGGATGACCCAGGCAATTATAGGCCTGTTGGTCTGATATTGACTCCGGCAAGATAATGGAGCAGCTGATATGGGACTCTATTAACAAAGAATTAAATGAAGGTAATATAATTAATGCCAATCAACATGGGTTTATAGAACATATCTATTGTCAAATAGCTCAATATCTTTTTTTTTTTTTTTGAGATGACAAGTTTGGTTGATAATAGTAGCAGTGTTGATGTAGTAGACATAGACTTCAGTAAGGCATTGGATGTGGTACCAAATGACCTTTAATAGCTCAGTGGTTTGAGCATTAGCCTACTAAACCCAGGGTTGTCAGTTCAATCCTTGAGGGGGCCATTTAGGGATCTGAAGCAAAAATCTGTCTGGGGATTGGTCCTGCTTTGAGCAGAGGGTTGGACTAGATGACCTCCTGAGGCCCCTTCCAACACTGATATTCTATGATTAAAAAACTAGAATGATACAAAATTCACAAGGCACACTATTAAATGGATTTAAAATTGACTGATAAGTCTCAACATGTAATTGTGAAACAGGGAATCATCATTGAGGGGGTGTATTTCTAGTTTGGTCCTTGGCCCTACGCTATGTAACATTGTTATCCATGACCCCAAAAGAAAAGAAAATCATCACTGAGAAGGTTGCAGAGAACACAAAGATTGGGGGAGTGGCAAATAATGGAGAAGACAGGTCACGGATACAGGGCAACCTGGATTGTTGCAAGTAAACAATGTCTGTTTTAATATGGCTATATGTAAACGTATACATCTAGGAACAAAGATTGCAGGCCATACCCACCTGATGGGGGACTCTAACCTGGAATGTAGTGACTCTGGAAAAAGATGTGGGGGGGCCTTGTGGACAGGCACCTGAATGTGAGCTTCCCGAGTGATGCTGTTGTCAAAAGGGCTAATGCCATCCCTGGATGCGTTAACAGGGGAATCTCGATTAGCAGCAGAGAGGTTATTTTACCTCTGTATTTGGCACTGCTGTGACCGCTGTTGGAATCCTGCCTCCTGTTCTAGTGTCCACCATTCAAGAAGGGTGTTGATAAATTGGAGAAGGTTCAGAGAAGAGCCACAAGAATGATTAAAAGATTAGAAAACCTGCCTTCTAGTGAGACACGCAAGGAGCTCCATCTATTTAGTGTAACAAAGAAGGTTAAAGGGGTGACTTGATCACAGTCTGTAAGTACCCACTGGGGAACAAATATTTAATAATGGGCTCTTCAGTCTAGGGCATAAATTAACAGTGGGTAATTAAAATACCATTGGAATAAAATACCAGAGATCATGGCAGATTCTCCATCACAGGCCATTTTAAAATCAAGGCGGGGTTTTTTTCTAAGAGACCTGCTCTAGGACTTATTTTAGGGAAATTCTCTGGCCTGTGTGATACAGGGGGTCCGTCTAGATGATCACTGTGGTCCCTGGAGGGCGTGAAATCTACACCCCAGAGCACAGCCTTGCAAAATCAAAATCTACCAGCCCAGACACAAAATCTATTTGCCCACCTTTACTGTAATGAGGGCACCAAGGAGTTATTTTCACAGCTGGCTGAATTTTTCAGCCTGTTGAGTAATGATTCTTTTGTATTGAAAATACAATTTTTTCTATTGGACCCTCCCTGAAAACCTTTGTCAACGTTTCTTGGGTTTTTCACCTGGGCTGAATTTGTCTGACAATCAAAATCTTTCTCATAAAACATCCGCTCCAGGTGCTGGCAGAGCAGAGCTGTTACTCAGGTTCAGTGAATACCCACAGTCACAGTGTGCAGCCCTCCAGGCAGATGACTTTAATTAAACATGTAAAAACAAAACCCACGGCAAGTATGCGACTGTGTATCTAAATACATTTATTTCTTGGGTTTTAATCAAACCCGCCCAAGCAGTCATTAGATTCTTTAAATACAACTCACTCTGGGGTTTTTTTACTCTCTATTCTCAGGGAAAGAGGAAAGTATTTCCTGTGCCATGGACAAATGTGGGCAGTAAAGACACGTGTGTCTATCTAATTAAGCACTATTGGGGCTGGAGATTCAAGATGGGTCCTTGTGATCCTGGAAGTACATCTGGGTGGGGCCTAGCAAAAGTGTATTTTCTGCCATACTGATTTGGAAATGTGAAAGTTTCTCTCTGGTTGTATTACAAAGGATATAATTTTGTTAGCATTAAAACACCCGAAGAATACAGCTTCAGCCTTGAAACAACAAAACCACAGCACTTGCATCCAACGAAGTGGGTATTCACCCACGAAAGCTCATGCTCCAAAACGTCTGTTAGTCTATAAGGTGCCACAGGACTCTTTGCTGCTTTTACAAATCCAGACTAACACGGCTACCCCTCTGATACTTAAAACCACAGCACTATTTTTTATTAGTGCTTAGAGACTCCTGTCTATGGTACTATGGACCCATCACAGATTGACCTGCCATACACTCCTGGCTAGCTCAGCTGTAGGGGACTGAACCTGGAACCTTTAGTGCTAAATGCATACGCCACCAATGCCTGAGCTAGAGAACACCTCCTGGGCAGGTTTTAAGGCCAGAAGGGACCATTACGCTTCTCAAATCTTACCTCCTGTATAACACAGGCCAGAGAGACTCACCCAATAATTTTTGTATCAAGCCCATAACTTCTGCTTGAGCCAGAGTGTATCTTTTAGAAAGCCACCCAGCCTTGCTATAGAGACTCCAAGTGATGGAGAATCTACTGCATCCCCCCTGTTCCAATGGTTAATTAATCTCCCTGATGAAAATTTGAACTTTTTTCTCCAGTATGAATTTGTCTAGTTTCAGCTTCCAGAACTGGCTCCTGTTCTGCCTTTTTTGGTAGTTGACAGAGCTGCCTAGAGTCAGAAATCTCTTCCCCATGCAGATACTTGCAGACTGTGAAAAAAAAAAATCACCTGTTCACCTTTTCTTAGGTACTAACCAGATAGAGCTTCTTAAGTCTCTCACTATAAGGCAAGATTTCCAGACCGCAGCTCATTCTTGTGGCTCTTTCCTGAACCCTTTCCAATTTCTCAAAATCCTGGTTGAAGTGTGGACACCAGAACTGGACGCAATGTTCCTGAACCTGCTCTCACTAACTCCCGATCCAGAGGTAATCCCGCCTCCCTAATCCCGCTTGGAATTCCCCTGCTTATACAAGAGGAAATTCAGCCTCTCATTTAAAATATCTTGAGGCTTTTAGCTTCTAGACTCAACCACAACTTAAACCCCGTTCAGGTAGTGCAGAAGAGTCATTAATAGAGCCCTGCATGGATACAAAATTTGTATCTGCATCCTGCAAAAACTGTCTGCGGGTGTGGATATCCGTGGCTATAAAGTGGATGTCTGCAGAACCCTACTGACAGCTCCACAGGTCACCGCGCAGCAGTGACACAGAGCAGGGCCAGTGCAAGGATGTTTCGCGCCCTAGGCGAAACTTCCACCTTGCGCCCCCGCCCTGATGCTCCCCCCCTGTGCCCTGAGGCACCCCCCTTGCGGCAGCTTCCCACCCCCCACCCTCCACCCTGAGGCACCCCTACTGCCCCAGCTCACCCCTGCTCCGAGTACGAGCACCCCGAGCACGCTGTCGCTGCTTCACTTCTCCCACCTCCCAGGCTTGTGGCGCCTAAGATGATTGGCGCCGCAAGCCTGGGAGGCGGGAGAAGTGAAGCAGCCACGGCGTGCTCGGGGAGGAGGCGGGGCAGGGGTGAGCTGGGGCGGGGAGTTCCCCTGCGTGCCGCCCCTCCCCTTACTTGCTGCAAGCGGCCCTCCCCGCGCTCCCCTGCCCCAGCTCCCTCCGCCTAAAAGCTGGCAGTGACCGGGGCGGCTGAAGATCTGGCCACTGCGGTCACTGCCGAAGAAAATGGCGCCCCCCCAAATCCCAGTGCCCTAGGCGACTGCCTGGGTCACCTAAATGGTTGCACCGGCCCTGACACAGAACTGTGCCAAGCCCCTGACCCCCAACCACCCCCCACTTCTCCCCAGAGACCTCCTGACCCGCTACTCACTCCACCCTCCGCCATATCTCCTTCCCTGCTCCGGGCAGGGAGGCTACAATCCTGGGCCCTCATGTGCAGCGCTACCCTCTTGTCGGGGGGCTTTGACACCCCTACGCAGCCATGGTGGCTCTAACACCCACAGCGCCCACCCTTGCCACCCAGGAGTTTAAAGTACAACGACACCTCTTTCAAAATGGCGCCTGGCTCCCTGCACGGCAGCACATGGTCATGCTACCTGCTGGGAGCTGTAGTTTACCTCCTCCGTCCGGTCCAAGCAAGCTGGGGACTACACCTCCCCGAATGCCCCATATCGCAGCCTGCTGTTGTGTGAAGAGAGCCGAGGTGCAGCCTGAGGGCCGGGTGACTCCGTTCGGGTGAGCGTGTGCTGGGTGGATACAAACTCTGTATCTGCATCCGAGCTGCAAAAATGGCCCGCGGCTATAAAGCAGATAGCCACGGATTTGCAGTGCCCTAGTTGCTAGCTTGGAGGAGGGGCAGACAGAAGTGTCTTTACCTGGTCCAGTCATTAGAAGGAGACAAAGACCCACACTGCTATTAATATGGCTTACAGATAAACGAGATGATGGCTAAGCAGAGACAAGCACGAGAACACAGCCCACATACGCTTTACTAACTACCCACGACCGACCATGATGGAAAAAACAAAGCTCTTTCCAATTTCATTTACACTAGTGAAATTCCATTGACGTTAACCCTGATTCGCAACACCACTACACAGTCCCTCCCTCCCTCAGGGAAGCCCACCCCCATAGTTAAGGAAGAGCCACGAAGGTGTCATGCCTTAAAAGTTGCAAGACCCTCCAAAGTCAAGAATCCTTATTTCGGCCTGGGACTGATTGATTGAGTTGGGGATTGGTCCTGCTTTGAGCAGGGGGTTGGACTAGATACCTCCTGAGGTCCCTTCCAACCCTGAGATTCTATGATTCTATGAAAGGGTGCACCGGTGACTGGAATCAAGAGGGGTCCTCTACTCTGGGGGGTCCGGGGCAGGAGAAGGAGGCAGTCTCTGAGATAGCCAGAAGGCTGTTCACTCCCCCAGTGCAGGAGGTGAAGACTGCCGGAGAAGAGAAGAGAAGAGAAGAGAAGGCAGCAGCAATAGAACTGACCCACGTCTGCACTGGTGAGTCCAGCCCCCAACACAGCTCATGCAGACAAGATGAGCCGTGATTTGCATCGCTGGAACTGGCTCCTGCTGGAAACTGGCACCTCGTCTACACTAGGAAGTCGCACAGGTTGAATCAGGGCAAGTCTTCACGGCAGACGGGGTCAAGCGTGTGGCCTGGGTGGTAAGCTGCAGAAGGGGGCAGCCAATTGGGCTTCAACCCTGAGCACGTCTACTCTGTCTGTGTCTCTGCCCTATTCCGAGAGCACTCAGCGCTGCTGGAGCAAAGCTGCTGGGTTGGTCACAATGGTTACTGTCCCCCCACAGTGCATTCTAATTTTTCTAATTAGTATAAATCCATGTAATTAGGACATGTAAATTAGCAACCGTAATTGCTAGACAATTAGAGCAATGTGCTAGCCTGGCTGAAAGTTTAGCTCGTCGTTACCACTGGGTGGCGTGTCTAGGGGGAAAGTAGAAATAATCTTTTCCTCGTCCAATTCTCCTCCTGGGAGCCCAGCTCAGAGCCCAAGGTACCAGCCTCCCTCTTGAGCAGGGGCAGCTGCTTTCCCCTCCAGCCCCAGCTCTGTCCCTGCCGCGGAGAGAATGGAGATTGTTATTACAGTGATCTGGACATATTGTGTCCAGCACCCTGGGAAAGGAGCAGGCTGCTGATAATGAAGGTGTCTAATTACACAGTGGGGGAGGGGAGGGACCACTGGCAGCAGCTGGACAAAACTTCACACTTGGCAGGCGATATAAAAACTCCAGCGCTCTGCCCCTGCATGGATGCATTGCTGGGCTTACCCGGCCTCTGCACAGCTCTGATGGGTGACAGCAAATGTAGGAAAGTGACGGTAAAGGTCAGAGCCAAGATTTAAGCAGGTCAATTTGAGCTGGCCAAAAAACCACCCAGGAACGTTTTCAAATGACAACTGGCCTCCGCTGTTAAAATAACGGGGGGGGGGGCGGTTGTTGTTCCTTTTGCCGCTCTCTAACTTCCCCAAAGCTGGCAACGTTTTGAAGAGTTACAGAGCGGGAAAAGGAAAAGAATAAAAGCGGGGGGGACACCCCAATACTGGACATGATTCTATTGAATTTAGTAGCAAAAGGTGTGCGGGGGGCGGGGGGGAATCAAGTTTTGGACTTTAAAACATTTTCCAGTTGTTGAAAAGCGAATCCAAGCCTTCAATTCTGAACAAATACGGTTCCACTCCCTTACTTCCTCTCAGAGTTCAAAGGTGACATTTTCCTCCAAAAAAAAAAAAAAGTTTTGACAAAACCTCATTTTTCAACCAAACCGTTTCTGCCAGCTTGGCTGGTGGTTTTGAGTGCCTGACCCGGGACACCTTAAATGCAAAGAAAGCTGCTCCGTGTTTTCTGGAAAAATTAAAAAAAAAATCAGACGTTCTCAAGGTGTCGCAAGCCGGGCACCCAAAGCTGGAGACCTCCAAAATCATTAGGAACTAGGGGTGACATTTTCAAAAGCACCAAAGTCACTTAGCAGTCAAGTTCCCAGTTTCAAAAGCCACTTAGGTACCTACAGTTATGTTTGTGCTGCCACCATAGGGTGGGACTGGGCCGACATCCCGAGCTAGCGTTAATCACTTATTTTTAGCCAGCTTGCGCTAAAAGCTTGAGCACCCTCTTGCGGTCTGAAGTCGCACCACAGGCACCCTGCCTCAGTTTCCCTCCTCCTCAACTCAAGGCCCCTTAAATCAAACTACCAAAAACTCTTCTCTGGTTCAGCCTCACCCCTCCTTGGGGCTGGATTTATCAAAGTCACAAAATCAATCCCCAAATAAATCCCACCCTCCCGGTCTTTCCAGCGGGGGTCTCCCTACCCTTCCCTACCTGAAGCCTTTCCCCGCAAGACTCAGGGTTCCCTGTGAGAGCCACTCACTCCCAGCAGCCGTTCCCTGCCTTGGCAGGCCTCTGCTGAGGTCACTCACTTCATCTTCACTTTGGTTGTTTCACTGCCTGACCATCCCCCTGCTGCTCTTTATAGGGGAATCAGCCCCTCCATATCCAGCTGGTTCTACAGATTAACCTGTCCTGCATGTCCCATCCCAGGGATGACAGCTGGGCTAATTGTACAGGGCTGGCCTCTAGCCCTTAAAGGGGCAGATCATCTCGTTAGAGGCCCCGATCCTCACTTGGGCCCTCCAGGTACTATCATAAAGAATTGAGCCTGCTTTTTTTTTTTATCATTTTGAAAATAAATATTGCCCCTGGGCTGGCATCTCACATGACCTCTTTGAGCACAGAGCCAGTTTTTATGTCCAAGTTAGAGAAAGGTGAGTGGTGTTGGAAACAGCTGTGGAATAGTAGCTATCGCACAGAGATGGGAGGCTACATGCCTGGATTGTGCCAGGCAGCAGCTCAGGCAAGAAAGGGAGAAAATAGCTTTATTAATCCTCTCCCTGCCATCAAAGGCAACTCCTGGGGTCTCCCAAGCAGAGGAACAAGCCACCCTTAAAGGATCAGAGACCTGAGGTGGAGCTAGCAGCTGCAAAGAGGGGGAGCGAAGGGGCATGATGTTTGTGCACTTCCACTGCACACGTTGATGCTTCCGAAGGGACTGTGCCTGCCAATGCTCTGCCTGGCCCTGTGGATACCCCGCTGCAGGTCTGTGCCGCTCCGGGGTGAACGAGCTCACCATGCGGTGTATTTCTATAGCACCTGCCATCCATGGATCCCCAAATGCTTTACAAACATCACTGAGTTTAGTCTGACAACAGCTCTCTGAGGCAGGTCTCTTTAGCCCCCTTTTTCCAGAAGGGGAAACTGAGGCACAGAGCAGTGACACAACCCACTCACGGTCACATGAGGAGTTTGTGACAGAGCTAGGAAGAGAACCCAGATTTTCCAACTCCCAGGCTCTGTTATAACTACAAGAGCCACTCGCTGCAAGGGATATAGACCATCCCGAACTCCCATTGATCTCTGGATGGAGGTTCTGATGCTACTTTCCCCATGCTGGTTGCAAGTTGTTTTCTGTGCCTCGTGTTTTAAAGCCGGTATGAATCGACGCTCTGCAGACCTACCTTCAATTCTGGCCAGGTGCACATCTGCTCCAGTGTCAGTTTCTCCTCTCTAGGATCTTTCCGTTTTGGACACAAACTCCTGAAAGTGTCATGAATGCTGAAAAAGAAGACAGCAAGTTAGAGAGCGCGACCAGGTACCCCCTGTGAAAGTAGAATAAATTATATTGTAAAAATAAGAATGGATTAAAGAAATGTTGTATGTACCTTTAAGCAGAAATAAGAAATGTTGAAATACAGGTGCCAGGAAAAGAAACATTAGGCATAAACAATGGTGCTAATGGCAAAACATTAACAGAAGATGGGTAGTAGTTAGTAAGGGAATAAAATATGCATGCCTAACCCAGGTAAACTTATCTGATTCTGCTCCCTTTGTTATCTTGTTAAGTTCTCATCCTTTTATCTGTATAAATAAGATAGTTTGTGTCTTGCATGGGGCTCACATTATCTGGGTGTTATTAGCAGAAGCGCTGTGCTAATAAAACAGAGTGGTCTGACAAACTGTGAGTCCTGAGTCTAACTTTGACACCCCTGAAATCAATGCTGGGTATGGCTCTGAAATGAACCGTCTCCCGTCTATGAATTGAGTCAAAAGACCCTGATGCTGGTGAGATGAGGAGTGTTAATACCTAACAAAACAGTTTGCAGTCGTCAGCGAAAGTGACAGCGCTATCTGTGAGCTCACGGTGAGGAAAGCCAGGCTAGAATCAAGAGTCAGATGTTTAATGTATCATGCATTTACCTCCGTTCTAATATCTGGTGTCCCTATAAATACGATCTCTCACAATGGGGAACAGGACAAGTGACACTGGCAATGAGCTACCGTCTTTTACCTCTTAAGCATTAGTTTGAATTCAACACTGGTCAGCAGTGACCAAAAGAAGTCACCATCTCATGGCTCTTCCATGGTGCCATGGGGCATGGCTGCCTCATCCCCCCCACGCCACCCCACCCCACCCCGCTAAGGGAGTATAACACTGCCAGCAGTCCCTGCCTCAGTTTCCTTCACCAAGGTCTCCCCGGACTGGTCTGAGCTGGAGATGTGGCTTAACCCACCAATCAAGTCAGAACAAAGAATATCTCCTTCCAGGGCAGCAAAAGTCCAAAAAAACAAAAGATTCTTCTGCCCTTCAGGGCTTCTCTTCAGCCCATCCCATAGGCCCTGTTCCCAGATCTGGGCTCACAGCCTTCCCCCAAGACCCTGCCCATGCCCTATGGCTCTGGTCCTCACACTGAGCTTTTTCAGCCCTCTTTTAAGGCCCAGGCATCCATTATCACTCATCTGACCCTCCCTCCTCCCACCCCCTTAGGCTGGGAAGCAGTGAATTAATTATGGCCCAGGGGTGGCTGGCCCCATCTCCTCTCCAAGGGGCCAGTCACCCAGTAACAGAGGGCTTAGGTGAAATGAATTTGATGGGTCTTAGTCCACTGTACAAGTGTCCGTATCCCAAAACCCACCACTGTGGATACCTCCTTAGTCCTCTCACAAGGGTTGGCAGACCACAATCCCACAATCCCTGCACTCCTACCGAAATGGCAGCCTCAAGCTATTTGCCCTCCGCCCCGTGGCTGCCAGCCTGACCTCTCTACCACCCCTCCCCAGGTTCCCTCTGTCCCGGGCCTTACTGCGCTATACCGGAGATTTCTCCTCTGCAAGTTCTCAGCCTACCAGGGCCTGTTCATGTCAGCCAGAGAACCAGGAAGGGAAGGGGGCTGAGGGAGCCGCCCCTGGCATGGAGGAAGCTGGATGAGGCTTGGAGTCCCCTGCCTAAAGTGGATGGACACCCGCCCCCCGACACGCAGCTCCATCACTCGAGGGGGCAAACCCCAAAGGACACAGGCGCCTAACTCCCTCTGAAATCAATGGGAGCGAGCCAAGGGGAGTTTGGTACCTAAATCCCTTGGAGGATCTGGGCTTAGAGTCACTGGGGGACGAGGACTGTGCTGAAATGGGGCACTGGGCTAAGCTCCCACTGCTGAGATTTCGGGGGGGGGCATGGCCGGGCTGATGGTGCCCCACACAACAGCTGCCCTTGAAGAGAGGTGGGTGGCGTGAAGCAGCGAGCACGACCCCCCCGACCTGGCACTCCTCCAGCTCCTCGTGCCGCATGGACGGGCTCCAGCTCTGCCCCATGTCACTGCCTGGGGTACAGGCGGCGCCTGTGACTGTTGGTAACCTTGGCAACCAAAAAAACAAGGCCTGATTTCATGCGGTGGTTGCAGAATTGATGGGGGGCGGGGAGCAGAGGAGATAGTGGGACAGAGGGGACGGGATTGATTTGGGGGCAGAATTAATTGCTGGGCAGGGGGCCATGCAGGGGTGGGGTGATAACAGACCCCCACTTTTTTCAGGCTACTTTAAACACTAACAACCCCCCGCCACTGCCTATGTAAATATCCCCCCTCTGTGGTGTGTATAAATGGCCTCTTCCAATGAGATGTGCGTGTGTAATGACCCCTATAATGAAGTGTCACAGACAGACAACCCTGTATAATATAGAGCCCTCTATAGTCTCTAATAACCCAGTGCAATAGATGAGATCCTCATGCAGCCAGATCTGTAATGCGTGTGCACGTTTGCATTATCGGGCCCTTAGCGAGAGTCCAGCTGCAGGACGTTTGGGTCACAGTCAGTCAATGAAAAACGTCGTCCTTCTCATGAATTACAGATTCATGGAAAAGACGAGGCTTTTCCTGAAAGCAGCAACCATTTATTGCGTCTGAACCACAGAGCGAGGGACGTGACACCAAATACCAGCTCCTGGAGTAATCTTAGTTGAAGACTGAATGTGCAAATAGATGCACCTGTGGGTGGTGCATGAACCCCAAAGCCCCCCAGTACCACCCCCTCCACCTGCCAGAGGCCTGAATGCCCTCCCCTGTGGCTGGAGGATCCCTGGCCAAACTGCCCCGAGTGCACCAGCCCTCCCACCCCTGCTGCCCTGAGTCCCAGGCCACCAGCTGGTCTGATCCCCAGCCCGATCCCCAGGCTGGCTCGAGTCGCCCCGGGCTGCCAGCTGGCCAAGCTCCGAGCTCCAGGCCGCTGGCCCGAGCTGAGCTCCCGCCGGCTTCAGGGGGAGAGTGGGAGTGAGGGCGGGGGCCTCCGAATGGAGTGGACACGACCTGTGTTAGGGAGGCTCAGCCTCCGCTGGCCTATTATACCCACTGCCCATGGATGCACCAATTCCTAGGGTGATGGTGGATTCTCCATCAGTGACAGTTTTTAACTCAAGATCGGCTGTTTTTCTAAAAGCTCTGCTCTGGGAGTTATTGTGGGGCAGTTCTCTGGCCTGTGTTATACAGGGAGTCAGACTAGATGACGACAAGGGCCCCTTCTGGCCTTGGGATCTATGAACAGGTTTGAAGAGCACAGAATGGGCCAGAGATTCCTCACGGAGCCCAGTGACTTTGGCTAAAGCCGTCAGGAAGCCCTCCAATTGTCACTGAAAAACGCCAAGTGCTGGAGAATCTGCCCCATCCCTAGGTGATCTAGTCCAATGGTTAGCTACCCTCACAGTCAAAGGTGTATCTAATTTCTAGTGCGAACTTTGCTCACGTCAATTCACAGCCATTGGATCTTGTTCTGCCTTTGTCTGCTAAATCAAAGAGCCCTCTCCTCTCACATACATTCTCCTGGGATAGGTAATTATAGATTGGCATCAAGTTGCCTCTTAATCTTCCATTCAATAAGTTAAGTGGAGTGAGCTTCTGTTGATGATTCTTGTAGTGCTTCTCTGAACTCTTGCCAATTTTTCAACATACTTTTTGAAGCATGGGCCCCAGGAATGGACACACTATTCCTTTAACGGTCTCACCAATGCTGTATGCAGGGATCATACCACCACCCTACTCCTACTCGAATCCCACTTTGTGTATCCAAGGATTCCATCTTAGTCACCACATCACACTGGTGCAATAGGTTGTCTAACATTACACCCCAGTCGTTATCCGAGTCACGGCTTTCTAGGATGCAGCCCCCATCCTGTAAGTGTGACCCACATGTCACAGTTCAGGGTGACTGCACCTGTATTTCCCCTTCATGGTCCCTCAAGGGCACCACTCTAGGATCCCAGCTCCTCAGCTGTCACCTTTCTTGAACGGAGACCTTCATCTCTCTCCCTCCTGACTAGGGTTTCTCCAGGCTGCACAATTCCCAGCCTACACTGCGATATCCCCAGCAAGCCAGGCTGCCTAAACAGCCCAGCGTCTACACTTTGCTTTCTCTTCAAAGGCTGTGACCAGCATTATTGCCAGCAGTTACAAGTGACCGCCCAGCCCTCTATAAGCAAGCACATTTATTCTTAAAGTGAAAGCATGACTGAGAAAATACGTTAAAAACAATGAAAGGCCAGAGATCACCCATCAGTCAATGTCCTTCCAACTCTTCCCAGGAAAGATTGGGGCTCTCCTTGGACAGAAGGTTCTGTCCATTTGCTGGCTCAGAAAGAAGGCCCTGAGTCAATGCAAACTCAGGCTGTTTATCCAAAAGTCCTTTGTCTGTGGGTCACTCGAGAGTCCAGTCTAAACTAATTAATGTGTCTCCAGGTGGGATACCTCTTGGTAGCTATTACAACCTGAGCGAATTTGCCTAATCACTCCCACCCCACACTGCTCTGAATTCCTGGAGGAACTATGGTCACCTTCGCCCATGGAATGACATACAAGCCCTGGCCCACAATGATACATATGCATGACACAGTAATACCTCCCAAAGATATTGCAGGAAACTGCCATCTGTCAAACGATGACCTTGCGTTTGGCTGTATTAAAACACGTTTGCTTGCACTCAGGTTGCCTACTGATCCAGATCGCTCAGTATCAATGATTTGTCCTTGTCTTTATTGAGCAACACACCAATCTTTGTGTCACAGGCAAATTCTAGCAGCATATTTTCATCCATGACTAGCCTGAACCTGAGAATCATTAATTCCTGACTAGTAAGAACATACGCCTAATTTCTTATTCAATAGCTAAGATACCAATATTTAAAAATCCCAACCTTTGTTGTCACATTGTAATAAAATCTATCTGTGGTTTTGAGCATTTCTCCTATCATATATGTGGTAACTATTAGCTAGCTCCCATTGGATAATCGCTTTTAGAGACATGCACACCAATGTTCTAATAATGTCTTTAATCCTTACAGCATGCAAACTGATTAAAAGTGCTTTATGACTAAAGAAAAGAAATTAAAAGATGCACACTGTTCATATGCAATTACTTTCAAATGAAATACAGTCAGGCACTTAATAACACATGCCTGTTATTTCCATAGTGGTTGAACTGGCTGCATTTCAAAAGTTAATTTCCATGGATGGTGGCGAACATCAATGAGCAGCTAAAAGTCATTTTAAGCTCAGCACTGAAGTGCTACAAGGTACTTGTGCATCACTCCGTTGAAACCACAGATGTTTTCCGGTCGGGCGGGTCTGTCTGTGAGTGCTACTGACTGTGCTCACTTGACCTAGTGTTGTCATTGCAATCAACACATAGGCTACTTCCCATGGCTCAAATGTGCTGTTCTGAAAGACCTTGCTGGTGAGTCGTATGGTGTCCAGAGATCCTCAGATTGCAGGGGTATTGGTGCTTAGACTCTCTCTGCTCTTTAGCCTTTGCAACAAGGACCCTGCGAGGGAGAAAAGTCCCAGAGCTCAGGCTCCAGCCCAAGCCTGAATGTCTACATGGTAGTTAAACAGCCCCTTAGCCCAAGCCCTACGAGCCTGTCAGCTGGCACGGGCCAGCCCCAGCTGTCTCACTGCAGTGTAGATGTACCCTGTGGAAAATCACAGCAGCAAGATGGAGTTTGGAGTCACATGGGCAAGTCACATGTCCATGCATGACTCAGTTTGCAGGTGGCAGACATTGCTCACATGCTCACTTGAACGTTTCCAGGAAGGCTCCTCAGATGTGGATTGGAGTCTTCCAAGGTCTATTGTCAGTTAAGTGTTTCTTGACTGGGCACTTACTCAGAATAGTCCTTTCTCAAGAAGTTGACCAAATGCTTCACTGAGGCTACTTAGAATCAAACACATTGAGATACAAGTCCATAGCCAATATTCATAACTTCAAATACAAAAATGATACACAGACAACATATTCATAACCCAAAAATTACAACCTTTTCATAGACACCTCACTTGACCCCCTTTGTACAAGTTTTGGTGCAACCATAGGACCTTGGTTGCAACAAGGATCTATGCGGTCATAGTTCACGTCAATAACATCACATACTCTAAGCAGTCAGCTTGCACTGCAAGGGCTGTAACTGGCACGTGGCTGCAGTAATAGGGCAAAGGGGCATACGGGAGGGCAGGATTCAAACCTTGCGCTCTTCTTTGGGCAGTGGTATCATGGCAGGGGAGTGGCCTCCAGGGCTCACACACACCGCAATGACTCTACAGCTGGATGTTACAGCCCTTAGCTCACCCCCTTGTCCATGGCATCTCCCACTGGCAAGCTTAGGCGGCTCCTTGCCTAGCAAAGTTGGCTTCTGTGGATCGCAGGCTGCGGTGCCTGTCTCTCCCCAGTCATTGTATAGGAGCCTCACTCAGGCTCTGTGGATCACAGCGATTTTCTAGGCATCTAAAAGCCAGCCATGGAGACGCTCAGTGTCCCAAGGCTCAGCTCCTTTTGTGCATTCAGGCCGGAGGGGACGTCTACACGAGAAAGGCTTCCACTGCACAGCTACTGAGCTGCAGCTGCACCGGCGTAGCGCCGTAGCGTAGACGCTCCCTGCGGTGACACAAGCGGTTTTTCCATTGACGCCATTAATCCACCTCTCCGAGAGGTAGGGAGCAAGGTAGACAGAAGAATTCTTCCAACAACCGATCCCCACCTACGCTGCGGGGGAGGCAGACCTAATTGTAGAGTTCAAGCGGCAACATTTTTCCCAGCCGTGAGTGCCTGAGCTAAGTCGATCTAATTGTTAAGTGCAGACCAGGCCTTGGGCCTTCTTACAGCACAGGGGCACCAGAGCCGGGGGGCCAGGGCCCACCACTTTTTACCAGCCGTAAGGGCAAGTGTGTGTGGGGGGGGGTTGAGAAGAGCAAGTGGTGGGTGGGGCCTTGGGGGGCAGAGGCGCACGGGAGCAGGGCCTCAGGGGAAGGTCTGGTGTGAGGGGGGGGCGGCTCAGGGAGAAGTGCCAGTGCGGGGCGGAGCTTCGGGGAGAAGGGGCAGGGTAGAAGCAGGGCCTCGGGGGAGGGGACGGAAGGGGCGAGGCCTTGGGCAGAAAGGACGGTTCAGGGGGCGGGGCCATGGTTCGGACCCCGGTGCTTCCCCTCCCTTTTAGAAAGCTTCCACCGCCCCCACTACAGGAACCTCCTTGCCAATATCACCAGTGCCGCAGATGCGGAGAACTCTGCGTTTCCAGGAGCACCGGATAAGAAATCGATGTCACAGATGGAGAATGGAAAACCAAACGTTGCCCTGAATAGAGTCGATGCCATCTGAGGGGGACTGATGAATGGAGCTTTAGGGCCACCGTTATCCTAACACGGAAATCATGACATGCAAGTACGTGCACTGGAGCTGAGAGGGGACAGCCATCCAAAGGGTCATTGGGAAGAATTGCACAGAACACAGCCCAATCTGAACGGGATGGATAGGATTCAGAGAGCTTAGCGAGGCGGCAGATGGCTTTGTCTCTGGATGTAGGAAAACATTTGCACTCTTAAAGGGACCGATCACCTCTAATGAGCAGAAAACTAAGGTGGGGGCAGACAATACAATTTGCGAGGCTCCCTTTGCTGAGTGTCCACAGGATCCTTGTTCCTTCAGGGAACAGGGAGGGGCAGGGTTTGCAGCCCCCTCCTCAAAGCCTGGATCTCAGCAGGGGAGCCACAGGCGCCAAAGACCGCGCATGCTGAGATCACGTGATGCCACGGCCCATGCCGGGCACTTCCACAGCGGGGCAACTCTGCTGGAAACACCTGGCCAACCAGCCGCTGCTCTGGGAACCTGCTTGGAGGGCCACACGTGTAGGCTGCCCTTGAGTGAAGGGCACTTCCCCATCATTGCGTAGCTCAGTGCAGGTTGGGAAGAGGATCTGCAGACCACTTTGTCCCCTTCCTTGTAACCTTCCTTCCAGAGACACGTGCATCTGGACTTCTGGGCTTCAGTGTTTTCCAGGCCTACTGCTACCCTGGATCCTTGAAAATCTCCTTCACCATTTACCTTCGGAGACGCTCTTCCTGCACCCCACCTCCTCACGAGACCCTGGCCTCAGCTCCGGTGTTACAGAGCTTCCATCCCAGACCCGGCTCATCCAGCTTCCCTCCAGAGCTGACGCAGAGCAGAAACTTTCCATGCATTAAGCCCCTCAAGGGATTAGTTTGTTGCTCTCTGTTTCATGTCCAAAGAGCAGGTCTCTCCATTCCTCTGTGTCCATCTCCTCTCAGGAGTCTTCAGCTCCGTAGTGACAGTTCCCTTCTCTGGCTGCAAGCCCCTGCCTTTGGTTTCACACAGAGAGGTCGTTTGGCAGAGGAAGGCAACGTCTGTTGATTGTCACATGCCGGGCTGTCCAGGAGGCAGTGTGAGGAATGCCAGCTGACCCCGGGGAATGGGAATCGGGAACAGAGGAGGGCCATTAAAAAAAGAAGGGAGCGATTTCTTCTACTATGGGAAATATCCTTGCTTACCAGCAGGTGGCCCCCCAGAGACGCTCTGTGGGGATGGTGCTGGTATTTATTCAGTCCTGTCCTTCTTTCTGTCCAGTACAGGTTTGGGGTGGGGGGTGGTACGGACCAGTCATGCAGCTGTTCACACCCACCTAAATGCCCTGGGCTCGGCCCTTTGCTGTGAACTTGAACGTTACTGGGTTGATGTTCCAGTTAGAAGGGGCCTTGAGAGATGGGAACGGAGGAGAAAGATCCCATGAAAAACCTCAAGTGAGAAGTGGAGACTGAGGGATCGTGCAAAAGAAGAAGAGGGAAACTGAAAAAAAGGAGCATGGGGCTTGGGGGAGAGGAGAGAAAAATCCAAGGGGTGCAAAGAAAATGGAAAAAAGGAGCAGACAGATTTTTTCCTCTCTCCCTCTAAGGAACAGCAGCAATAGAGGAATCCCGATTCATCTTCCCTGCTGTACCTCCCTTGAAGTCACCAGTGCTTCCCCCAGGATGAAGTTAGTGCAGTGTACAGGGTGTGGGAGAATGACAGTTATAGATGATTCAGTAGTTTGGGACTTGAGAGAGCTGGGTTCAAGTCTCTGCTCTTCTATAGACTTCCTGTGTGACCTTGGAAAAATCTCTCAAGCATTCTATGCCTCAGTTTCCCCATGTGTCCAATGAGGCTGATTGCCTTGCCTCACAGGGGGGCTTCTGAGCCTAATACATTAAAAAAGGCAAGGTGATTAGATGCTACAATGATCAGGGGCCATAGATCTTGTTCACATGACATAGGATCTAGCTTGTCTCATTTGTTTTTAAATTTGGGACAGGAGATGGGTTTACACTACAGAAAAGAAAGATTTGTGGATTTGCATTAGCTTTGTCCATTTGTCTGTCTATGTATTTATCTTAGGCATTTCTACAGCAGCCATCAACACAGGCCTCCAGAAACCATGGCGATGGACACTACATGGGAGCCTGGATGAAGAAATGTAATGACCCATCACCACAGGTCATCAGTGGGCTTGGAAGGACCATCAGCACCACACCACTTGAGTTAATGGAGTAACTCCATTAATTGGTAGCAGTAGTAGGCTGTTATCCACTATCTGGTTCAGTCACTAGAAGAGACACAGCACTGTCCCGTAACTCCAGAATACAGTAGTTTTGATTCCCATAGGCGACATCATAGGCAAAGCTGGGGCTACAGGTTTAGTGACCCCAGGGCAGAGTTAGGTGCTTCACAGGATCTTGTGCCCTGTCCTTTTAAAGCAGCCCCACAAATGAACAATGTTTTTTTAAAGCAGGGAGAAAGAATCCAAAACTGCCTGGTCACAACAGGATGGGACAGGGAGCCTGGGCATTGCCCGACCCTCCAGCTCACGGCTGCGCTGGCCATCTGCATCCCAGCAAGCAGGTGGCAGGGAGATAAGGAGCATTTTGCCAGAGGCTGGGTGGAGGGATCTGCAGGGTAGCAGGGATGGCCCCAGCTGCACATTCTCAGGGGACTCGTTTGCCCCAGAACACAGCGGTGCGTGCCAGTTCTTCGCGCACACCGGCAGGATCATTGTCCACCTGCCTGGCACACATAAGCCCTGGCACACAGTGCGAGGCGGTGGAGAGGTGAGCGTGGCAATGCGGTAGGGAAGAAGAAGGATGTGGATAAATTGGAGAGAGTCCAGCGGAGGGCAACAAAAATGATTAGGGGGCTGGAGCACATGACTTGAGAGAGGGAGGAGGAGGAACTGGGATTGTTTTAGAAGAAGAGAAGAACGGGAGAGAGGGGGATTGCTCAGCTACCTTCCAACTACCTGAAGAAAGAGGGTGGGTTTAGACCAAGTTGTTCTCTCTCAGTGGTAGAGACAACAGTGAGAATGAGTTGCAGAGAAGAGGGGAGGTTTAGGTTAGTTGGAAATTCACTTTTCACTAGTAGGGGTGAAGAACTGAAGAACTGGAATAGGGAGGTGGTGGTGGAATCTCCCTCTCCTTCCTTAGGAGTTTTTAAGGTCAGGCTTGACAAAGCTGGCTGGGATGATTTTTTTAGGATGGCCCCCTGCTTTGAGCAGGGGGTTGGACTAGATACCTCCTGAGGTCCCTTCCAGCCCTGAGATTCTATGATTCTATGATTCTAAAGCACTCGGAGGTGGGGTTTCCATCGCACACCCCTGGCCTTCGGCGGAGGGAAGCCTGACTGCCTTTGCATTTTGGTTCTTAGCGCAGCAGGATGTTCTTTGCCTGTCCTGTCCTGTTTGGGAGCGAAGCTCAGAGCTGGGGGGTTTAAACTTCGCGAAGGTGTGCGGTTCCCGGAGTGAGTCACACCTTCATTGCCTCTTGGCCGGACTACAGCAACGCCACAGACCGGCGCACAAAGACTTCAGCACTAAAACTTGTCTCCTCAGCAACACAGGCTACCACCCGCACATCACGCCTGTCCTCTGCTCTCTGTGCCGGCTTCCCAGAGAACCAGGGTCTTGGTCCTTCTCTTCAAGCTGGCCCGTGGTCTGGGCCCAGAGTAGCTACAACTGCCTAAAGCTCCATGCTGAAGAATGTGGTCAATATCCACATATCACCACATATCCTCTTCTCGGGGGGAGAAGTGCAAGAGATCAAAGAGAACAAACACAAGACAGATGTTGGTCATGTTATTTAATGCCCTACTGGAAGGCATTCAGTTACCAGTGATGAGTGTGGTGTAAGAACCTATATAGAATATAACATAATACAGTACAATCCTTTCTGGCTTAGATTGGCCTGTCACAGCTGTTACCTGAGCTCTTGATGTTGTCATGACATATGGAATAACTGTCCAACTCAAACAACTACAAACTATAGCCACAAGCAAACAGGCTTCTACACAGCTTGAGTCCCAGCTTTGTCTGTGTTGTTTACCAAGAACCACACCCGCCCTGAAGCTTTGTACACAGAGACCCCTAGTGACTGAATAATGTACTGCAAGTGAATATATTACAGATGTACTGCACTTGGGCAAAATTTATTTCTACAGTGTGCTTGTCAAGGCAGCTGGGTGGGGAATTTAGACTCCATCCTAGTACGATGCTCAGAGCCTGCTGGATGCATTTCTCCAGTCTCTCTGGTTCTAACCTAGCCCGCCTGCATCATCACAATTACAAGACATGAATGGCTGGTAAAATTTTCATTAACAACAACAACAAAAATCACTCCCTGGAAGCCCAAGTTCAAATCCTTCCTGAGACCACAGCTAAAATAATGGGATCCCACAAGGACCCCATCACAGAGCCATCCCCAAATTGAACAGGGCTCACAGCCTGGAGTCAAGAGAGGCCCTACACAGGCCAAAGGGAATGTTTCAGGCCAGAGCTAAACGATAGGAAAAGCCCTATTGGATTATCCAGTCCCTCTGCCTGGCCAATGCAGAATTGTCCCCTGCAGTGTGGGCGTCAGCATCTCAGATGCATTAGCGGAGCTGGGGAGTCCTGCTGCAGGGTGGCCACCTATTGCCTCTCAAACGCCCCCTTGTGGGTGGAGGTCACTCTAGAGCACCCTGCCTCTGGCCAGCCCATCTCTTTGGGGGCCCTTTAAGGGCTCACAGTTCACCAAGTGAATCAAACAACCCCCAGAAGGGATCCCATTTATTCAGTCCTCAGGAGGCCGGGGTCAGTCTCTGGCTCCCAGCAGCCTTTCAGCACAAAACACAAACGTATACAGTCTTCACTCCAGGTTCAGCTGGCCATGGCCCCCTCCTCCCTGAGGGGCTGTCTGTCTGTCAATCTCTCTCCTGCTTCTTGGACAGGGTCTCTGGAGCGCGTTCTCCTGCATCCTGCAGTCTTGGCTACTCTCCCCTCCCCTTGGCCTGGGATCACTTGAGGTGGGGCTCCTCATGCAATCAGGGCTGGCTTAGCCCCAGGCTCTCCAGCCAAAGGGCAAGCTACCCTGGTAAGGTCCTAAGCAGTGCAGTGATGGGGCACGGGCTGCCGGTGGAACTGAGGTTCATCAGCTGTGGCAGAAGCCCAGTTTGGAGGTGGGGAAGGGGCTTTTCTCCCTTGCCAGTTCTGCTGATGGTGCAATTCACGGGAAAAGAAACTGGGAATGGATCAGAAGTGTTGCGCTGGCCAGCTAGCACGGCCCTCACTTCCACCCAGTACAAAGCATGGATGGAGAAAGGTACAGCAAGCTTTGTCCATCTCAGAGGCGGCTGCCGTGTTATAATTCTGCACGGCTTTTTCACTGAGCCTCCATGCGTGAAGGGATCTGAAAATTCTCCTGATTAGATTTTTTGTTGTACAGATGTACAGAAAATGAAACCATATGGCAGAGCGTAAAGAAATGACAGCTTCCCCGAGATGTTTTCATCCAGGAGACGAAAACAGTTTGGATCTATTTCCCCTCCCTCCTCCAATTTAGTAATAAAGCAATTAGAGTTTTCTCTTGATGAAAGAGGCACTTGAGGAAGTGGCAGAGAGAAGAGGCCATTCATGCCTGTAGACACTCAGATTTAGACGCGGTTGTTGCTTTTAGAGTTAGGTAAATTGCAAGAGAATAAAAGGAAAACGTGCAAGCTGCATTTCTTTTTTCAATGATTGCTATGAATTCATCCAACAGAGAAACATTAAAAACTGGCTTGATTTTCCCCAGGTGCGGAGGGAGGTATGGGAGCTTAGAAGCTCTGAAAATATCAGATCAAATAATGACTCCTTGCTTCAGTGATCCCCAGAAATGACTCAATGCTTCTCATTGTTTGGGTCTCTCCACAGGGGCCGCTGTTTTCCTGGGCGGCTGCTCTGCCATGTTTCACTGGGATAAGCCCCGATTCCAAGTAGCAGCCTGGGGGTCTGTTTTCATTGCCCAGCTGTTGAAGAAGCCAGCTCTCCAAGGAGAACGAACTAAGCATGTTACCCACCTACCCCGGTCCAAAGGCAAGTCAACCAAACTGCGCAGCCAGTGGGTATGGGAGGGGGCTGGTAAGATGCTTGCAGAGGGGGATTTACAGTGAAACACAGGGAGCCCTGTCACGGGCCCCCCCAACGACAGGGGGCCTCAGGGCCTGGCAGCTGTGGGGGCAGACGCTTGGTCCTGCTGGCTCCTGGGCCTCCTTGTGCAGGCTCTGCCCACACCCTCCTCTTCCCCGGGCGCGCTGCGTTCCCGCCCCTCCTAGCGCTTCCCCCGCTGCCACACAGCTGTTTGCTGGTGCTCCGGTCGCTCCAGGAGGGAGGGGAAGGGGCAGGGCCTCAGCGTGCTCGCGGGAGGAGGCGGAGAAGAGGTGGGGCGGGGCCCTGGGGAAGGGCGTGGAAATGGGGCAGGGCGGAGCAAAGGCGAGGCCCCCTCATTCCCCCTACACATCCCCCCCCCTGCCGCCGTGAGCCGCTCAGGGCAGGGGGCTGGGGTTGTGGGGGTGCTCCCGGCCCCCTGTCCTCACTCCTGCACCCCCTCACATGCCCCCACCCCTGCCCTCCTTGACTCCTGCACCCCCCTTACACACTCCCAGCCACCTGCCCTCCCTGACTCCTGCACCCCCCTCACACACCCCCAGCCACCTGTCCACCCTGACTCCTGCACCCCCCCACATCCCCACCTGCCCTTGCACCAAAAGGAGCTGCCCCAGGTAAGTGCTTCACACCCCAACCCCCTGTCCTAGCCCTGAGCCCCCTCCCACATCCTAACTCCCTCCCAGACCCCGCACCCCAATCCCCAGCCCGCTCCTGCGCCCTAACCCCCTCCCAGACCCCGCACCCCAATCCCCAGCCCGCTCCTGCGCCCTAACTCCTGGCCAGACCCCGCACCCCAATCCCAGCCCGCTCCTGCCCCTAACCCCTCCCAGACCCCGCACCCCAATCCCCAGCTCGCTCCTGCCCCTAACTCCCTCCCAGACCCCCACCCCAATCCCCAGCCCGCTCCTGCGCCCTAACTCCCTCCCAGACCCCGCACCCCAATCCCCAGCCCGCGCCTCTGCCCTAACCCCCGCCCAGACCCCGCACTCCAATCCCCAGCCCGCTCCTGCCCCTAACCCCTCCCAGACCCTGCACCCCAATCCCCAGCCCGCTCCTGCCCCTAACCCCCTCCCAGACCCCGCACCCCAATCCCCAGCCCGCTCCTGCCCCCTAACCCCCTCCCAGACCCAGCACCCCAATCCCCAGCCCGCTCCTGCGCCCTAACCCCCTCCGAGACCCCGCACCCCAAACCCCAGCCCGCTCCTGCCCCTAACCCCTCCCAGACTCTGCACCCCAATCCCCAGCCCGCTCCTGCCCCTAACTCCCTCCCAGACCCCGCACCCCAATCCCCAGCCCGCTCCTGCGCCCTAACTCCCTCCCAGACCCCGCACCCCAATCCCCAGCCCGCTCCTCTGCCCTAACCCCCTCCCAGACCCCGCACTCCAATCCCCAGCCCGCTCCTGCCCCCTAACCCCCTCCCAGACCCTGCACCCCAATCCCCAGCCCACTCCTGCCCCTAACCCCTCCCAGACCCTGCACCCCAATCCCCAGCCCACTCCTGCGCCCTAACTCCCTCCCAGACCCCGCACCCCAATCCCCAGCCCGCTCCTGCGCCCCTAACCTCCGAGACCCCGCACCCCAATCCCCAGCCCACTCCTGCCCCCTAACCCCCTCCCAGACTCTGCACCCCAATCCCCAGCCCGCTCCTGCGCCCTAACCCCCTCCCAGACCCCGCACCCCAATCCCCAGCCCGCTCCTGCCCCCTAACTCCCTCCCAGACCCCGCACCCCAATCCCCAGCCCGCTCCTGCGCCCTAACTCCCTCCCAGGCCCCGCACCCCAATGCTTTTTTTACATTTTTTTTATAAAGGGCTGGGACGATGAGGTTCTGGTGGGACCCAACTGAGAGTGCCAATTCAGGACCAATTGCTCAAACAGGGCAGTCACAGCCCTAGGCTGGGGTTTTTCCACCTCTAAGGCAAACCAAACCAGCCAGACAAAAGGGACTTCGGTTTCACCCCACTGGCAAACCACAAGTCACACAAGCAATTTCCTTAGACACTCCAGTCTCCCAGTATCACCACCAGACCCACTCGTCCTGGGGATGAATGGTTATGAAAACCAACACCCCAATAAAAGAAAAAGGTTCTCTCAATCCCAAAGAATCAAGCCCCAGACCCAGGTCAATATACACATCAGATCTTACCCACAAATTATGCTGTTGCCAATCCTCTAGAATCTAAAATCTAAAGGTTTATTCATAAAAGGAAAAGGGTATAGATGAGAGCTAGAATTGGTTAAATGGAATCAATTCCATACAGTGATGGCAAAGTTCTTAGTTCAGGCTTGCAGCAGCGATGGAATAAACTGCAGGTTCAAATCAAGTCTCTGGAACATCCCCCGCTGGGATGGGTCATTCAGTCCTTTGTGTAGAGCTTCAGCTTGTAGCAAAGTCCCTCCAGAGGTAAGAAGCAGGATTGAAGACCAGATGGAGATGAGGCATCAGCCTTATATAGACTTTTCCAGGTGTAAGAACCTCTTTGTCGTCACTGTGGAAAATTACAGCAAAATGGACTTTGCTGAGTTACAAGGAGTATCTGCCTTCTCTCCATGAGTCAGTTGTGTAGCTGATGGCTCTTAATGGGCCATCAAGCAGGCTAGGCAGAGCTAACACCAACTTGTCTGGGATGTTACCCAGAAGCAGAGCACAAATACAAAATACAGACAGAATAGAGCCAATACTTATAACTTCAACTACAAAATGATACATACATATAGACACCATAATCATAACCAGCAACCCATAACCTGGTCTTAGACACCTTATATGACCCCCTTTACATAAGATTTGGTGTCACTACAGGACCTTGGTTGCAAACCCTGTTCTATATGGTCCCAGTTCATATCAATAACGTCACAAGGGCTCTTATCCAAAGCGCTTTACAATAGTAGCTAATGGTGAAAACAATATTTGGAAAGATCATTAAGTTTTCGCCAAGACCCTCAGCGATTTTCATGTGGTTGGTGGAAAAATAAGTTAGATTGACAAGAACAATCAAGGTGCCTCACTTCACTTTCATTTACTTCCTACTACTTACAGGAGGAGGATGAAGAAAAAAGAATGAAAAACAGGGGTGGGGGGGGTAAGAGAGAACGTTCTTTTTCTTGGCTGGGTCCCAAGGAGGGGCCCCAAAAATGAAGCTAGGTACAGGGCCTCACTAACTCTAAATCCGCCGCTGGATGCTTGACTGGCATCTGTCACTCAAAGGCGGCTGAAAGTCACTGATGTAGCACAGAACAGGTCACTCAGCTACTCTGCAGCTCTTGGGGGAGTGGGGCAGCATGGGGGGAGGGAGAGCTCAGTGGTTTGCACATTGGCCTGCTAAACCCAGGGTTGTGAGTTCAATCCTTGAGGGGGCACCTGGGGATCTGGGGGAAAAATCAGTATTTGGTCCTGCTAGTGAAGGCAGGGGGCTGGACTCAATGACCCTTCAGGGTCCCTCCCAGTTCTAGCAGATTGGTGTATCTCCAGTTAAAATCAAGCTGTATAAACATGACACACATTCACTGCCTTCTGTGTATTTTGGCTCCAGTCCTGCTGGAGATTAATCTGTTTGCTTCCTGCGTCCGTTGCAGAATCGGGTTATGAAATGTCACCACAGTGTGGTCCCTTCTTTTGCATTATTATGATTTCAAAACTCACCAGCGTCAGATCCCTTAATCCACTGGCTACCGCAGCGAGCTGGATTAATGACATGTCTCGGGCAGATGTTCCTTGCCAGTCCTGCTGGAGGGTTTATTAAACCTCTGTCATAGCAGAGTTTGGTTTTCCCCCTTTCTCTCGGCAATCAGCCCCTGACATTCTGGCTGGCTGGCTCGCTGCTCCCTTGCCATGACGAGAGGCAGAGGCTAATGATCTGAGCATGGGGCTGGGTGCCGGAAATTCCCAAATTCTAACCCCAGCTCCGCCTAGGGTGACCAGACGTCCCGATTTTATAGGGACAGTCCCGATTTTTGGGTCTTTTTCTTATTTAGGCTCCTATTACCCCCCACCCCCGTCCCGATTTTTCACATTTGCTGTCTGGTCACCCTAGCTCCGCCACTGACTCGGCCACGGGCAAGTCACTTTGCTCACAAGTTTCAAAAGCTGCCACTCATTTTGCAGGCCTGCTTGTTTGGGTGGCCCCAGGGCCTGGGGTGCAAAGCAGCTGACAACTCACCACTCCAGCTAAAGCCAATGGGAGCAGCAAGCAGGGTGGGAGGGAAGGTGCTGACTTTATCCCTTAGGGGCCAGATTTTCAGCAGAGCTCTACATGCTGGGCGGAGGAGCAGGGGTGGCCCAGAGCCGCTGTGTCAGCTCTCGGTCAGCCAGATATTGCCCCGGGCCAGCACTGGCCAGTTAGGGCAGCATTAAGTCCCTTTTACCCCGTGGGAGTGTGAGGAGAGGGAGCAAGGAGCCCTGCCCTCTCGCGCGGCCCAGGGAACCCAGCCATGGTTGCAGTCCCTATGCTCAGCGGGAGGGCAGGGCCCCTTCTGCTGCTCCCGCCCTTTGCCCTGGAGCAGGGGGCCCCGCACTGCAGGGCGGTGCAGTCTACTCCTTGTGCGGTGCTTCGAGGCTGCCGTGACAGCTGCTTTAGAAAGACCCCTCTGCAGCCAGGCAGAGATCTTGGCGCTGTTTGGATCCCAGTCCTGGCTACTGCAGCTGCGCCCCTCCTCTCCACAAGCTAACGGCGCTTTCCGAACGCACAGTCTTTGTGGATCGGTCAGAGTGACCCACGGTAGCTGGGCGAAAAATAACTGCCCAGCGCGGCAATGCTTTTCTAGGCCTCCCCGGTCTGCTTGGCTAGCGCCATCCGAAAGCAGCGTCGCTCTGGCTCCGCCTGATGCCCTGACCAACTTCGCATTGGAAACCGCTGTCCCGGGAGCAGACTAGCGGCGCAGTGGTGACTCTCAGGGGACGTCTACACTGCGCTCAGACACCTGTGGCTGGTCCGGGCCAGCTGACTCGGGCTAAGGGGCTGTGTAATTGTGGGGTAGACGTTTGGGCTCAGTCTGGACCCCGCAAGGTGGGAGGGTCCCAGAGCTCGGGCTGCAGCCTGAGATTGAATGTCAACGTTGCAGCTAACCAGCCCCTTAGCCCAGCCGGCACACGTCAGCTGGCCCAGGCCAGCAGCGTTTTTTAATTATAATGGGAGATATACCAATCTCCTAGAGCTAGAAGGGACCTTGAAAGGTCATCGAGTCCAACCCATGCCTTCACTAGCAGGACCAAGTACTGATTTTTGCCCCAGATCCCTAAGTGGCCTCCTCAAGGATTGAACTCACAACCCTGGGTTTAGCAGGCCAATGCTCAAACCACTGAGCTCTCCCTCCCCACTGTGAGTTTGAACATCCCCTGAGAGTCACACGGGGCACTAACGCTCCACTTTGCTCTCCCCGTGTACCGGGGCCAATCACCGCGCCTGCATTCTCCCGGCCTGCGAGGTGGCAGGGCTTCTCAGCGCTGAGAAATGCGAGGAAATGCAGATTGGAGAAAACAATCCCAACGACACATATGCAGTGACGGGGGCTGTCACCATTTACGAAAGAGATCTTGGCGTCATTGTGGATAGTTCTCTGCAAACAGCTGCTGGATGTGCACCGGCAGCAAAACAGTGAACAGAATGTTAGGAGCCATTAGAAAAGGGATCGAGTGTCACTATATAAATCCTTACTGCACCCACCCCTTGATTACTGTGTCCAGGTCTGGAGCCCATCTCCAAAAGGATATAACGAAACCAGAAAAGGTTCAGAGAAGGGCAACAAAGATGATCAAGGGTACGGAGCAGCTTCCTTCTGAGGAGAGACTGAAAAGATGAGGGTTGTTCAGCTTAGAAAAAAAAATGACGAAGGGGAGGCGGATCTGATCGAATTGTGAACGGTGTGGAAAAAGTGAACAGAGACGTGTTATTTACCCTTTCCCATCATACAAAAACTAGGACAAAATTAAGAGGCAGCAGGTTTAATACAAACAAGAGGAGGTGTTTTTTTCACACAACACCCAGTTAACCTGGGGAACTCATTGCCTTGGGATGTTGTGATGGCCAAAAGTATATCTGGGCTCAAAAGAGAAGTGGATACGTTCCTGGAGGACAAGTCTGTCAATGGCTACCAGCGAGGTGGTCAGGGTGTAAGCCCATGCTCAGGGTGACCCTAAACCTCTCTTTGCAAGAAGCCAGGAGGGGAAGACAGAGGTGAGTCTCTCCAAAATTGCCATGTTCTGTGCATTCTCCTGGAAGCTCTGGCACTGGCCACTGTCGGCAGACAGGAGACTGGGCTAGATGGACCATTGGTCTGACCCAGTCGGGCAGCGCTTGCGTTCTCCCCAGCTCCACAAGCACTCACTGCCCTGCCTAGCTGCCTTTAAGTCGGTTATTTGTCCAAACATAAGCACATAAACAGACAAAGCCAGTTGCTCAGCTCACCCTTTGTCCTGGGATTCCCCCGCCTCCCCTGCCGGGGGTCTCCGGTAATCCTGCTTCTTGCAGTATCCCCGTGCCAGCCAGCTCCCTTCTCACAGCCGGTTCTCATGCAGCCAGCTCTGTTCCCCTTCCGGAACACCGGCCCCAGAGCTACGTGTCTGAGCCCCGAGCCCCTCGTTCCAGGGACTCCTCACCAGAGTGAGCTCCATGCCTCTGCGGGGCCTCTCCCCGGCACAGCCTGCCCCGATCACGCCTCCTCCTCCTGCCCTTCAGAGGCCTGTGGAGCCCAGGGGCACCCCGCTCAGTGGGGCCCACTTGCTGTGACCCTGCTCTCCTGGGACAGTTGTGACATGGAGCATTGTACCGGGCCACTCTTAACGCCTTCAGTGGGAGCGTCTCTCCATTCAGCAGCCGCTTCCCATATATTCGCTTTGATTTTTGCAACATTTTGATGTATTTTTCCTTGGACTTTGTGCCACCTGGTGAATTATCCCTGTGTCTGCTCCATTTATTCTCTGCATTTGGATGGGAGCTTTTCCACTAGATTTGTGCCTCTCTATTGCTCCTGGCAGACTTTGTGGGGTCCGTTATGCATTCTCCTTTGCTCTCCTGCCACGTTCGTCCCCGGGAGTAACTTCTCCCAGTCCTTTCAGATTTGAGGAGCACCTGAGCTGGCCCTTTGGTGCGGTCTGGCAATACACTGGTCTGTGGTCACTCCAGAGCGGGGAAAAGGCACCTTTCATTCCAGACTCTCTTTGTGGTTGAAAACGCTCTTTGAGCACTTCTAAGATTGTACCTGGCTCCTTCTGCCGACCTCCCCCGCTGCAGCCTTTGCCCTTCACAGCTAATGGCTGCTCTTATTTTGTTTTCTTCTTTATCCAGACCCGTTGCAATTTTCCCACTGTGATCTAAAGAACGTCCATTTACCAAATACCTCCCCTTTCACGTGCAGCTACTCAGGGACAGGAGTCTGGGACTCAGCTCCGACAGTGATGAGAGGGCTAAGAACCCATGCAGAACAGAATGGGCAGAGAAGAGGGTGGAAAAGTGCTAGAGAAGAGCTGCTGTTTGTTATCATTCTGGTGATTCGGTGGAAATATTTAGATTGCACTAAGGAAGAGAGAACGTTTTGGGGTGAGGTTTCCAGTAGGGGCTCGCGGTACGTCTACACTGCAAGAAAAGACCCATGGCAGCGAGTCTCAGAGCTCAGGCTGTTGTGTATTTGGTTGTCATGGGTTTTGTTACTATGGCAACTGAGTTAGACTATTAAGGGATAGCTCAGCCGGTTTCAACCGGCTGAGTGAGCTCTCTGTCTCTGTAAATAAAATGGAGGTTTTGGTTAGCTGTCTGCTCTCTGGCCTCAAGTGATTGCTTCCTACGCCGGCTGCCCCAAGGATACAACACTGGCGACGAGGGTGGGATCCTGGTGCTGCTCCAGTAACAGAAGGAAGTAGAAGTCAAGGTAAAGACCAAACAAAGAAAAAAAGCTGCTTCTTTGCACTG
Source organism: Mauremys reevesii (assembly GCF_016161935.1). NCBI lineage: Eukaryota > Metazoa > Chordata > Testudines > Geoemydidae > Mauremys > Mauremys reevesii. The sequence goes on along the minus strand of NC_052625.1, from coordinate 204,315,407 downwards.
ACTGTGAAAGTGAAACTAAAAATCATGTCTACTCTGACCAGGCCCCTGGAGCCTTTTGATGAGAATACAGAGCAGTGGCATGTGTATACTGAGCGTTTTGAGCTTTTTGGTATTGCAAATGACATTACAGAAGCGAAGAAGGTGCCAATATTCTTAACTCTTGTAGGGGCTAAAACCTCTCTGCTACGCAGCTTACTGCACCCTGTTAAGCCTGAGACTAAATCTTACAGTGACATTGTGGAAATCCTGGGGTCTCATTTCTCCCCAAAACCACTGGTAATTGCTGAAAGATATAGGTTCCACAAAAGAGACCAAAAGGAAGATGAAACAGTTGTACAATTTGTAGCCATTTTAAAAAAGCTAACAGAACACTGTGAATTTAAAGAGATGTTAAATGATGCCCTGCGTGACAGGTTAGTGTGTGGCCTCTGCAGTGAAGCTATACGGAAGCGCCTAGGCTACTGACAGAGGCTCAGCTTACATTACAGAAGGCTGTTGATATTGCTGTCTCCATGGAACTGGCTACAAGGGAGGCACAATACATCGGTGCATCCCCTAGGGTGCAAAAAGTGTCACAAGAACTGACCCACAAAACGGTGCAGAGTCAAGAATGTTACCGCTGTGGTAAGCTGGGTCACCAGGCATCAGAATGCTGGTGTAAGGACCTGGTGTGTCGACACTGTGGCAAAAAGGGACACATCGAGTGTGCCTGTAAACAAAAGAAAAAGAGGGCTGTGGTCTGGCCGACAAAAAGAGGAACCTTGCATACTCTAGAGCAGACCCAGGATGATCAAGGTGACACCGCCTCACAAGAGGAAGTGCCACTGCATGCTTTGTCTTTGGCAGCGGGCTCACATGAATACTGGGTAACCCCCTTATTGGAGGGCAAACCTATACGCATGGAACTAGACACCGGTGCAGCTGTCTCGCTGGTCTCAGAGACTGTGTATAAGGAAAAGCTACAGCATCTTCCGCTTAAGGCAACAAAAACTGTTCTGAAGACGTATACAGGTGAAGCTGTGCCCATGTTGGGCACTATTGATGTTAAGGTGGAGCTCAATGGACAGGCAGCTAAATTGCCACTGTTTGTGGTGAGAGGTGACTACCCAGCCTTAATGGGTAGGTCTTGGCTTGGGAAGATTCAGCTGAACTGGGCAGAAGTGCACCGGATGACTAAAGAAGAAACCAGTCTAACCCCTATACTAAGGAAACATGCTGCTGTTTTTGGAGATGATTTGGGAAGTATGAAGGGAATCACTGTGACATTGAACATTAAACCTGGCAGTCCACCAAAATATCTGAAAGCCCGAACTGTGCCATATGCCATCAGGCCAAAAGTTGAAGCAGACCTGGAGCGCCTGGTCACCAATGGAGTCCTAATACCAGTTACCCATAGCTCATGGGCCACTCCTATCGTTCCAATAGTGAAGAAAGATGGCTCTCTCCGGATTTGCGGTGATTTTAAAGTCACTGTCAACCCAGTGTTGTGTGCAGAGCAATACCCGCTTCCCCGCATCGATGACCTCTTCGCAGGCCTGGCTGGGGGACAAAAGTTCAGTAAGATTGATCTGAGTCAAGCATATTTACAGATGCACGTCGATGAAAAGTCCCAAGAGCTGTTGACTATTGTGACTCATAAGGGGCTTTATCGATACTGTCGCCTACCCTTCGGAATCATATCGGCTCCCGCCGTGTTCCAGAGGGCTATGGACCAGATCTTGTGTGGCTTGTCAGGAGTTCAGTGCTATCTGGATGATATCCTGGTCACTGGAAGAAATGAAGAGGATCACTTAAAGAATTTAGAGGCTACCCTACAAAGACTGGAAGAGTATGGCCTACGAGTTCGCAAAGACAAGTGTGAATTCTTCAAGCCCTCTGTTGAATATTTGGGACACATCATCGATTCTGCAGGTCTTCATAAGGCCTCTGCAAAAGTTAAAGCTATTGTGGAGGCTCCCCCACCTCGAAATGTAAGCCAGCTGCGCTCATTTCTAGGACTACTGAACTATTATGGGAAGTTCATCTCACAGTTAGCCACACTGCTAAAACCACTTCATGAGCTCCTTGGGCAGAACAAGGCCTGGAAGTGGACTGAAGCCTGTGATGTTGCATTTAACAAAGCTAAGGATGCATTGTTAAATTCTGAAGTTCTAACGCACTTTGATCCGTCCTTACCCCTGCAATTGGCCTGCGATGCTTCCCCTTATGGAGTGGGAGCGGTCGTGTCACACATTATGCCTTCGGGAGAAGAAAGACCTATTGCTTTTGCTTCACGCACTCTAAGCAAAGCAGAAACTAACTACGCCCAAATCGAACGTGAGGCATTAGGAATTGTTTTTGGAATTAGGAAGTTTCATCAGTACCTATTTGGGCGAAAGTTTACTCTTCTTACAGACCATCGACCTCTGACATCAATTTTTGGACCCTACACAGGCATTCCCCCATTAGCTGCTAGTCGTATGCAACGTTGGGCATTGATACTTTCTGCACACACATATGAAATCAAATATCGGAAATCCACTCTGCACGGCAATGCAGATGGCCTCTCAAGGTTGACTTTACTGGTCAAACATCAAGATAGTGCCCAAAAGGAAATCTTCTACTTTAAACAGGTAGAGAATACACCCATCACTGCTACTCAGATAAAGAAGGCAACCCGTGTTGACCCAGTATTATCCCAAGTTATGGACCTGGTGATGCATGGAAAATCTCGACAAACCTCTTCGGTCTCACCCGACCTTGTTCCCTACATGTCTAGGCGGACAGAGTTATCGGTCCAATCTGGTTGTTTGTTGTGGGGGAGGCGTGTCATTATTCCACCACCCCTGAGATCACAGATGTTAGAACAGCTACATTCCGGTCACTGTGGAATAGTGCGCATGAAGGAAATTGCACGAAGCTATTTTTGGTGGCCTAGATTGGACAGTGCTATTGAAGAGAAGGCAAAAGCTTGTATGTCATGTCAGGGTGTAAGAAATGCACCCCAGTGGGCACCCCTACACCCATGGGACTGGCCTGAAAACCCGTGGCAACGTATTCACGTTGACTTTGCTGGCCCCCTTGAAGGAAGCATGTTCTTGGTGGCAGTAGATGCCCATTCTAAATGGCCAGAAGTCTCTATAATGCAGTCCACTACTGCAGAGAGTACTATCCAAAAACTACGAGGACTCTTTAGTCGTTTTGGTCTGCCAGAACAACTTGTGAGCGACAACGGACCGCAGTTCGTCTCTCAGGAGTTTCAAAATTTTATGAAGGCAAATGGGATACACCACATCACGTCAGCACCATATCATCCGTCCACCAACGGATTAGCTGAAAGATTTGTGCAGACAATGAAAAACGCTTTGAAATCAGCAAAGGGACAACACTCCATTCAAAAGCGTCTGGATACCTTCTTACTTTCCTATAGAAACACACCTCATGCTACGACCCAGGCTTCCCCAGCCTTTCTAATGATGGGACGACAGCTGCGCACTTGCTTTGATCTGCTGAAACCTTCTGAACCCAGACAAACTGTGCAACATCAGCAGCAATATCAAGTCATCAGACGGGCACCCAGAGCAAAAGACCGAACCTTTAGCCCAGGACAGCCAGTTTTGGCTCAGAATTATACTTCCAGAGCTAAATGGGTCCCGGCCACAGTCATCACTCAAACAGGACCTGTTTCCTATACAGTCCGGACTGCAGAGAATCTTACCTGGCAGCGACATGTAGATCAGCTGTTGCCAGGTCATGCCAGTCTTCAGGACCCATCTGCAGTTGAGGGGTCTTACTTCACCCCTCCTGGTGAGACACCGAATCATGAGTCACCTGTTCCTGACTGTTCTCCTCCATTACTGCCGGCAGCTGAGATACCCCTTTGCCCAGCACGAGCTGATACCACCTCCTCACCTATTCGTGCTGCGGACCCTGAGCCCCTAGTACTTTCGGGTGCAACAACACCAGAAGTTCGCCGTAATCCACCTAGAGACAGAAGGCCTCCTCATCGGCTGGATCTTTAGTTAGGGCGAACCCACGGTTATGGGGCAAAATAATCCCCCCGGTTTAGCCGGGAATGGAGGCAGTCTACCCTCCTTCTCTAGTTTAGTGTGTGTTTTATTTAGGGGATGTTCTTATTAGGGGGGGAGGAATATGTTGTGTATTTGGTTGTCATGGGTTTTGTTACTATGGCAACTGAGTTAGACTATTAAGGGATAGCTCAGCCGGTTTCAACCGGCTGAGTGAGCTCTCTGTCTCTGTAAATAAAATGGAGGTTTTGGTTAGCTGTCTGCTCTCTGGCCTCAAGTGATTGCTTCCTACACCGGCTGCCCCAAGGATATAACACAGGTCAGCTGACTCGGGCTAAAAATATCCATGTGGACATTTGGGTTCAGGCTGGATCCTGGGCTCTGAGACCCTTCCCCGCTCCAAGGTTTCAGAACGTGAGCTGCAGCCTGAGCCCAAATCTGCCCACTGCTCTTTAACCCCGTAGCAGGGGCCTGAGTCAGCTGACCCAGGCTCTGCGACTCGCTGCTGTGGGTTTGATATTGCGTGCAGAGCTGCCCTTAGTGGTCCCGTCGGGAAGCCGAGGCAGCAGTGCCGGTGGGAGTACAACGCTGGGTGTGAGGTGGGAAGCATGAGCAGAGGTGGTATCTCTGAGGGCAGTGATGTGGGCTGAGGCCTGAGTGATCCCTGTGGCACTGGGATGGGAGGTCAGAGGGATGGGGCAGGGACGTGAGGTGGGAGGTGAAGTCAGCGTGTGGGGTAAGCAGGCTGCAGGTTGCAAGGGGTGAGAGAGCAGAGAGCTGGGGTGCAGATCGGAGCAGCAAAGTGAGCGGATGGATGGGACAGGGGATCAGACACTAGGGTGATGGGTGCGGGGCAAGAGTCAGCACAGCAGCTCAGAGGAATCAATCCTGTTTTCATGCAAACACCCTTCACGCAACCGGAGGAGAGAAATACAGCAGCCGGTGCATCTCCCTTGTTTTCCATGGAGTGTCGCCCACCTCCTCCATCATCAGCGGGGCACCTGGCCCAGGCCAGCTGCCCGCCACACAGCCCTGCTTGTCCTCCGAAAGCAGCCCAGCCCGTTCCTTGCAAGGTGAAGAGGGGACTTCCAAAGTTCATCGTTGGAGTCTCCCCGAGAGCCGCCTCCTTAGCAGGGCTGCCCTCTTCAGCTCCCCAGGTGTTAACAAGATCTCACTTCCAGAACTCAGCCGCAGTGTGACAATATCTCTGGCTGGTGCCACTGGAGGAGACGTTAGCGTCACAGCCAGAGGCATTACGAGGTATAAAAATACCCCTTTCCAGTAACGCCTCGGCAGCAGACTTTCCACCAGCAAAGGGGGAACCCTACACTCATTGACGCTCAGTGCATCGTCTCTGCCGTGTGCCCCAGCACATGCCCAGTGCAATCTACCCCGTGCATCGTTCGCTATTTCTTGCTGTCATGTGCATGACTCCGACGGACCTGCCCAGAATCCTGGCCTGGATTCAGACCAGTGAGGCAAAGCACTGAAAAGCTGGCCGGCCTGTTGTCAATTTCCTGAGCTAATCAGGTGGGCTTCCGAGCCGTCCCTTGGGTAGGGCAAAGCGGGACGACTGCCCCGGGCCCCGCAGGGGCCCCGCGAACCCTAGCCCGGAAGCGGTCCAGGTCTTCAGTGGCATTTTGGTGGTGGTGGGGCCCTTCAGTGCTGCCGAAGACGTGGAGCGACTGACGGGCCCCCGTTGCCGAAATGCCGTCGAAGACCCGGACAAGCGCTGCAGCTCCTCCGCTTTGCCCCAGGCCCCCTGAATCCCCTGGGTGGCCCTGCCCTCTAGGGACGGCCCTGTTGGGCTTACTCCGCTTTTGCTATGAGGATGCATAGAAAGTGCAATCAAGGGCACTGAGTTACCTACTACTCTGGAGTTATATGCTGCCTTTACGTGGTCACTTTGACTAGTGCTGGAAGGATGCTGCATAGTTTGCTCCTGTACCTGCCTGCTTGCCTGCACTTCAAAGTGGAATGCACAAGCAGGGATGCTGCTGAGGATGTAGCTTGCACTTTGATAGATGCCTTCCCCAGTGGCAGATCCTGTTCCCCAGAAGTTACTCAGACTTGGATCAGCCATACCCCTGCACATCATTCAAGAAGTGTGGCTCGGCCTGGCCACAGGTGCACAGCATCCAGCCGCTTTGGAAATATTCCCAGAGAGATTTCTCTGCTCGAGCGGCTTCTCTCGCCTGGTTCGTTGTTGTCGCCCTGTATCCTACGGGGAGAGCGGTGCGGGTGGAGATCAAGGAACTAAGCTTAAACTCCGCTGCCAGCATAATTGAATTAAGCTTCTTAATAAAGCCGGGTGTTGTTTTTCTAATTCCCCTCCAGACTCTCTAATGCTATTACCCCAAACACAGCCCCGTTTAAATAGCTTATTATTGATTGGCTTGGAAAGCAAGCTTGCTGCGTATACAGCAGACACAGCGCCAGCTCAGAAGGAATGGGAGGATGGTGGCTGGCATCTTATAAATACAGAGATTAGATTAAAAAGCGGGACGGCGCAAAGCGGCTTTTAAAACTGCGAGGGGCCGAATCCAGCTCCCACTGGTATCACGGACATCTTCAGCTGCTCTTGGCTCAGGCCCTAGGAGAGGTAAAGGCCTTGTTTACACTGAGATTTTAGCCAATGGTGCAAAGGCCTAGTGTACAGACGGTTTACACCAGTGCAACGTCTCCTGGTGGCAATTGCTCTGCCCTCATGTAAATTGTGTCTGCACTAGGTGACTAACATCCCAGTGCAGACAAGGCCTGATGGATGGTTCAGTTCTACCTTCAGGTCAGTGGGGCGACCTGTGTCACTGTCTGAACAAAGGTGTCACAGGCAGAGGAGGGGTGGAGCATAGGCATCACTCAGCCTAATCATCCACCTGGCCCAGTGCCCTGTCTCTGAGAGTGGCAGCACTAGCTGCTTCAAATGAAGATGCAAAAACTCTGCAGCAGACAGATGGGGGATAATCTGCCCTCCCCCATAGAATATCAGGGTTGGAAGGGACCTCAGGAGGTATCTAGACCAACCCCCTGCTCAAAGCAGGGCCAATCCCCAACTAAATCATCCCAGCCAGGGCTTTGTCAAGCCTGACCTTAAAAACCTCTAAGGATGGAGATTCCACCACCTCCCTAGGGAACCCATTCCAGTGCTTCACCACCCTCCTAGTGAAACAGTTTTTTTAATATCAAACCTAGCCCTCCCCCACTACAACTTGAGACCATTGCTCCTTGTTCTGTCACCTGGTACCACTGAGAAGAGCCGAGCTCCATCCTCAGCGAACAGCAGAGAGGCAAACAGAAGGAGTTTGCCTGGGATCCCTCTGAGCAGAGGTAAGCTAAGTGCTGCAGTAGGGGGACTGCACTGGTGAGTATCTGAGTGTCTGTTGGGGGGGCAGTTTGGCAGTTTGACTGTGTGCTTGATTGTTTGATTGCTTGTTTGACCAGTGTGACCTGGGAGTGCTTTGTTCCAGCTGGGCCTGACTGTTATAAAAAGGCAGTCAGCTGTGAAGCGAACAGCAGAGAGGCAAACAGAAGGAGTTTGCCTGGGAGTTCGCCTGGAGAGAGCCTACTGAGCCCCCCCCCCCCCCCTGCAGGTTTCTCTGAGTAGCGTCCGCCACAAGTAAGGAAGCTCTTAGAAGGAAGAGACCATGGATGCTGAGCGATCTGCCGTTGTGACCTGCACAGGATGCGCCATGTTTGTCTTCCTTCCACAGGATAGAAGCGACTTTGTGTGTACAAAGTGCAAGCTGATCTCCATCTTGGAAGAGAAGATTCAGGGTCTGGAGAAACAAATATCAACCCTGCGTTCCATAAAAGAAAATGAGGAGTTCCTGGATAGACGTCAGGATCAGCTTCAGCGGGCACAATGTTCTGAAGATTCAGAGCAGGCTACGCAGCGGGCACAGAAGGCCAGCGAGGATAACTGGCGGCATGTGACTTCCAGAAGAGGAAAGAGTACCAGAAACATCCATGTACCAGAAACACCGATACAGGTGAGCAACCGTTTTCATGTCCTCTCTGCAGGTACTAGTGCAGAGAGTGGAGTGGATGATACACCTGAGGGAACAGAGCAGAAGGAGACTCCACTGATTGGAAGGCATGAGATGCGCCGTCCTAGGGATGGGGGTTCCACGACCACCACTCCCAAGAGGAGAAGGAGGAGGGTGGTGGTGGTCGGGGACTCTGTCCTCAGGGGGACTGAGTCATCTATCTGACGCCCTGACCGGGAAAACCGAGAGGTGTGCTGCTTGCCAGGGGCTAGGATTCACGATGTGACGGAGAGACTGCCGAGACTCATCAAGCCCTCAGATCGCTACCCCTTCCTGCTTCTCCACGTGGGCACCAATGATACTGCCAAGAATGACCTTGAGTGTATCACTGCAGACTACGTGGCTCTGGGAAGAAGGATAAAGGAGTTTGAGGCGCAAGTGGTGTTCTCGTCTGTCCTCCCTGTGGCAGGAAAAGGCCAGGGTAGAGACCGTCGAATCGTGGAAATCAACAAATGGCTACGTAGATGGTGTCGGAGAGAGGGTTTGGATTCTTTGACCATGGGATGGTCTTCCAAGAAGAAGGATTGCTAGGCAGAGACGGGCTCCACCTCACGAAGAGAGGGAAGAGCATCTTTGCAAGCAGGCTGGCTAACCTAGTGAGGAGGGCTTTAAACTAGGTTCACCGGGGGAAGGAGACCAAAGCCCCGAGGTAAGTGGGGAAGTGGGATACCGGGAGGAAGCACAAGCAGGAGAGTGCAAGAGGGGAGGACTCCTGTCTCAGACCGAGAAAGCGGGACAATCAGCGAGTTATCTTAAGTGCCTATACACAAATAAGAAGCCTGGGGAACAAGCAGGGAGAACTAGAAGTCCTGGCACAGTCAAGGAATTATGATGTAATTGGAATAACAGAGACTTGGTGGGATAACTCACATGATTGGAGTACTGTCATGGATGGATATAAACTGTTCAGGAAGGATAGGCAGGGCAGAAAAGGTGGGGGAGTTGCGTTGTATGTAAGAGAGCAGTATGACTGCTCAGAGCTCCAGTATGAAACTGCAGAAAAACCTGAGAGTCTCTGGATTAAATTTAGAAGTATGAACAACAAGGGTAATGTCGTGGTGGGAGTCTGCTACAGACCACCAGACCAGGGGGATGAGGTGGACGAGGCTTTCTTCCAGCAACTAACAGAAGTTGCTAGATCACAGGCCCTGGTTCTCATGGGTGACTTTAATCACCCTGATATCTGCTGGGAGAGCAATACAGCAGTGCACAGACAATCCAGGAAGTTTCTGGAAAGTGTAGGGGACAATTTCCTGGTGCAAGTGCTGGAGGAACCAACTAGGGGAAAAGCTCTTCTTGACCTGCTGTTCACAAACAGGGAAGAAATAGTAGAGGAAGCAATAGTGGATGGGAACCTGGGAGGCAGTGACCATGAGATGGTCGAGTTCAGGATCCTGACACAAGGAAAAAGGGAAAGCAGTAGAACAGAGACCCTGGACTTCAGAAAAGCAGACTTCGACTCCCTCAGGGAACTGATGGGCAAGGTCCCCTGGGAGAATAACATGATGGGGAAAGGAGTCGAGGGAAGCTGGCTGTATTTTAAAGAAACCTTATTGAGGTTGCAGGAACAAACCATCCCGATGTGTAGGAAGAAAAGTAAATATGGCAGGCGACCAGCTTGGCTCAACAGTGAAATCCTTGCTCGTCTTAAACACAAAAAAACAACTTACAAGAAGTGGAAGATTGGACAAATAACCAGGGAGGAGTATAAAAGTATTGCTCAGGCATGCAGGAGTGAAATTAGGAAGGCCAAATCACGCTTGGAGTTGCAGCTAGCCGGAGATGTTAGGAGTAACAAGAAGGGTTTCTTCAGGTATGTTAGCAACAGGAAGAAAGTCAAGGAAAGTGTGGGCCCCTTGCTGAATGAGGGAGGGAACCTAGTGACAGAGGATGTGGAGAAAGCTAGTGTACTCAATGCTTTTTTTGCCTCTGTCTTCACAGACAAGGTCAGCTCCCAGACAGCTGCACTCTGCAGCACAGTATGGGGAGGAGGTGACCAGCTCTCTGTGGAGAAAGAAGTAGTTTGGGACTATTTAGAAAAGCTGGACGAGCACAAGTCCATGGGGCCGGATGCGCTGCATCCGAGGGTGCTAAAGGAGTTGGCCGATGAGATTGCAGAGCCATTGGCCATTATCTTTGAAAAATCATGGCGATCGGGGGAGGTCCCGGATGACTGGAAAAAAGCTAATGTAGTGCCCATCTTTAAAAAAAGGGAAGAAGGAAGATCCAGGGAACTACAGGCCAGTCAGTCTCACCTCAGTCCCTGGAAAAATCATGGAACAGGTCCTCAAGGAATCAATTCTGAACCACTTAAAGGAGGGGAAAGTGATCAGGAACAGTCAGCATGGATTCACCAAGGGCAAGTCATGCCTGACTAACCTAATTGCCTTCTATGATGAGATAACCGGCTCTGTGGATGAGGGGAAAGCAGTGGATGTGCTATTTCTGGACTTTAGCAAAGCTTTTGATACAGTCTCCCACAGTATTCTTGCCAGCAAGTTAAAGAAGTATGGGCTGGATGAATGGACGGTAAGGTGGATAGAAAACTGGCTAGATGGTCGGGCTCAACGGGTAGTGATCAATGGTTCCATGTCTAGTTGGCAGCCGGTATCAAGTGGAGTGCCCCAAGGGTCGGTGCTGGGGCCGGTTTTATTCAATATCTTCATTAACGATCTGGAGGATGGTGTGGACTGCACCCTTAGCAAGTTTGCAGATGACACTAAACTGGGAGGAGTGGTTGATATGCTGGAGGGTAGGGATAGGATACAAAGGGACCTAGACAAATTAGAGGATTGGGCCAAAAGAAATATGATGAGGTTCAACAAGGACAAGTGCAGAGTCCTGCACTTAGGATGGAAGAATCCCATGCACTGCTACAGACTAGGGACCGAATGGCTGGGCAGCAGTTCTGCAGAAAAGGACCTAGGGGTTACGGTGGAAGAAAAGCTGAATATGAGTCAACAGTGTGCCCTTGTTGCCAAGAAGGCTAATGGCATTTTGGGTTGTATAAGTAGGGGCATTTCCAGCAGATCGAGGGATGTGATCATTCCCCTCTATTCAGCACTGGTGAGGCCTCATTTGGAGTACTGTGTCCAGTTTTGGGCCCCACACTACAAGAAGGATGTGGATAAATTGGAGAGAGTCCAGCGGAGGGCAACAAAAATGATCAGGGGGCTGGAGCACATGAGTTACGAGGAGAGGCTGAGGGAACTGGGATTGTTTAGTCTGCAGAAGAGAAGGATGAGGGGGGATTTGATAGCTGCTTTCAACTACCTGAAAGGGGGTTCCAAAGAGGATGGATCTAGACTGTTCTCAGTGGTAGAAGATGACAGAACAAGGAGTAATGGTCTCAAGTTGCAGAGGGGGAGGTTTAGGTTGGATATTAGGAAAAAGTTTTTCACTAGTAGGGTGGTGAAGCACTGGAATGGGTTACCTAGGGAGGTGGTGGAATCTCCTTCCTTAGAGGTTTTTAAGGTCAGGCTTGACAAAGCCCTGGCTGGGATGATTTAGTTGGGTTTGGTCCTGCTTTGAGCAGGGGGTTGGACTAGATACCTCCTGAGGTCCCTTCCAGCCCTGAGATTCTATGATTCTATGATTCTCTTTGGAACCCCCTTTCAGGTAGTTGAAAGCAGCTATCAAATCCCCTCACTCTTCTCTTCTGCAGGCTAAACAATCCCAGTTCCCTCAGTCTCTCCTCATAAGTCATGTGCTCCAGCCCCCTCATCATTTTTGTTGCCCTCCGCTGGACTCTCTCCAATTTCTCCACATCCTTCTTGTAGTGTGGGGCCCAAAACTGGACACAGTACACTGGAAGGGACCTCGAGAGGTCATCTCCTCCAGTCCCCTGCACTCAAGGCAGGACTGAATATTATCTAGACCAGGGGTAGGCAAACTATGGCCTGCGGGACCGTCCTGCCCAGCCCCCAAGCTCCTGGCCTGGGAGGCTCGCCCCTGGCCCCTCCTCTGCTGTGCCCCCTCACCTGTAGCCTCAGCTCGCTCGCCCAGCGCAATGCTCTGGGAGGTGGGGCTCCGAGCTCCTGGGGCGGCGCAGCTGCAGAGCCCGGCTTGCATGGCCCAGCTCCAGGCGCCGCCAGCCACCGGTGCTCCAGGCAGTGCGGTAACGGGGCAGGGGCAGGGACCAGGGGGGGTTGGATAGAGGGCAGGGGAGTTTGGGGTGGTAGTCAGGGGGCGGGGCTGTGGATAGGGGTCAGGGCGGTCATGGGGGAATAGGGGGTTGAATGGGGGTAGGGGTCCCGGGGGGGCCTTCAGGAATGAGAGGAGGGGTTGGATGGGGAGGCAGGGGGCAGTCATGGGCAAGTGTTCCAGGGGCGGTCAGGGGACAGGGAGCGGGGGAGTGTGGATGGGGCAGGGGTCCCATCAGGAATGAGAGGAGGGGTTGGATGGGGTGGCGGAGGTCAGGGGGCAGTCAGGGGACAGGGAGAAGGGGTGGTTGGATGGAGCAGGGGTCCCGTCAGGAATGAGAGGAGGGGTTGGATGGGGTGGCGGAGGTTGGGGGGCGGTCAGGGGACAGGGAGCGGGGGAGTGTGGATGGGGCAGGGGGAGGGGCATCAGAGAACAAGGGAGTTGGATGAGGCAGGAGTCGGGGCGGGGGGGCAGATAGGAGGTGGGGGCTGGGCCGTGACCCCCTCCCCTACCCGGCCCTCCATACAATTTCCAAAACCCGGTGCGGCCCTCAGGCCAAAAAGTTTGCCCGCCCCTGGTATAGGCCATCCCTGGCAGCTGTCTGTCCAACCTGCTCTTACAGACCCTCCAATGCCCTAGATTCCACAAGCTCCCTGGGTAATGGGTTCCATGACTCCCTGCATCACCTTCGTGGGGGGGGTTTGAACCAGAGGCTCTCTGGCCCTCTGACAAGGCCTCCCTGCCAGTGCCCCGAGGAACACCCGCAGCCCACCCTGGCACCGCGGGGACATGGCATTTTGGCTGTATTTTACGTCTCACGCAGTAGTTGCTTTCTTGCTATTTTTAGCAGTCTTGTCAATGGCAGCCTCTGTACTGCTGGTGAGTTTGGGGTCATCTTTGGCTTAAGTATAAAAGCAGGAAACTACCCCAGACAAACTACCAGAAAACAGGCCCTGCTAAGCATGGGATCTGTCCTCCCCTGGGTATTTGCATTCCTAGGGGGGTTGTGCCAACGGCTGCTCCATGACCACACAGAGGGGATAACAGACCCCTTGTCTAGAGACAAGCACACACTATATAAGGGGCACAACATCTGCGATGCCAAGCACCACACAACTTTTGCATACAAGTGGATTATTTGTATTCTAATAGGAACTTTGTACACAACCACAAGAGCTGCATGGACTTGTATCTGGCTGGACAAAGCCCTGGCTGGGATGATTTAGTTGGGGATTGGTCCTGCTTTGAGCAAGGGGTTGGACTAGATACCTCCCGAGGTCCCTTCCAACCCTGATAGTCTAGGATCCTGTGATCTCCAACAGAGCTTGAAATCAGCAGCTCTAAAAGCCAGCAAGTGGGCGGCTTTTCCCTCTCTCTAATCCCAGGGAGGCAGCCAGCAGAGGACACATTCTAGGACTTTGCAGGAAACACACAGGCCTCAGGTTGCACTTTGGTATCTCTCAATATGTAGACAGGGCCCAGTGTATCCCTGGGGTAAGCAGCCAACTCCATTGATATCAGTGCAGTTACACTTGGCGACCTCAGCCAGAAATTTGCCCCACTATGTTCGGAGTAAAGATACAGCAGCGGGAAAATCCACTAAAACAGCAACAAAAATCAATGGCTCCGAGGTAATAAAATTGATTCTAAATTGCTGATTGACATTTTCACCCCAGCGTCTTCAGTTCAGGCATAGGCCTGGCGTCTGGACGAAAGCTTTGACTATAAAGCAACCACGTCTCCCCTGATCCCCGTTGCCTTGGCTTAAGCCCTGGAGCATGACGCTGGAAATCCTTTCCAAAACCTGTTAGCATTAGCTATTACCGCTCAGTGAGGGGGTGTCCGTCCCACCCAAGACTGACAGGGGATAAGGTGGCCAGGTGGGCCAATTAACTCCACAGGCTGCACCTGGAGGAGGAGCCAGCGAGCCGGCAGTTAATTAAAAGCAGTCTCAGATGGGCAGGATCAGGTGTGGCCTATAAAGCCAGGGAGCTGGTAACAGAAAGAGGTTGCAGCTGGAAAGGCAGGCAGAGGGAGGAGGGTTTGGCGCTGATACGCCCAGAGAAAGGGCGGGGGGACCAGAGGTGCAAGAAGGTCCATGGAAGGGGTGGTGAGGGTGGAGAGCGGAAAGTTCAGAACTGCTGAGCTGAGGGTCCTTGGACTGGAACCCAGAGGTGCGGGTGGGCAGCTGAGGGCGCGGCGTAGACGTGAGGCAGGGAATGAGAAGACTTCCTAGGACGGCTGCTAGACTCTCTCAGGGAGGGGGTCGCTGGGAGACCTAGTGCCGGGCTGAGTCACAAAGGAGATGCTGCGAGTTCTGGAGCAAGAGGAGCTGCAGACCAAAGGGCGAGGCACATGCAAACCGCGGACGGGGGTGTCTACCTGAGGGGCTAATCCCCAGTGACCAGGAGGAGGCACCAGACCAGCGACAAGTGGCGCGCCCCATGGCAAGTCCCTTTATGAATCTTGCAAAGCTTTTGGCCTCAACAGGCAGCCTTGGAGGACCAGCCCCACATGAGGGTGGGTGGCAGGGGGGCTCGGAGGACCAGCCCCGCACATGGAGGCAGAAGGGGGGGCTCGGACCAGCCCCATGTGCAGAGTGGGAAGGGGGCTGCTGGGTGGTCTTGGAGGACCAGCCCTGCACATGGGGGGCTCGGACCAGCCCTGCGCGTGGGCAGGAAGCAGGTCACAGGGAGGAGGGGAGTCACAGGAGGGCAGTGGGGTGGTCTTTGAGGACCAGCTCCCCATGTGAGCAGTGGGGGGGTCATGGATCAGTCCCGTGCATGGGAAAGAAGCAGATCACAGGGAGGAGGGGAGTCACAGGAGGGTAGCAGGAGGGGGGCTTGGAGGACCAGTCCCCCGTCTGGGCAGTGGGGGGTCAGGGACCAGCCCCGCGTGTGGAGGGGAGGGGATCAGAGGCGGTGGTGGGGGATTCAGGCAGGATCCAGGTACCAGTGGGGAGGGGGACCTCAGTCTGGCCCTGCATGGGCGGCAGGATCTCCAGTGGAGTGTGTGGTATCCTACGTTCCCCGTTGGCTGGCAGAAGGGAGATGAGGGGCATGGCCGGGTGCTCCTGGCTGTGCCAATCCCCAGCTGTGGTTTTGGCTGCAGGCGGTGAGGACAGCGGAGAGCAGTGCCAGCCCCAGCTGGGAGCTGGGCGGGACACCCAAAATCCTCCCTTAGCTAGGGTGACCAAACAGCAAATGTGAAAAATCGGGATGGGGGTGGTGAGTAATAGGAGCCTATATAAAAAAAGACCCAAAAATCAGGACTGTCCCTATAAAATCGGGACATCTGGTCACCCTACCCTTAGCTTCCCTAAGTGCCCGTGTCGACCTCGACAGGGAGAAAGTCAGCGTGTGGCCCCATCCCAGCTCCCTCCCCGAGGGGCGAGGCTGGGGCGGGGGCCGGCACGGTGCCCTTGGAAGGATCTAGAACGTGCCGCCACGGGGGCCTGGACCCTTGGCCCACTGAAGGGTTACCCCCCATGGACTCTTTAAGAGTAGAAGCGTCGCACAGAGGCTGTGGATCCGTGACACTGCAATCCTAGAACAACCGGCCCGTTCTGCTAGAACGATGAGCTGTGAGCTAGTTAAGTGCTGATGTTTCTTATGACTATCAAACAGCTCCCCATAAGAAGCCATAGGCACCGACACTGTGGGTTCTCCAGGGCTGGAGCACCCATGGGGAAAAAATGGTGGGCGCTGAGCACCCACCAGCAGCACCCCATCAGCACGTCCCCCCAGCACCTCCTGCCTGCAGCCAGCCCCCGCCAATCAGCGCCTCCCACCGGCTGCAGTCAGCTGTTTTGCCGCATGCAGGAGGCTGGGAGGGAGGGGGAGGAGCAGGGAAGTAGCATGCGCTTGAGGGAGGGGGCAGAACTGGGTAGGAAGTGGCAGGGTGGGGGAAGAGACGGGGCCTTGGGGAAAGGGGTGGAGTGGGGTTGGGACCTGGGGCAGAGCCAGGGATCGAGCACCCCCCGGCACTTTGGAAAGTCGGCGCCTGCGTAAGTCGGCACTGCTATCTGCAATCTTAGACTAGAAGAGAAAATTCACAAAGAAATAGCTGGGCCTAGGGCCTCTCTCCCCCCTTCCAACTTTCTAACACAATCTACTAACTTCCAAGGACAGCTGCACATTCTTTGTTTTTATTTATTGAAAGAACACAGCACATGCTCTGCTTAAGTGATTTCACATCTTGTGAACACAACTGAGCCAGCAAAGTTTCTTGATTACAAATTAGGAAGCAAGATTTTGCTAAACAGGGTCGATAAGATAATTAGTGATAAAGAGGATAGGATATGCTCAGATGCAAAGTCTCTCCGTGATTTCGGGATTCCCAGGAGTCAGCAATGATGGTGCATATGTCTTTAATAGCGATGAATATGGCACGGTTAATAAGTGCTTGAATGCTTATGGATCAATGTCCTATCAGCTAAAGCACAAGATGGGGGACTGGTTTCTGCTACACTAGTGAACAGTGAACTAGTGAACATAAGCTCCTCATTCACCTGTCTATAATGCACAGGGAATAAAGCCTGCATGATCAAGGGGGACTTCAGTCTGAGCGACAGATGCTGTAGATTTCATGTTGCCAGTACTAAAATAGCCTTGCAATTTCTACACATATAGATGACAATTTCCTAACTCAGAAAATGTTGCAGTCAACATGGGGGAATTCTATATTAGACCTTATCCTAACAGATAAAGAGGCACTGATCGCAGAACTAAAAGTTACTGGTAGCTTAGGTACCAGTGATCATAACTTGATCACATTTATAATGTGCAAGCAGAATAAAGTCCAGACCAGTAATATATATACCTGATGCTTTATTCAGCCAGTTTTATAAAACTGAAAATAATTTAGCCAAATCTGTTAGGAGGAAGAATTTAATCAGAAAAATATGTGAATGATAACTGGGAATATTTAAGAACACCTTCCTAGATGCCAAAAACACCACAATCCCATAACTGAGGAAGAAATCTGTACTGGTTAAAAAACCAACCTGGTTTAAAGGAGAAATGAAGGCAGCTGTAAAAATATATATATATATATATAATATAACAAATGGAAACAGGGAAAGTTGATAGTAATTAATATAAATCAGAAGCTAGGAATTGTAGGAAGTTGATAAGGGAAGCAAAATGACACAAGGAGAAATTTATGGACAGCAGAGTTAAGGATAATAAAAAGGAGTATTTAAAATATATGAGACAAAAAGAATGCTGACAATGGTACTGGTCCACTACTAGATGGAAATGATAGGATTATCAATAATAATGCAGATAAGGCAAAAGTGTTTGTTAAATATTTGTTTTCTATCTGGGGGAAAAAACATACAATGCAGTCTTGTCATATGGTGATTAGTAACAACTCTTTCTATTCCACTAGTATATCTGGAGGTGGTTAAACAGTAGCTACTAAAGTTAGACATTTTTAAATCCGCAGTTCCAGATAACTTGAATCCAAGAATTTTTAAAGAGCTGGCTGGGGAGTTCACTGGACTATTAATGTTGATTTTTCAATAAGTCTTGGAGCACAGGGGAAGTTCCAAAAGGCTGGAAGAAAGCTAATGTTGTGCCAATTTTTAATCAGCCTGACATTGCTCCCAGGCAAGATAATGGAGCAGCTGATATGGGACTCGATTAATAAAGAACTAAAGGAGATAATGTAATTACTGCAAATCAACATGGGTTTATGGAAAATAGATCCTGTCAAAATAACTTTATCTTTCTTTTATGAGATGACAAGGTTGGTTGACAGAGTTAATAGTGTTGAATTGATATAATATACTGAGACTTCTGTAAGGTGTTTCATGTGGTACTGCACAACACTGATTAAAAAACCTAGAATGATATTAAATTAATATGGCACACATTAAATGCATTCAAAACTGACTAACTGATAGGAGAATTGCCATCAAGCAGGTCTGCATCCAGTGGGGGCCCTATGCTGCTTAACATCTTTATCAATGATGTGGAAGAAAACATAAAATCACCACTGATGAAGTTTGCAGATGACCCAAAAATTGGAGGGGTGGTAAGTAAAGGAGAGGACAGGGCACTGATTCAGAGTGAGCTGGATCGCTTAGTAAACTGCGCACAAGCGAGCAAACCATATGCATTTTAATATGGCTGCATGTAAATGTATACATCTGGGAACAAAGAACGTAGGCCGTACTCACCTGATGGGAGACACGCAATCTCAGCTCTGTTCTCTAGTGCCCATGTATTATTAAACAGGCCTGATTCTACACTGCCCCGCGCCTGGTGTTGTCATTTACCCGATTGGATGGAAAGCGCTACTGGGTCTGAGTTCTCCACTCACACCAGTGGTTCCATTTAACACCCACATTGGACCAGCCAAGCTAAAAGACAGATGAGGATGAGGCCCTTTGAATTCCACGGCTCAGCTGTGAGGCAGAGCAACATCCTTAAATCGATTCCTTTGTTCGCAGCTGCCTGGGCTTACATGGAAACCCCGCAGTATAAAATTCTGCATCGCTCTCAGCTCACGCTGAGATGGCTCCTCCACATGAAACACCTTGATTAGGATTCTGTTTGCCATAATTGTAATGCTGCGGGGGATTTCCTCAGATATGGTGGACATATCCTATTACTGTGAATTACCAGCAGGATGTCCACCAACACACTGAACAGCCAGCAGGTTTGTCTCCAGCCTGGGAGGTACAAATTGGAGACAGTCCAGCGGAGGGCAACAAAAATGATCAGGGGGCTGGAGCACATGACTTATGAGGAGAGGCTGAGGGAACTGGGATTGTTTAGTCTGCAGAAGAGAAAAGTGAGGGGGGATTTGACAGAAGCCTTCAACTACCTGAAGGGGGGTCCCAAAGAGGGTGGATCTAGACTGTTCTCAGTGGTGGCAGATGACAGAACAGGGAGCAATTGTCTCAAGTTGCAGTGGGGGAGGTTTAGGCTGGTTATTAGGAAACACTATTTCACTAGGAGGGTGGTGAAGCACTGGAATGGGTTCCCTAGGGAGGTGGTGGACTCTCCATCCTTAGAGGTTTTTAAGGTCAGGCTTGACAAAGCCCTGGCTGGGATGATTTAGTTGGGGTTGGTCCTGCTTTGAGGGGCTAGGACTAGATACCTCCGGAGGTCCCTTCCAACCCTGAGATTCTATGATAGTCAACCCACAGATCTTTATTTTCCAGCACCCTGCCTTTGGGCTTGACTCAGCATGGAGCCCATGTACAGATGCAGCCTTCCTCCTTTCGAACGTTCCCCAGGCCAGTTTGCACAGCCCGCGCTCAGCTCATTTAGAGCACAGCCCCAGAGGCTCTCGGGTAGCCAATGTGCTGGGACAGCCGGTGGGATTAGCACTTCCTGGCCGTGCTGGGAGCTCGCACACACAGGCCGGCCCACGCCCACACACCACTGAAGAAGCTACGCTGAGGAGCCGGTTAGCGGGGTTGCGTTGTTTTCGCTGCAGCGGTTGTGCCCGAGTCCCAGCGGTGCCACGTACATCGTACCGCAGTATGGCCGTGTCACACTGAAATCCTTCCCCCCGTTACCCAGGTGCCTGGCTGAAGCCTGAATAAACAGACGGGCCCAGAAGGTGAACAGACTTGCGCTTGGTCGTGCCACAAGAAGAAGCAGATTCTTACATCGAGGGCCCCCTCCCCTGAATGTCCTGCCCCAGCCCCTGGAGTCGGGATTACCCAGCTGGTCTCGCTTGTTGTTACCAAGGCACCAGGGTTGAGTTCAGGGGAAATGCTAGCAAAGGGGGCTGTGTGCGGGAGTGCAGGCCAGATCCATGTGATGTCTGGGGCCCTTCTCCAACTTTCACTAGCTGGGCCTCTCTCTCGCACCACTGACTTCAGTGGAATTGCTCCTGATTCCCGGCAGGGTGAGTGAGAGGAGAATTGGGCCCCTTCACTAGGGTATGCGCTCCTTTCCATGGGGGGGGGGGCAGCAGGGGTGTGTTTGGTATTTGAGCATGTTGGTGTGGGGCTCTTTGTGCAGAATCCCTGGGAGCATCATTGACAGCGTTCACCCAGACCCTCCCCCAGCCGCCGTTATGCCAGTGACAGCTGGTCCTTGGTGCCCTCTGGCCCGCCCACCAGGCACCAGCCATGCCATGGCAAGACAGACACGATGCTACAGAACAGCCCCCAGGGCCGGCTCCAGGCACCAGCTCAGCAAGCAGGTGCTTGGGGTGGCCAAGAGGAAGGGGCGGCATGTCGGGCTCTTCGGCACCGGGTCCCTCGGTCCCTCTCGGAGAGAAGGACCTGCCGCCGAATTGCCGCCGAAGAAGAAAGCGGCGCGGTGGAGCTGCCACCGATCGCGGCTTTTTTTTTTGTCTGCCTCTTGGGGCGGCAAAAACCCTGGAGCCGGCCCTGAAAGCCCCCCACCAGTTTCCAAAAACCCCTACGAAATGTGACCATCCTTTCCACTTTTAAGAGAGGCTTGAAGTCACTTTGAGCTTCCTAAGGCCATTAGCATGGAATGACGATACTTTAGCTCACATTTTAATGCCTCACCGACTGGTTAGTGCCCTGTGGGATGTGAAACATCCCAGCAGATAAGTGCCACATGAAAATAATTTATTATTATCATTACTATTAATTATCTTCATTAAAATGCAAATGACCTTAACTCTAGTGGCAAATGGGGCCTGTTAGGTTTCTGCTAGATGATTAACATGCAGACAAAGGTATTAACTATTCTTCATTTCATATGATATATTATTCCCCATTATAGAGTCGGAGGACTGGGAGGGAGCTTGAGAGGTCATCTAGTCCAGCCCCCTGCCCTCATGGCAGGGCTAAGGATTATCTAGCCCGCTTTAAGAAGTTTCTGTTGTCCACTCAGTGAATGGCAACAATGTGAGCAGAGGCACAGCACCATCTGGAAGTGGATGCGCACAGCCAGAGAGTTCACCAACAGCCCATAGGCTAGGATCAGCTTTCGTAAACCATTGTCCTCGTAGAGAGTAAGCACTTTGGAGCAAGGAGTGGGTATCTGTCCAGCACCTGCAATGCAACCCTGAGCCTGAGGGGTTGCCTCTGCAGAACCCTGCGCGGATACAAAATTTGGATCCGCATCCAAGCTATGATCCACAAACCTGGTCCGTGGATATAAAGCAGTTATTTCCAGATTTCCAGGGCTCTAGATGTAAAATTTGGATCTGCATCCATCTGCGATCTGCAAACATGGTCCGCAGGTATCCCCTGATTTCAGGGCTCTATGCCTCTGGGAATTACAGCTGCACAGATGACAAATAACAACAATACTTACAAATAACAATGCCATTCCCACAAAGCAGCACTGGTTGGCGAACAGAAAAAAGGGCTAAATTCATGGGGAGTTTTGTTGCAATGAATATGTGATCAGCAGTGGTTCTGGAGAGGAGGGCAGGACTTGTGGGTAACACAGTGGCATGGGACTTACAGGAAGCAGATTCAATTCCTGCTTTTATCACAGACTTGCTGGGTGATGTTGGATAAGTCCCCCAGCCATTGGTGGTTTGATTTAGTGGGTGGGTGCTGGGGGCCTGCAATATAGACGAGGCCAGACTAAGTCATAAGAACATCCCTTCTGACCTTAAACTCTACCATCTTGATTCAGGAAAGCCTTTTAAGGCCTTATTCTGGTGAAGCACAGCCCTAAACTGGGGTCTCTTTGACTCGTGAGAAATAGAGACAGGGTTCCCTGGAGCCTCTGCTTATGTGATACCAACAGGCCCCAGTTGTCAGCGGGCAGGGCCAAACCCAGGACCTCAGGGCATAAGCTGCTACCACACCAGCTAAGAGCCAACCAGCTGCTAGCTAAGGCTGTGGAGCAAACTCTCTCTTTAAGTAGTCTCAGTGCCGCTGGCGGGGACAGACACCACCCCCAGTGGGTCACAGCACAGGCGCAGGCTCTCGCTCCGTCTCTGTGCCCAGCGGGCCCTGATCTCAGCTAGACCGGTTTGGTTCTACTGAAATGCAAATCACAGTAATAACGCCCATCTGTGCTTCTTTCACTGCTCCACCTCCCAGTCCTCTGCAGACGAGCCGTTCGCTATTATGGTATGAATCACAGAGCAGGTGCTGGGGTTAAAGCTCTGATTGTTAACGCTGCTTTTCTTGGTAATTGCAGCCGGTGTAAGTGCTGTCTGATTTCTGACTCTTCGCTGTCTCTTTCTCTGCTGATTCAAACGGTGCATTTACCTCGTCTCTTCCCCTCACCGTTGCAGGAAGGCTGTCTGGGCTGATGCCTACCCTTTCTGAAATAGGCCTTTCTTTCCATGGCCGCCGATTACCAAAACAGCCCTCAGCTGACACAACCAGGGCTGCAGCGTTTGTAGAGCCTGCAGCTGTGCTAGCTGGTGCTGGGATCCTGTCAGCTCTCATAAGGAAACAGGGTCAGGCTGGGACTATGCTTGGATGGGGAACTGCCACTGGGAACCTATTTATTGCAGGGAGCGGTGGTGGTGCTGTTCCCACTCTGTCCGCACTGCCCTGCGATGGTGCAAGGGGTGCTGTGCTGCAGAGCCGGCTGGGGGTGACTCAGGGGCTGTCCGTTTTCCTGCTGAGTCGTTGCTGTTTCCAGCGTACCTGCATGGAGGCAAGAGGTGCTCTTCTTCACATCAGTGCTGAGTCAGTCCCCCGTCTTACCATCAGAGGGCACTGCATTGCTACAGGTGTGGCCTGTGGTTTAACCGAGGTCACGGCCCATTTGTGGGGCACCCTTCGTAAGCAGAGGGGTGTTAATTCTGGCCTCTTGGCTAAATTTGACACTGGGTAATTACAGTCTACTCCCCCTGTGAACATAAGAACATAAGAACGGCCGTACCGGGTCAGACCAAAGGTCCATCTAGCCCAGTATCTGTCTACTGACAGTGGCCAGTGCCAGGTGCCCCTGAGGGAGTGAACCTAACAGGCAATGATCAAGTGATCTCTCTCCTGCCATCCATCTCCATCCTCTGATGAACAGAGGCTAGGGACACCATTCCTTACCCATCCTGGCTAATAGCCATTAATGGACTTAACCTCCATGAATTTATCCAGTTCCCTTTTAAACGCTGTTATAGTCCTAGCCTTCACAACCTCCTCAGGTAAGGAGTTCCACAAGTTGACTGTGCGCTGCGTGAAGAAGAACTTCCTTTTATTTGCTTTAAACCTGCTGCCTATTAATTTCATTTGGTGACCCCTAGTTCTTATATTATGGGAACAAGTAAATAACTTTTCCTTATCCACTTTCTCCACATCACTCATGATTTTATAGACCTCTATCATGTCCCCCCTTAGTCTCCTCTTTTCCAAGCTGAAGAGTCCTAGCCCCTTTAATCGCTCCTCATATGGGACCCTCTCCAAACCCCTAATCATTTTAGTTACCCTTTTCTGAACCTTTTCTAGTGCTAGAATATCTTTTTTGAGGTGAGGAGACCACATCTGTACACAGTATTCGAGATGTGGGCGTGCCATGGATTTATATAAGGGCAATACTATATTCTCAGTCTTATTCTCTATCCCCTTTTTAATGATTGCTAACATCCTGTTTGCTTTTTTGACCGCCTCTGCACACTGCGTGGACGTCTTCAGAGAACTATCCACGATGACGCCAAGATCTTTTTCCTGACTCGTTGTAGCTAAATTAGCCCCTAACTGTGGTTTCAGTTGAATAAGGACTTCCTCGTCACTTCCTGTCTGAAACCCCTCGGTGGTGTGGCTGCATGCCATCAAACAGCTGCTGCATTTCAGCCAAGAGGTGGCTGCCTTTCAGTGGGCACCGGCCAGCTTGCGAAGCACTGGGGGAGTCTTTGAGATGGAAGGTGCCATGTGGCGCAGAAGTTCACTATCCTTAAAACTTGGCAGCGTATGTCACTCGTTTTAGACTCAACCTGTGGTGTCCAGCAGAAATGCTGGAGCCTGGAAGTGTAGCCATGGGCAGCGCTGATCAGTATATTCCTGTGGGGCTGTTACCATCCCTAGATCATTCTGTTTTCAATGGAATGAGCTTCCCAGCTGGTCTCTATTGTTACGCCATCAGCCTTTGTCACTACGGTCCTCCCAACGAATGTAGGGCATAGATTTCTGTCTACCCTCTTTGCTGCCAAAATCCCAATCTTCAATGTGGGCATCCTCGGCTCCCTGCAGTGCACTATCAAAGGGTACTAGGTCCATCAAGCACTGAGCCTGGCAGGGAAATATATTGACAAGTAGACAACAACATCTGAGGCCAGAACTGTTATTTGGACTAAGCTTGGCTTTATGATGCTCTGTTGTTGTTTAATCCTTCCCCAGCGCAGGAGGCAGACACTGTGTCCGAACTTCATGACCTGCCACACGCGGGGGCTGAGGCCGATGCATTATTTCCACGCTGCGTCGGGGTTTTATTAACAAACAGAGCTTTACGGGGGACCTGGTTTATTGGGTACAAGCTCAGACTGACGGTAGCCGCTACAAAAACATTGTTGGGCTTTAAATAAACCCATGTAGTGCTTGCTGTCCAACCAGGGGCGGCTCTAGCTTTTTTGCCGCCCCAAGCACAGCAGTCACGCTGCCTTTGGTGGCTTGCCTGCGGGAGGTCTGCCGGTCCCGCGGCTTCGGCATACCCGCCGCCGAATTACCGCCGAATCCGCGGGACCGGCAGATCCCCCGCAGGCGCGCCACCGAAAGCTGCCTGACTGCCGCCCTCGCAGGGACCGTCAGGGCACCCCCCGTGGCTTGCCGCCCTAGGCACACGCTTGGAGCGCTGGTGCCTGGGGCCACCGCTGAATCCGACGTTGCTCAGATGCAAAGATTCCCTGCCTTGTCAGGCCATCTGGTGTCTGATTGCACTGCCAAGAATAACCAAATGTATTAAAGAAATGAACAACGCAACATTTCAAACTTCCACCTTTTCCATAAGAACATAAGAAGGCCATACTGGTCAAACCAAAGGTCCATCTAGCCGAGTATCCCGTCTTCTGACAGTGGCCAATGCCAGGTGCCCCAGAGGGAATGAACAGAACAGGGAATCATCAAGTGATCCATCCCCTGTCACCCATTCCCAGCTTCTGGCAAACAGAGGCCAGGGACACCATCCCTGCCCAGCCTGGCTAATAGCCATTGATGGACCTGTCCTCCATGAACTTATCTAGTTCTTTTTTGAACCCTGTTATGTTTTTGGCCATTCTTTCTTCCGTTCTTCCGTGGGGCTCTTTGTTATGCACAGAAACTCAAATTAATCCTCAGCCAACACAATGGCATCTTAGTTATGCTTAATGGATATTTAGGAGCTGGGTGACAGTCCTGACAGATTATAATATTTTAATGTAATTTTCACAGACTCCTGACACTGTCCCTTTAAATGGTGACATGCAGCTCTAACTCCCAGGATGTCTTTGCCTAGGGACCCCCAGCTGTCCTTACATTTGCTTACAGATGGGTCTGTTTGTGGAATGAGCCATGAGTCCTGCGGACAAATGTTATGCATAACCATATAATTAAAGACTGACTGGTAATTCATACAGCCAAGGGGGCAGAAGTAAGGTTACCCGGTCACCCTTAATTCTGGCATTTCTTAAATGTTGAGCACTTTGCTTTGCCACCTTGATCATGTACTTTTAATGTTGTACTTTGTTATCATGTCGTGCCTGCAGTACAGTATTATGTAGTGTAATAGTGTCACCCTGTTGCCAAATTGATGTGGGGGCCTTGGAGGTCAGTTTCCCATTGGAGGAGAAATCAGTAATGCTGACTCAGGGTATTTTCTTAATGAACCTTGTTTATCGGCACTATATGCACCCGACCTTCAACAGAGGTGATACAAACAGACCGCAGGCAATCCCCTCTGTCAGGAATCGCAGGCCAAACACCAATGCCTGGTTCCCAGGAAGCAACTCTGCCCCAAGAGTTGGCTTTAGTTAGAGAGACTGAGGCAAACAGCAAACTCTCATGCTGTTTGCAACAGCTCCCCAACCAGAACCAGCTTCACAAAACCAACAACAGTCCGGATGTCTGCAAAGACTGTACGTTGTTTGAATGCTCAGGAGCTTGCAAGAATATGTAACATCGGCATCTTCTGGCCCGTGCCATAACTATCTTACATCTAGCTAGCATCTTTTTTCCTTTACAAACCAAGGCCCAGATCCTGCAAACACTCACTGCCATTCATTGCACTTCCTACTGGGAGCAGCTTCCCTGAGATCCATGGATTAGGAATCACCTTACCCTAACCTAAACGCAGGCACTTCTTGAGTGGAACAGAGGCAGCTGTTTAACAGTAGACAGCACCACAGCACGACGGTTTCAGATAGGAAGTGATGTACGTTCTATAGCCACAGGGGGTTCGTAGAGAGGCAGAATATAATTATTCTCTCTTGGAATTTGCCAAGATTTATGGGCAAGTGCTGTGGAATTTAATAAAGTTCTGTGGAGGAAACCACTTAAAAAACCTGCTCTGTTCTGAAGAGAATGAGATCCTGTCCATGGGGTATTTTGAACCATCTTATAAAACTCTATCTCCGGTACTCTATTAAACTCCACAGAATGGCTCACCCCTACTCCTGCAGAAAACGCCACCAGCCCTTTAATGACTGCAAAGTAGACACGTTTTCCATTCAGTGCAGACAGCCCTTCCAACGACACTGTGCCCCTGGCGCCAGGCTGGGGTATTCACCCAGAACCGACTCCAAGTGAAGAGCGCCACCCGCTGAAGAACCAACCCCCCTTCCTAGGGTTTGTCGCTTAGAACACCAGTCACCGCTCCACATTTCCTCTGCTTTTGTTTTGGTTACACTGCTAAGGGCGGGGTAGACGTGTCCTCCAAAACGTTAACAAGGTGCCATTCACTTAAACCAGCATGGAGGGCTATGACCGATTAAAACCACCTGCTGCACACAAGCGGCCAGTGGTTCCACGAGGTGCAAGCAAGATCTGCGAGAAGACTCGCCTGCCTCCAGGAGAAAAGAGCTGCACCTGCAGCTCCTGCTGAGTTGCTGCCACACATGACTTTGCGGCACCTTTTTGCGGCAGCTGTTCATGCATTCATGTCCACTGCTGCTGGCTGGGGGCCAGTCTCAGATGATCAGCAGCATACCAGGGCTGACGGCTATGTCCTCAGAGAGCGGCCGCAGCTCTGGGATACAGAGACAGGCATGCTGATGAATTTCAGAAGCCCTCACTTACATCTACCTGATTGCAACCTGGGATGCAGATTCTGTAGTAGACTTGAGAAGGCTGCTGACGGCCGCAATGCCGAGAGTTGGCTTAGTGCGATCTTCCGAGTGCGACTGCGGGGCAGCAATGCAGATGGTCAAACACATGGCGGAGGAGTGCACAATGAGAAGATTGGCAGGTGCACCTTGCTAGCCTCCACAGTGCAGCAGGCAGACGGCTGAGCAATCTAGATAGCAAGCTGCAAGTCCTCAGAAGTCTGTCACCCAAGCTTTGGTCCAGTCACATCCTACTTTGCTTGGGGCAGCAACCAGCATGACGTCTTTTCGCTGCACGTACACAAGACTAGGAGTGTCTGGGTTTGATTCCATGCCACTGCTGGCATGGTGAGACAAGGAAGGGCGGGTGCTGTACGGGGCAATGGAAGCTTTTTCTCCCTCCGCAGTGGCAGACCACAGGCCCCACGTAATAAAATGAAGCTGACGGGTATAAGCCGTAACTGGGACCCTTTTGCTTTTATCCTAATAATCTTGAAGAGGAAAAACTGTGTCCCTGCTTGGGAAGACTGGCAACAGCAAGTGCATCCGTTTCGCCTGGACTCGGTGGAGCCGGCTTCCACCGGGAGGTAATTTGTGCAAAGAGAATCACACCACCATCCCCTCCCCGCCCAGCATACCCACACTCGCTAACGAGAGCGCCTGAGGAGGCAGCCAGGAGGCTAGCTCTCTGGTGCTGTGAAGTTTCTCGTCTGGGCTTCACAGCACATTACTGTAACAGCAAAGAAAATAATAATTCACTAGGATCGGATGATTCCTGGAGGCATTTCTGATGCTTGTTTATGTCGCCATAGGAATAACACAGACACGACTGCGGTGGGTGCGAGACATGGGAGTGATGAACATCTCCTGTTGCTTCTCAGAGGCCTGGACAGCACGGGGCCCTGCACCAAGCACGGTCCGTCGCACCAGTGCAACGTCTGTGCAAAACGGTACCACTCTGGTTTAATTTTGCATCGAGGGTATGCACCTATGGAGGTGGCTAGCGGTGCCCTTTTGAAGCGTGCTAACCCGAGCAGACCCCTCTGCCTACCCATGCTGGCTGTGGCCAGCTGCTGCATAGACGTACCTTAGTCATGGGAGGAAAGTCTGCAGGGTCAGGCCCAGTATCTAGAGTCAGCCAAGTCACTGGAAGACTGAGATTTTAGCACTGAGGATTCAATTCAAGGGTCCATCTGTTCCCCCTTTTAAAAGTCCCATCACCTTCTTTGGGGCCCGTGTCCCACACACCTCCCTGTGACCAACCCCGCACTGGGCCGACGGGGCCTGACCAATCACTGCAGGCCCAGGAGACCACGCCCCTTGCCCCCGCCGCCCCCGCGCCAGGTGGAAGGGACAGATAAAAGGAGGCAGCCCGGCTCCGTCTGCGCGGGCTGACGAGGAGGAAGGACGTGTGCTGCCGGCTCCTGGTGACGTGCTGCAACTCTCCAGATGGTGGGAACCGTGGGTCCGGACTATGGAGGCCGAGGAGATGAGCCTTGCGGTGGGAAGTGACCCAGGGAATGTATTAGAAGCTGATGAACCTTTAACTGGGAATTTCCCGGCTTCATAGGGCCCTGGGTTACCCAGTAGAGTAGGGGGGGCCCGGGATCCCCTACCCCACACCCCGCACTTGCCACTAGATGTGGCTATTGGGGGCTACAGCCATAGACTGATTGTTTGCTCTGCCTGGCCCAGAGGGTCAGAGCCCCCCAGCTGTTATTGTCTGTCCCAGCCAGGAGGCTCAGGGGGCATAGACTGAGTGTTTGCTGGATCCTCCACGGGCCCTGAGTCCCCATCACTGAAATTGCCCCGTGACACTCCTCTCCCTGTTTTGTGTGGAGGTGCATGCTGATTCGCTGCTGCCCTCCTCCCCAGAGGTGGCTGCATTTCTGTGGGGCTGTAGTTATGTAGCTTGCAAGGCATCTGGAATCCCTTGAGATGAAAGGCAGCTCTGGAGAGGGACCGCATGAGGTTCTCCTGCCCTGCTGTCTGTGATAAATGCCCTGTTCCTCCCCATAGGCTGGCAGCCCTCCTAGTGTAGGGTAGGGTAACCAGATAGCAAGTGTGAAAAATTGAGCCACGTTTTTTTCCGAGGGGTGGGGGGGAATAGTTCATGGCGCACCTTGAATGAGCCATTATTCAAAATAAATACCTTCCTTTCCATTCGAGCTCCAGAGCCCCAGCATGGAAACCGAGAGACAGAAGCTGGAGTCCAACCTCTGACTGGCAGCAGCAACACGCACCAGATCTCAAAGCACTTTGCACCCAGCATCACCATTAGATGGGGAAACTGAGGCGTGGAGACGGGCTTGCCATTGGCCATACAGTAAGTCAGCTCTCGTGACTCTCTGTGCTCGGCCCAGTTCACTGGATCACGCCCCTGGAAGCCACGACAGCAAATGTCAGAGACTCCTTGGCTGACGCAAATGGAGTCTGCAACGTTTTCCCATCCACACCTGCCTGCCTGCAAGGAGCCTGGTATTTAAATGACACGCTGGCTGGTCTTCGCAAAGTTCAGCCGCGCTCCGGCTCTGGCGAGCTCTCGTCAGAAAGTTTGGGGCAGCTCCTCCGCCCGCAGAGCTCCCGCGGCGCTGCTTTACCCCGCCAGCTGAGGATCCGGACCGTCAGCGCAGGGCGTGGAGGCAGAGATGGAAATAGATCAGTATTCCAGCTGCAGGTGACACAGGCAAATTGGTACCTCATGCAAATGGGGCCTGGGATTGCAGGCAAAGGCAGGAATGATTGGCAGCTTGATCTGTTTCTTCCCAGCTCTCTGAGGTGGCACAGGCCTGTCAGGAAAGAACGGGGGGAGGGGAGGATCTGCAGCAGGGGCAGGTGGCTTCAAAGCCGCTGTCGATTGTTCACCGTGCAGGAGCCAGCGGCAGCTGTCTCCAGGGGATTGGAGTTTCCACCGAAAACATTTCTTCCCCCCACTGTTAATGGCACTGCTGACAAGCTGCACTCTCGCATCAACGTGATGCAAAATGTAGCGCCAGCCGCCTGCTCCCAGCCGGGAGGGAAGGTGGTGGAAGCAGCGGCAGGAAAGCTGCTCGGCACAGTGAAGGAGGCAGAGCACGGGCAGTGGGGGGTGTTTTTGCAAAGCTCCAGCTTGGACGAGGCCCTGACATCCCTTGCTGGTTCCCACCCCAGCCGTGGGGCCGTCGGCAGCATCAGACGCTGGTCGTGGATAATTCCATCGATCACAGGAGGGTTAAACCGTGATTCGTAACAATAGTCCCCATGCTGGCTGACAGTTCTGTCCACTTAGCGCTGTGCCAGGGTCACAATGTTCCCCACACACTCTAAGGCACCCCATCTTTACCCTTCTGGTGAATCTAGCCCCCCACCCCTTTTCCCAGGTCCTAGGGCTCAGGGCATAATCTTGGGTGGGTTTGTGGGGCCTTTTCCCGGTGAAAGAGCCTTACACAGTAATATACTGCTTAACCTCTATTTATTAACAGTTACCAAACCAGAATGCACACGTGTCATGGAGTCCCCGGGCGCTGCTCTGGAACTGCTCCCCACCAAGCCAGGCAGGACTCTGGGGAGCCTCCTCTCCCTCGGAGCAGACTGTCTGCAGGGCAAGAAGCTCACACGGCTTCACCTCCTGGGTCTCTCCTTGGAGCATTCAGCATCCTCTGCCCCTCCATGTGCTTCCCCCAGCGAGTCCGCCCCGGCGGGGTCCTGGGGAAGCCACAGGGTCCTGCCCCCCCCACTTCGCAGTCAGACGTGACTCTCTGCCAGCCAGTAACACAGAGGTTTATTAGATGACAGGAACAGGGTCTAACACAGAGCTTGTAGGTACAGTGAACCAGACCCCTCGGCCGGGTCCATTCTGGGGCCCAGTGAGCCAGACAACCCCGTCTGCCCTCACGCCCCGTCCCCAGACAGCCCTCAACTGAAACCCCCTCCAGCCCCTCCTCTCTGGCCTTTGTCTCTTTCCCGGGCCAGGAGGTCACCTGATCTCTTTGTTCTCCCCCACCTTTAGCATCCCCTTGCAGGGGGGAAGGGCCTGGCCATTAGTTGCAGGGAGACAGTGTGTCGGACAGAACTGAGGCACCCACCCAGTATTCAGAAGAAACATTACGAACAGCCCCACTTGGTCACAACACGCTACGCATACAATGCTCACCCATCCCCATAAGGCAGATGAACTTTTCCTAGTGGCCAGTCAGGATCGGCTCGTCGGGGGACTCCAGCTCTGCACAGTATGGTTGGCAGCGTGTTGAGGTCTGGCAGCTCTGGGGCCGTGTCCTGGAGTTGGTTCCCAAAGAACTTCCTTTTGGAGCCCAGTTTATATAGGGAAACTTGAGTCCTGCTTAGCTCTACCTTAATCAGTCATTTTAAATGAAAGTGCTACAAAACAGTGGGGTTTTTACCCACCCAAGCCCATTCTGAAACAATTCTTTAACCAAACAGATCACACCACCTTAGCTGATTTAAATCTGGCAAAATTAGTTAGGCAACAGAGAGAACCAATCAAAGAACCAGACAGAAACCCTAAAGGCAAAACAATAGAGAAGTAGGGATTTCACACTGAGGGCTGTTGGTAAGTGATTCCTTGCAGACAGGATGCTCTCAGACAAAGCTTTCTGGAACCAGCTTGAGCTCTGTTTCTTTAGCTGGTGACGGTGGGAGCTATTAGGACAGGAGCGTCTCCGACACGGCCCGATATGACGCTGTTTGGATATAATTTCGAGGGAATGTGAGGATGTGACCGTCTGCTTCTTGGCTCATGGCTGCTGCTCTCCTAATGCGGCTGCAGAAAAAGGCCTCAGACCTTGCGACAAAGGGCCCAAGAGCAGCGCTGTTAGCCAGGCCAGGGAATGCCCCAGGGGCTCGGAGCCGGGGCAGCCAGCTTGATACCATCTCGAGGGCACGGCTGGGGGCAGCGTCTGAGCGCCATGTCCTCCAGCAATCTGAGCAGCCAGGGCAGCCCATCAGCCGGCAGGGGAGGTGGCTTCTCCCCTGGCCTCCCAGTAGCGCCTGGCCTGCCCCATGCTGGCAAAGATCGGGGCTAACGTCACCAAAGTTCCCAGGGCCCAGGTCATCCCCAGGGCTGAGCTGAGCCTGGCACGGAGACCGAGGAGTTGGGGGCGACGGCCTCTCCTTTGTGTCACGGCACCTTTGCCTCCCTCACTGCTGGGGGCTAGTTTGGGGGGCCTCCGAGGCTGCCCTATCTCGTCCCTGTGGGAACAGCTGGAGCATGGGAAATCCAGGAATAGCCGGAGCGTGGGAACACCGCAGCCCCATCTCGCCAGCTGGCCACTTCCATGAAGGACGCCTGGGGTGGGGGGCGGAGAGCCAGCAAGGCCCATTTATGTCTGCCAAGGCGTGCTGCTGAATTGGGGGTGTTCCTGCAGCAGCCCTGACAGCAGCTTTAACGTAGGGCCAAACCCTCAAAGGTATTTAGGTGCCTGACTCCCATCGGATCCCTGGGAGTGACCCCGGCTCGGGGGCAGCTGCCCGGGTTGCTGGGGTGAGCTGGCAAGGGAGGAGTGAAAAGGGCCATCTCGGGGCAGAGCATTCTGATGCCCGTGCTGCCGCTGTCACAGCAAGGAAATCGATCCAGCAGCAGGAGCTGAGCGCCGGCCCCGGTGATGGGAAATAATGGAAGGAGGAGAAGGCAGCCCGAACTCCATTGTGAAGTCAGAAAATGTCACTGCGGGGGAGCGATGACTCAGTGGCACAGGGAACGCTGCGCTCGTGTATTGATGGGATTATAATGGACTTTGATTCTATACACAGCTCAGCTCCCCTGCCCCGTGCGGCTCGGCTTTCACCCCACGCCGGGCGGGGCTGCACTGGTGCTGGCTCATTGGCAGCAATGAGCTCGCCTGGGAACAACTGCTGAAGACCGTGTCAGGCTGGGATGCTGGGGAAGGGGTTGGGTTAGTGGGGAGAGGACTACGGGGGGTGCGGGGAGACCTGGATTCTGCTCCCGGCTCTGCCACTGACCTGCTGTGTGAACTTAGGCAAGTCTTTTCCCCTCACTCTGCCTCAGTTTCCCCTCTCCCCTTTGCCTGTCTTGCCTAAGGTTAAGGAGCGACTTGATCACAGTCTATAGGTAAGGCTAAGATTTTGTCACAGCTGCTTTTAGTAAACGTCACAGACAGGTTGCGGCCAATAAACAAAAATTAATGGAAGCCCACAACCGGTCCCTGACTTTTACTAAAAATACCCTGGCGGAGGAGGGGTGACAGAGAGCTGCCAGGGCCTCAGGAGGTATCTAGTCCAACCCCCTGCTCAAAGCAGGACCAAACCCAACTAAATCATCCCAGCCAGGGCTTTGTCAAGCCTGACCTTAAAAACCTCTAAGGAAGGAGATTCCACCACCTCCCTAGGGAACCCATTCCAGTGCTTCCCACCCTTCTAGTGAAAAAGTGTTTCCTAATATCCAACCTAGATCTCTCCCACTGCAACTTGAGACCATTGCTCCTTGTTCTGTCATCTGCCACCACTGAGAACAGCCGAGATCCATCCTCTTTGGAACCCCCTTCAGGTAGTTGAAGGCTGCTATCAAATCCCCCCTCACTCTTCTCTTCTGCAGACTAAACAATCCCAGTTCCCTCAGCCTCTCCTTGTAAGTCATGTGCTCCAGCCCCCCAATCATTTTCATTGCCCTCTGCTGGACTCTCTCCAAGTTGTCCACGTCCTTTCTGTAGTGGGGGGCCCAAAACTGGACTCAATACTCCAGATGTGGCCTCACCAATGCCGAATAGAGGGGAATAATCACTTCCCTCCATCTGCTGGCAATGCTCCTGCTAATGCAGCCCAAAATGCCAGCATATCTACCTCTTCCCCCAGCTTAGTGTCATTTGTGAACTTGCTGAGGGTGCAATTAATCCCATCATCCAGATCATTAATGAAGATGTTGAACAAAACCGGCCCCAGGATCGACCTCTGCGGCACTCTGCTTGATACCAGCTGCCAACTAGACATGGAGCTGTTGATCACTATCTGTTAAACCTGACGATCTAGCCAGCTTTCTATCCACGTTATAGTCCATTCATCCAGCCCATACTTCTTTAACTTGCTGGCAAGAATACTGTGGGAGACCGTATCAAACACTTTGCTAAAGTCAAGATATACCACGTCCACCGCTTTCCCCAGAGCCACTTATCTCATCATAGAAGGCAATCAGGTTGGTCAGGCATGACTTGCCCTTGGTGAATCCATGTTGACTGTTCCTGATCACTTTCCTCTCCTTCAAGTGCTTCAAAATGGATTCCTTGAGGACCTGCTCCATGATTTTTCCAGGCACTGGGGTGAGGCTGACGGGTCTATAGTCCCCCAGATTCTCCTTCTTCCATTCTTTAAAGCTGGGCACTATATTTGTCTTTTTCCAATTGTCCGGTACCTCCCCTGATTGCCATGAGTTTTCAGAGACAATGGCCAATGGCTCTGCAATCACATCAGCCAACTCCCTCAGCACTCTCGGATGCATTACATCCAGCCCCATGGACTGGTGCATGTCCAGCTTTCCTAAATAGTCCTGAACCTGTTCTGTCACCACATAGGGCTAATCACTTTCTCCCCATGCTGTGCTGCCCAGTGCATCAGTCTGGGAGCTGACCTTGTCTGTGAAGACCAAGGCAGAAAAAAGCATTGAGTACTTCAGCCTTTTCCACATCCTCTGTCACTAGGTTGCCTCCCCCATTCAGTAAGGGGCCCACACTTCCCCTGACCTTTCAATGGCTGGACGCTGAAGCTAGGCAAATTCAGACTGGAAATAAAATGTACATTTTTATCTAGGAGAGTAATTAACCATTGGAACAATGCCCCAGGGGCCATGGTGGATTCTCCATCACTGACCAGTGCTACGCAGGGAGTCAGACTAGTTTACCACAGTGGTCTCCTCTGGCCTCGGACTCTACGAAATCACTTTGCTCTAACGCCTGACTCTGACCGTGCCAACGCTGGGGTCAATCAGGAGCAATTGTGCCTAGGTCAGTGGGGTTACGCTGGTGGAAAGTGGGTGAGATCAGGGTGGTGTATGGCTGGGTTGGGTGCAGTTTGATTTGTGTGGGAGTTTGATGCAGGACCGGCCACACGCGGTCACGCTATGCAAGTTCGTTACTTAAGAATTATTATTATTTTATGTTACTGTTATTAGTGCTTGGAGGCTCTAACGAAGGCCAAAGGCCCATTGTGCTGGGCACCACCCAAACACAAAGACAGAGACAGTCCCTGAGCTGACAGTCTAAGTGGACAAGGAGGACTGAGGGTGGGAGGGGAAACAGAGGCACAGACTTGCCCAAGGTCACGTCACAGAGCAGATCAGTGGCACAGCCTGCAATAGTCCTGATTGTTGTGCCGGTGCCCGATCCCACTAGGCCGCGCTGCCTCTCCAATTCAATGGGTGTCCCATGCAGGCAGGTTTATCTTCACGCACTATCTGGGCTCCTCATCCACGGACCCTGAAAACTCCCAGACTTTGACAGGCCAGGCTCGACGCCGAGCCCCGGGAGCAGCCTGTGAATCCTGCAGCGGACGGGACTTGCTGCGAGCTGACGCCGAGGCCGGGGGAGCACGTCGTAAATCAGCGAGGGCAGGGCCCGGGCGGCTATTGTTGCTCTGCGTGGGAGCGGGCTCAGCTATTTTTAGCAGCCTGTTCCCCAGGCGGATGGTCACACTGCACAGCGCGCTCCCAAATGTTATAACATCTCCAGGACAATCGGGCCGACGGGCTCAGTCACTTAAAATAACCAGGTTTGTGTAACCGCAGCCTGATGCACGGGGGTGGCTGGACGCGCTGCCACTGCTACAGCTGTAAGGGACAAGAGTGGATGTATTCAGGGGAGGATTCGTGCCCTGGCTGGGTTGTGCTCTCGTTCACACCTGGCACCGACCTGTCTCTCGCACCCTCTGTAAATCAAGAGCAAACCAGTCGGGTTACAGCTGTGCACACCCGGTGGATTCACAGCAGAGAGCAGAACTTGGCCCCAAATGTCCTGTAAGCAGGGACACCTGCCTCTGATCTCACACTGTGTAAATCAGGAGCGACCCCTAGCGAAATACTCTGGAGCCGAGCCCGGGCAAGTGAGCCCAGAGCCTGGGGCAGAAGCCTGGCTGATGTGAACTGGGTTCACTTCACTGCAGTCGAGGGAGCACCGGCTGTGGAGCAGGCCTGTATCTTTAATAATGATGGAAATTTTATATGATGCCTCTTAGCCGAAGATCCCAAAGTGGGTTCGAAACGGGCCAGCCTCTCCAGCGGGGCACTGCTGCCTTGCAGGCCACGGCCAGGGGTCAGCTGGCTAGCAGGTCTGTCCAGCCGAGGGAGGATCACCCGGCGTCTGGGGAATCCTCCAGGGGCAGGCCTGGCGTAGGAGCTCTTCCCCCATTCGCCCTTCCTGCCACTGGTGCAGCAGGGAGAAGGCGCCTGGCCAGGACACCTCCGTGCTACCCTGATCCCTGGCTGCGTTTTCAGCTCCCCGTGCAGGGCCGCCCAGAGGATTCAGGGGGCCTGGGGCAAAGCAGGGGAGCTGTGGCGCTTGTACTCACCCAGCGGCGGTCTGGGTCTTCGGCTGCATTTCGGCGACGGGGGGGCCCTTCTGTCGCTCCACGTCTTCAGCAACACTGAAGCCCTCCCCTCCCCCCCCCACCAAAATGCTGCTGAAGACCCGGAGCGACTGAAGGGCCCCCCGCCGCCAGAATGCCGCCCAAGACCCAGACTGCCGCTGGGCCAGGGCTTGCAGGGCCCCTGTGAGGCCTGGGGCCTGGGGCAAATGGCCCCACTTGCCCCCCTGGGCGGCCCTGTCCCCGTGGCTGTTGATGCTCTAACGTAGCACAGGTGACCAGCGGCAGGAGCCAGGGAGTGCAAAGCCTTACCCCACCTTCGCACGGCTCCGCCACTCGCTCGCACTAGAGACCATCTCTGGGTGCGGGGGGAGGGGGACACTGGCATTGTGGGGTCAGTCGCCACTGTCTTTATTCCCACCTTTCCCCCTTTCCTTAACCGTCTCACTCACACTGCCTAGCTCAGTGGCTCTCAGTCTCCTCCCAGGTGTCTGGGATCTAGCCAGCACCTCCCCCATTTAGCAGTAAACAGGGACACAGGCTGGTTCAGCGCCAAGGTCCATCTAGTCCACTGTCCGGGCTGACGCTGGCCAGTGCCATATGCTTCAGAGGCAGGTGCAAGGAAGCCAGATGTGTGAGACCTCCTGTGCCCCATGTAGCCTCCTCCCAACACTTCACAGCCAGAGGGCGGTTACGCCCTGAGGCAGGAGGTATAATGTTCCTTTCCAGGTTTTGTTATAGCTCTGGCTAGTCTTGATATCCATAAAAATGTCCAGTCCTTCTTCGAGCCTTGTTGTCAGTGACGTCCTGTGGCAGTGAGTTCCACAGTGTAACTACACACTGAGTGACCAAGTGCGTCTTTCAATCAGCTGCAGGTCCCCTGGCTCTTGTGTTGGGAAACAGGGAGAACAGACGCTCCCAATCTCCCATTTCCAAGCCTCTTTCCCCTCCACACCCCAGGGCAAGTAGAGGGAAGGGGCAACCTTATGGCCCCTCGGTCCAGAATCCATGGTCTGGATGATGATTAATTATTGCTAATTAGTGATTTACTGTGCTTTGTAACGTGCAGCACAGTAGTGATCATGTCACACATTTGTAAAGTGTGTGTGTCCTGTTCCTGTCTAGTGACTGGTTCACATTGAGGATAACAGCCTCCTACTGCTGCCTGCTGACAAGGTTAGTTGACGGAGGAGACATCTGTGCTGGAGCGCTGGCGTGCTCAGGCTGAAATCCAGCTGATGACCCCAGGGGTGGTTGTTACCATTAGAAGCTCTTTAATGTTGTATGACAGCTTCTTGTCTGGCTGTTGTTGCAAACATAATTAAAGTTCGTCTTATATATGTTAGATTGAAGCTGTTGACTTTGATGCAGTTTCCCCCTGGTTTGATGTGGGATAACTGAGGTGAACTGTCTGTGCTGTTCTTTATGGCTCAACATAGGACAAAAGGGTGACAGGTTGCCTTGTCAATCACTGGGTTTGTTTTCCACCCTCCCTGAATAGATTCGTGTGGAATTGCGTTCTGGGAGGTGTCAGTTGCAAACAGCCTTCAGCCCAAGCAGAGAATCGGCCTTAAGGGACACATGTTGCAGCAGAGAAGAAGCCAGGTCTCTGGTGCTTTGTGTTTGTTTATTTTGCTTCTCTCCAAACGTCTGGAACGTTTCCAACACAGATTTTTATTAGAGTGCGCCTGGAAACACACTAGGAAAATCACCAGCTGATTATCTGTGCACCACATTACTGTAAAAGAAAGCCAGGCTTCCTCCACCCTGCTCCCCGTGAAAGGGCAGGCTGAAACCTGGCTCTGACCAGGCAGGTGAGTCTCTCTGAAATTAGAAAGGTGTGATCTAATGGTTCTCGCAGGCTTTTGGGAAGCAGGACGCCTGGGTTCTATTCCGGGTTTGGCCACTGACTCACAGTGCGACGTTGAGCATGTTCAAATGTCTCATCTTCCCCATCTGTAAACCACAGGATGGCACTGAGACATCATAAGTGGGCACTGTTAATATTTAATATATTACATTTGCTAGATCATCTGTGTGGTGAAAGAGAGGTGAATGTTTATTCACCTTGGAGGGAGGTGTGTGTGTGTGTAGGTAGCCAGGTGGGGAGGTTTGTGTTATAGTCCCATACACAAAAGTAAAACATGCACCTTGTCTAATGACATTTATTTTTAGATGGGGAGCAGGGAGCAAGAAAGAACAAAAGTAAAGTTTCCATGGGAGAGCACAGTGTGTGTGTCTCTCTGGTACAGGCCACAGCAAGTCTGAGCACAAAATGGCTGCCAAGTTCTTAGCAGTTTAAAGGTGCAGTAAGCAGAAAACAAAGGCATCCACAACCTATGCCAGCTGAACCTGGCCCCTGGATGAAGAGCAGCTGGCTAAAGCTGAACCCAGGCAAAACTCGGGTGACGCTTGAGGGAAGGTTTGAAAGAACTCTCCTCCTCTGTGGTATCCTCCATTAGAAAGGCCTTCCGCTTGTTAGGCCTCATTGCAGCCTTGAGCTCCTGCTTAAAAGACTTATCTATTTTGGACTCCACAGGCTACTGGATGCCCAAATAAGCTAAGCAGTGAAAAGTTCCCATGTCCACCTGCAACTGGCTGGAGGATGGAGCCCAGCCGCACCTGACACAGACCAGGCCGTGCTGAGACAAGCGTTCGTGACCTCTAGGCTTGATTACCGCAGCTCGTTCTATCTAGGAACGAAGCCGTGTGGCCTGAACAACCCCAGCTGGGACAGTACGCAGGAGCTCACCTGCTCAGCAGCATGGCACTCCTGCATTGGCTTCCCATGTAAGACAGAGACCAGGCCTGGGCTCTGCCCTGACATACAAAACCTTCCCGGCCTGGGCTACGTGAGAGACACCACCCCCTCCTCAGCCAGGACCGCCCACCACAGCTGCGATCCACCAGAACGATAGAATCGTCCACCAGTGGCGGGACACATGAGTGGGCCAAGCCTGTGGAACTCATTGCCACAAGAGAGGGAAACAGGCCCGGGCCTCAGAACCGAATGCAAAGCCCATCTCTTCGCCTCAGCTGTCCCTCAGTGTCTTCACACACAGCTCCCAGGACACCTTCACTCAATCATCAGGCGAACAACCCACTGCTAAGCCAGGTGAGCTACTTCTCCTATGGGCTGGGTAGCAGATTGGGAATGGTTGTTGCTGTTTCTATTATTAAATACTTGCGAGATGCCTGGAGGCTATTGTGGGGAGGTGGATCTGGGAAACAAAGCCAGTGGCTGAATCTCAGTGCATATAGTTTTTCCTAAATTGGGCAACTGGGATTGTTTTCAGTTGAACCAATGCGCTCTATGGAGTTCAATCTCTATGGAGTTTGGCAGAACCGTGGGGTTTTTTTGTGCATTATCCTGCTTTCCTTAAAATAGCCCGTTTGCGTTATTATTCCAATACTTTTCATCCATCCAGCCAATAAAATACCCTTTCAGGGGAGGATGACACTGCAAAAGTCCCTTATGCGGATTCATTTGGGCAGACGTTAATTGTTTATAGGCTGCCTCCGTGCGACGGTTCAGACCATTTTATGTCTCTTGGCAAGCTACATAATAAAAAAGGTAATTATTGTAGACAGGGGGAAAGCAATGATGTCATTGGAATAACTGCAGAGCAATTAAAGTGAAATTAAGTCCTCTGACAAGTCAGCGGCGATACTGTCTGTGGACGATGGCATTTACCTGACGGAGGAGCTGGCTGAGTTTGGGTTTTAAGAAACATTTAATGAGAAAACTTTACGTTTTCATGCTTCTTCGCAGCTGGGGCTGCGTGGCTGAAGATGGTATTTATCTAGCCTGGGTTGGAGCACAGGCTGAATCGCCGAGCCCGTTGGAAGCCAGGAAGGGCTCAGTACCTTTCAGAATCAGGCCCCTTGGTTTGTAACATGCCGCTGGGCTCCCAAAGGTGACCCTGGAGAAGTGGCATCACAGGGCCATCTTAGTCCCCCTCCGTATCAAGGGTTGCTTGGGTTTACAGGCAAAGCCCTGATCTCTCCACTAGCCCGCCCTGCAACCTCAGCCTGGGATCAGGCTCTTTCTATCTCTCCCATAGTACAGGCACTGCAGGGGGCTTCCCAGGAGCGATGTCCATTTCCCGCAGCGGAGAATCCAGCCCCGTATCTCCAGGACGTCACACAGTTCTCCGAGCGTCTCATTCCCAGAGCGCCAGGCGAACGGTGGCGGAGCTTGGAGAAGGGCGAGGCACATTATGAAGTGGCCTGGAAGAACTGATTTGTGGGGCTAGATTAAAAGCACTCCGCTCTCGCCGGGCGAAACGATTCCTGATGGGGACGCGATAAGCGCCTGCGAGCGTTTGAAGAGGGTGAACACCAAGGCATAACATCCAGACCTAGCATTTAAATAACCCTTGCTAATTTTCAAAGTGCTTTGCAGCCGTTCATTAAAGACTCTGGGCCGCGTCCCTGCTGGGCAGCCTGTCAGAATGATTACTGCTCTGTCAGAGAGGAGGCGCTGAGGGGCTGCTCCCAGCCAGGCGTTGACACAGCCAGGATCAGACGGGAGGCAGGGCTCCCTAGCCCAGTGGTCCTCAGCCTTGGCCATACTGGGACTCCGGAGCACAGGGGCGGGCCCCTGACACATCCCTTCCCCCATCACTGCGCCCGCGCCCCTGTGGAGTCGCAGGGGCTGCTAGCGTGGGGGAAGTGCCAAGAGAGGCTGGGGCGAGGGCAGGGGGCTCCCCGATATTTACCCCGGCTCTTGTCTCTGGCTGCCACACCCAGAGCTGTCGGTGGGGGTGGTGTCGGAGCGGCGGCTGGTGCAGCTTGCACCCTGTTGAGATGCCTGGAGCAGTTCCCCCACTCCGAGCTTCTTTTCCTGGGCTGTCTGCAGCCTCAGGCAGACGTGGCCATTTTGGTTGCCTTTGGAAGCTTTTCTCCACAACCACATGCACTAGAAACAAACAAAAAAAGAAAGCTACAAGTCTCATGTAATCATGTAACGCCCCGAGACAAGGCCCTATCCGTGGGCCTATAGTTTCTATGCCTTAATCTGGCCACCCTGGGACCACTTTTTCTACCAGAGGACCCCCACTGGGCCTCACGCCCATCTGCATGGGACTCCCCCCACCACTTAGTGTAACCCACACACCTCCTGGGTGTGGTGCTGTGGCACCGAGACCACTTAGGGCAGGTCTACACTAAGAGCAGGGGTCGAACTAGGGTACACAAGTTCAGCTACGTGAATAGCGTAGCTGAATTCGAAGTACCCTAGTTCGAACTACTCACCCGTCCAGACGCCGCGGAATCGAAGTCCGCGGCTCCAAGGTCGACTCCGCCACCGCCGTTTGCAGTGGTGGAGTACCGGAGTCGACCCCGGCGCTTCCGGAGTTCGAACTATCACGTCCAGATTAGACGCGATAGTTCAAACTCCGAGAAGTCGAACTCACCGCGTCGACCCGGTTGGTAAGTGTAGACTAGCCCTTAGATAATAATGAGTCTGCTCCAGCCTTAGCTAAGGGCTAAGTGGCTTTTAGCTCATGCAGTAGAGGTTCATGCATTTAGCTCCGAGGTTCCCATGTTCGATCCTGCCCGCTGCCGACCAGGGTCTGTTGGTGTTACATTAACAATATGGGACAGGCAGGGTAGTTGTGACTCCCGGGTACCTGGTCCTCAGGTTTAGAACCTCTGCATTGGACCATGGTAATGTTAGGAAGCAAAATGGAGAGGAACTAGTACCGACTAGCAGAGCTTGTCAAAAAGGGAGTTCTCTCCTGCAAAAAAATTGATTTTCATTGGAAATGTGAATGCTGAACTATTTCATCCAAGTGCCAACATATTTTAGTTTACCACAGTGCCTCATGGGATTTGTAGGTCAGTGGCCTAATGTGCCCATTTTCCTCTTAGGCTGGGCTCTGTAGTTGGACTACATCTCCCATAATACACCTCTCGGCGAGGGGAGATGGTTCATCTTGGGACTCACTGGTCATAGTGGCTTATGGGAGATGTAGTCTGCCTGGGGAGCCTGGCACATGGGGGAGAATAGGGACAGGAGGTAACCAGATTACTAACTACCAACAGGCCCAACAAAATATTTTCGTTTGCGGCTGAAATACCAACATTTTCTGCAGAAAGCAGACGCTTCTCGCCCAATTATTTATTTATTTGAAAACCCCAATTTCCTTCTGAAAACAGATTCAGTGGGCTCTTTTCTACCAGTCCTACTGCCTTGTGCTCGTTGGCTGATTTTGTTCAATTGTGTTTATACTATGAGAGGGAAGGAAATGAAGATTCACGGAGGAGGTATGCAGAAAACATTAAGAAAACAGTTTGTATTAAAAAGAAAAAAAAAACCAAATACTCTGTCTGGAGAGAAAGAAACCAGTCAGTCATGAGTATTTTCCTTTCAAAATTAATCACCATTCTCAGCACATTCAGCTCTTAGAGGCAAAACTCCTACATCTCCCTATTCAAAATGCCCCGTACCCAGTTCATCGCAGGACCTTGGTGGTGCATGAGTAAAGGCCCCTATCACAGGAGAATCAATAGAGAAGTGGGGAAGACCCCTTTATCAAGTGAGCTGAAGCCTGTAACTCCACTCCCATGGGAGGAGTCATGGGGCTCCTCCCCTGAAGAGGAGCTAGAAACTAAGAGGAAGCAGACACTTCGCTGCCCCCTCCTTATTGTAAGGACCTGGGGGCAGGCAGCTGGGGGGTCCCTGTTTGGGGCACCACCGACCCTGAGGCCAGTTGCAATAGAAGGCAGCTGGCCTGCCGCATTCCTGGACGCTGCAATGTGATGGACTCCTGAAGACGAAAGTGGGTGACCTGCGAGGTCATCCCGCAACTCTGCTTTCCAATTCCTTGGCTGCAGGGAAGCTGCTAATAAAGGGCACGTAGGTGGAGCCTAGAACGCTGGGCCCAGCTCTGATTCCCCTTATGCTGGTGTAAATCAGGAGCAAAACACCCACAAGCTGGTCTGCAGGAGAGCAGAGCCAGGCCTGCGGCGCTGCTCAATCAGCGCTCGGTGCCGAGCATTCTGGCCCCACTCCAGCGTAGCGCTGAGGCACATGCTTCACTTCAGCCCCACCGGCTTCAGCAAAAGGGAAGCAGCTCAAGGTGATGGGAGACACCGGCATCCTCGCCAGCCCGAGGAATTATCAGCCCCACCACGCCCTTGTCCAGGCACAGCTTTGTTTTCCACGCCGCAGACCAGCAAACACAGAAACCCTTCCTCCGTCGACAGCTGCCAATTCCCAGGGGATTTGCCCCTTCGCACGTCTCAGTCCTTCCTGCTTCGGGGCCGGCTGCAGGAGGCTTCCTTGCCCGTTTCACTGAGCGCTTTCTCCTGGGAGGCCCTTTCCCCCACTGCCTCCCGTCCCAGGGAGCTGTACGCTGCTGCCCTCCCTCACTGACAGCCAGGCTCTTTCTAGCCCCAGATGCTGCCCCTCCCTCCTAACTGCCCAAGGGGGGCGGACCTGTGCTTCACTGAAAGGAGCCCCCGAGTCACGTGCGTAAGGGGAAGCGTGTGCTGGATTGCAGGCAGAGTGCCCACCACCTTGACGGTCTGCACACTAAATAACTGTCACTGCCTCCCCAGCTGACGAGCTCCGTGTGCTCTCCACCTCCCAGGAGATTCACTGCTTCCCAGATGGCTCCTTCCACAGGCCCTCGCGCCGCGTAATGCAATAAACAGTTCCCCGCCGGCGCGGCTGCCCCGATGCTCTCTGAGCTGCAGCTGGGCTCCGGGGCCCTCGGCCCTGCACAATCCAATTTCCCACATTCGATTTAGGAGGCGCCGGTACAAGAAGGAAAGAAGAACGCGTTGCGATTCGCTTCTCAGATGTTTCCTCTCCCGGAGGTGGCAAACGCTTCCTGTTTTATTAATTCCCCTTCTCAAATAAATAAATAACCCCCGCCCGGGAAACGATCTCGTCTCCAACGGCTGAGCGCGGCGCTGGCCGGAGATGGGCACAGGATGGCTGGATGCCCGCTGTATCTCCGTTCGATTATTTTTGGCTCCTCCAAAGAGGGACAGAGGGAGAACGGTCCAGTGGC
Organism: Mauremys reevesii; assembly: GCF_016161935.1. NCBI lineage: Eukaryota > Metazoa > Chordata > Testudines > Geoemydidae > Mauremys > Mauremys reevesii. Next base: position 204,270,521 of record NC_052625.1, on the reverse strand, counting down.
TAAGACGTAGAGCTCTGCAGCTCTGGGATCAGTTCCTGGATTTAGCCCATTCCTGAATTAATTGAAATGTACGAGTTGACAAATGTAGGCACCGGTTCCCGTCTGAGTGCAAACATTCCGCTCTGAAGCAGGCAGAGCAGGGACGGGACCATGGTTATCTCCCCTCCCAGACCCGTGCGCTAACCCCAGGAGGGGCTGATTCCCAGAGAGTGCTGAGCACCTGCTCTCTGTAAACCAGGCCCCTAGCAGGTATCGCAGGCTGGGCACCTCCAAGCGGCAGCTGCCAAAATTACCGGTCCCATTTGAGACTCTTGGCCACTGACCCCCTTGGATCCGGCCTCACATTTTGCAAGGCCTTGTGGGCAAGAAGCTGGTTTGGGGAGGCACAGCGACGCCCCTTGTGCTTTGCTGGTCCCCAGCTCTGGCCTCTGAGCTTTCAGACCATGTCCTACGATAATCAGTCAGGGTGGTTAGAGGGGAGACAATGTTCATACATTTCTCCTCTCTGGACAGTGGCTCCCAGCCACGGGCTTCAGCAGCGCCAGTAGAAGATTAAAGCAGATTTCCATGTAACGTTTTCCCCAGTGTTTGCATCTGTAAATCATTCGAGCTGCTGCTCCAGCTGTCGGGCGGCCCAGTTGCCATCAGTGCATGCAGCAGACTTTTAAGTGGCATTAGCTGGTTCATTCATGAGCAGGTGCTGGGGACTGCAAGGGGGGTGGGGCTCCCTTTCATGCCAACCCGAGGGCCGTCCTGTGCTAACGGCTCTCCCCCAGGCTTCATCCGGGCCTGCCAAGGCCACTGATGAGAAAAGAAAGCTGTCGCTCACGCACAGCCATGGACTCTAGAACACATGTTGTCGGGGTCGCAGTGTCCTGGGGACACGTCCCTCCGGGTTCCTGACCGGGGCTGGGGAGCCCCCAGAGAACAGACTGCCCCCAGGCATACCCTGAGCAAGGCGTGGGGAGCCGAGCCAGGGCCGTGGGGCTGCCAGTGCAGTGCAGACAGGCTCCGTGAGGGCTCAGCCCTTACCCAATGCCCTCCCTTGGGTCTGTGCTCTCTGTATCCAGAGTGCTCCCAGCTGATCCACCCAGACACCTGAGCAGCTGCTCTCCCCGGTGCTACAGGCGCATTCAACTTCTCCAATAAAGAGCAGCAGCACTGGAAGTAAAACTCCCACGCTGACACGTGCCCTGGGCTGTGTATCCGGGGAGCCTAGACACGGCTGTTCTCATCTCCCAGGGGCATTGCTTGACACCAGCTGGCCGCCTCCCTACTGGCACAGCTGGCGGAGCAGAAGAGGATCCTTGCCCTGGGGAACTGCAGGATCCCCTTCCTACCATCCTTTTCTCAGCCAATGTACCTCTAGTCTAGTCTTTACCTTCAGTGGAACCAAACAGGGCAGATCAATGGACTTCAATGGGTGTTAGGTACCTACATGCAAGTTAGACATCTACATACCTTCAAGGATCTGGGCCATAGCGCCTCTCCAGGGAAGGCACGCAGGTCCTTTAAGAATGAGGCATGCCGGGAGCTGTCTCTCTGGGGTATAAAGCCCAGGCTTTGCTGGAGGAAAGGCTTGAAGTGAGTGGCTGACTTTTTCGTCTCACTTGGGATGGCAGCTGCCTCTTTGCCAGGAGCTCCCGGTTCCTTCGTGTTCGTGCTGCCTTCATCTTCTGTCCTTCACGGGACCTGCCCAGCGGGAATCTCATCCGTGAGACACAGCTGTGTGGGGGTGAGAGCTCAGATGCCATGGTGATGAGGGCCACCGTAGTACCTGGAAGGCAAGAGACTGCCAGGGTGCTGGCATTGCTGCTGAAGGGTTCTAGCTAAAGCATGTCCGTGGGAGCGAGGGAGGGCACTGCTGGGAATCCCTGCCCTGCAAAATAGCATTCGCAGGTGCTCCGGAGTCCTTGAGCCAGACAGCACCTGAGGGTGATGTTAACGTGACAGTCACAATGGTGGGGAGACCTGGAACATCACCAGCCCTTCCTGGTCCCTGGGGATGTTTTGCACAGTTCACGTGCTAGCCTGCTGTGCGTGTGAGCTTCCCAAAGAAACATGCTCCTGCTTCTAAAAATGAGCCTGCGCATCCTTACAGCATGTGCTTGTGGGCAGAGGCTGTCCTCTGCATTGTCCAGGGTAACGGATGTGCAGCTCGGCCTGCCACATCCAATTGTTTATAAAAGTCAGCCGAGGTTTGGAGCTGAACTGGGATTGTTTAGGTGGAGAGAACTGTGCACAGGGTTCTGCAGGGCTCCTGGGAGAGGTCCGGGTTGGCATGACACTGAGGCACAGGGGAGGAAAGGGTTATACTGTAGTTGAAATTACCAAAATGCATTTCAATTGGTTAATGCTGATGGGATGAGCCAGACAGTGCTTCTTGGACATTGCTTATCTGCAGGACACCTGGACTGGAAGGAGCAAGCTTCACCCTCACGGACGCCATCCCAGCCTCCCCCGGGATTCACCATGGCACTCTGGGTCATCCTGGTTCTGAAAGGCACCCTGGGAGGGAAGCAGATGACATGCCGCAGGCTCCAGCTAAATCCCAACCCCCTGGGATGCGAGATTGGGGTTCCTGCCGTCAGCCCCTCCCTCGTTTGTTATTTTCCTTCCCCCCTTTTCCCCCGTCTCTCTCTTTTTGCCTTCTGTGTAACAAGAGTCTGGCTCATCCCGCCAAGGCAACTCCACCTTTTGCAACAGCGCTGTGAGCCCGTGACCAGCTGGGCCGCTAAAGGCAATGCCGTAAACAGCCCGAGAGCGGTACACGTTTGCAGGGCCTTGGCGTGGCTGGCGTGATCATGTCTGTGCCTGTGTTTTTCCAGCAGCGCGATTGCAAGTGAGAGTGACAGACGCTGCATTTTCCATCTTTGCTTTCCTTTTCTCTCACTCTTTGGGTGCGTTTGTCTTAAGAAAAGCGGCTCAAACTTCAGCAAGAACAGCTTCAGACCATCACCACTCACTTCTCGTTTTTAACTCACAAAGGAAAGGTAATATCATCGAAAAGGCTGTTAAGCGGGTGACTTTCCCTATGGGTTTTTTGTTTAATTCTCTACGCTAGCAAAGGTGGGCTCCCAAGAAGTGAAACGTTTCCAAAACACGCTGGAGATTTTAAAGGCACGAGGGGAAGCACTGTGACCCCTGGGCAGGAGAGGTCAAAACTTCGACCAGAGCAGTCCCTATTGCAGGGACAGTGGCATTCCGGGATTGTTGCTGGAGGATTCTTTGCACCAGTGCAAATAATTCAGCATCGACACAAGCACAGTACTGGTAGAAGGGTGCCAGCAGAGGGCTTATGCCACTCTTGGAAGTGTTTCAACTTCACGTGAAGAAGTTTAGGGTTTTGTCAGCAGGACTGAAAACAGCATGGATGCACGCGAGGCTGTGCTGTCAGAGGGCCCATTTATCCCATAAAACTTTGTAGTGTAGACCAGGCCTGCGTATATCAGAGCTATGCAGTTACCTTTATCAACCAAACTTGTAATCTCAGCATGGAATGAAATCGAGTCTGTTTATTGTAAGCCCAGGTGGATTGCCATTAATTATACTCCTAACATTTCATTCTTTATCAGGTGAATCCTGTATCAGCTTCTCATTATTTTGCGTGGGTCTGATGTCAGGTGGACTGGCCTATAGCTGCCTGTGTCATCCCACTCTGATCTTTTTGACTTTGCACAATATCAGCACTTGTCTAGTCTTCTGGAATTTCCCTGGTTTTCCAATATGTATTACAAATTAGTATTGGTGGGCCAGAGATCTCCTCAGCCAACTCTGTTATGACTCTTGAGTGCAGATTATCTGGGCCTGTGGATTTAAAGATGTTTGTTCCTAGTAGCTGTTGTTTAACATCCTCCTTAGTTACTAATGCATTGGAACGTTCTTCAGCCTCCTCAGATAATGCTAGTATATCATCATTCTCATCATCCCATGTCCCTGAACACCAAGATAGGCAGCTCAGACAATTCCATCAGTGTCGTGGCTTCACTCCGTTCTCAGAGGAACTGAGGATGCTCACCTGCTTCTCACTTAGCTGGCTGAGATGTGCTAATTAAATGCATGGCAGCCCTTGGTCTTTTGCACAGAAGAGCTGGGTGAGGCAAACTAGTAGCTCTGCAGCAATGTGTTTCTTCCGGACATTTCCGCTCCTGGGCACATCCCCCCAGATGCCCCGTATTCTGAAGGCCACCAGGCATGGCTTCATGGCCAACCGTTTGGGAGCTGCTGAGACTGCAGCCATTCTGATTTCGGATGCCACAGTTCCAGTCCTGGAGGACTGAAGCCTCTACGCTTCCCACCCTTAGGTCACCCATGGGTAAATTTCTCTACTTATTAGAGTAAAGCCAAACTTGAATATGTTGCAGCAGAAAACCCCATAATCCTTTAAATGAGCCTTTCAGTTTCCCCATGCCACAGTCATTGCACCCTTGCTGAAGAGAACAGCTTTGTTAGCACTGAGATACAGGCACCTGACTCACGGAGATAACTAGGCACATTTTAGTTTCAGTATCAAGGTGCACGGGAGACCCATCATTAGCATCAATAGAGACTCCACTGTGCGAAGCGCTGTACGTGCACACAGAGAGAGCCAGCCTCTGCCCTGAAGCCCTTACAGGCTAAATACGAGTCAGGATCATTCTCTGCATACCAGACATGGTGACCAACAGAGACTCAACCAAGGCCCTGCAGCAAGTCAGTGGCAGAGTCGGGAACTGATTCCAGAGCTGCAGAGTCTACGTCTTAGCCACTGGACCGTTCTCCCTCTGTCCCTCTTTAGAGGAGCCAAAAATAATCGAACGGAGATACATGGAGAGTAACAACCTACTACTGCTACCAGATAAGTAGGTTAAATGGTAGAGGGCTGCACTCAGTGCAGACACAGCTACCATCTGTGCTTAGTACATCTCAGGATTTGTAGGTACTTTAAACTCCATGGATGGAATGTGCTATAAAATGCCAAAATTATTTATTACACCCCTCCAGTAACCCTTTAAAAACAGATCACTTAGGCTAGATGCTCTTCAGGCAGTGTGGTGGGGTGCCGGCACCACCCATCCGCCTCCCTGGGGTGCCATCTGATGTCCTGGGGTACCACTGAGACTGCCCATTCCACCAGCCGGGGCTCCCTCACCCTGTGCTGCTGAACCAGGTCCTCAAGCCTCCTCTAGCACATGCACAGGTAGGAACATGCCCGGCTGCGGAAAGACACAGATGCTGAGATCAGCTCTGCGTGGGAAGACAGCTCAGGGATTGCCCAGCACTCAATGCACACCCCGTCCGGGGTGCAAACCCAGCATTGTATTGTCTTGCGCTGCCCAGGAAACTGTACAGCGTAAGCCCATGAAAATCGCCCCCTCCCTCAATGTGGAGGAAGCTCTGCACACCCTTTTGGCCCCCAGTTATGAGTTTTACAAACTGGTTTAGAGAAGCAAAGCGAGCTTATTAACTACAAAGGATAGATTTTAAGTGATTATAAGTGCTAGCAAACAGATCAAAGCAGCTTACCTTAGTAAATAAACAACTGCAAACTGAGCTTAACACACTAGATAGGTAGGATATACATTAGCAAATTCTCACCCTGAGTGATAAACAGGCTGGCAGATCCTTAAGGCACAAGTTGCCTTGGCTTTCCCACGTTTTCATGCACAGGCTAAAGATTTTTCTAGCTTGGGACCATCACTTTCCACAGTTCAGTCCTTGCCCCTCAGGTGTTTCCAGGTGTGTTGTTGCAGGGAGAGTGAGGTGCCCCCATGATGTCATTTTCCCCCTTTTATATCTTCTCCCCACTTGCTGCAAAGCTCCTTTGCTGTGACCTGGGTCAGACAGTTCCCATGGTGTGGTGCTGTCTCTGCACACAGCTCCTGGGTAACCCTGGTGCTCGTGTGCATTTCCTCAAGGAGCCATTAACATTGTTTGGCCTTTTTACTCTTGCACCTGAAAGGCTGCTTGGGGGTGTTTTCACCCTCACGGCGTGTTTCAGTAACACCTACATAGCCAGCTTCAGAACTTCCCAGACGGCGATAGCACATGCAATCCAACGAGATATTCATGTCCAGCAGACCAAGACTTTTAGACTGACAGCTCACAAGGCAGACTGTGTACAGAACATAGCCTAATGACATGACAGTGGTGAATAGTGGGGTGTCAGGGTGTCACAGGCAGGAACTGTCCTTTTCGTGGGTGGCACATGAACCGCCTCTTTGGAGAAGCTGGCCTGCCGGCCTCCCCCCTTCTGCCTGAGGGCCTGCCCCTTCCGCCCCCCTCGCTTGCCAGAACCCGGAGCCCCCCACCACAGCAGGAGGAGCTGTGGCCACACCAGCCCAATCCCCGGGCCGCTGTCCGGCCCACCCCAGCTGCGCCAGCCAGCCCAACCCCCGGGTCAGCAGCCAGCCACAAGTCACCCCAGCCCGCTGGCCGAGCCCCAGCTCCAGGCTGCTGGCCAGAGCTGAGCCTCCACTGGCTTCAGGGGAGAGAGGCAGCCTTGGGGTGGAGTGTAGGTGGGGCCACACCTGGGTTAGGAGAGGTTTAGCCTCCCTGGCCTTTGATACTCACTGCCCATGGTCCTTTTGTTCTGTGTTTATACAGCTCCTAGCACACCAGGGTCCTGGTCCACAATTGCAGCTCCTTGGCACGAGGGTAATAGGAATAATACCCAATAATAAAAGTGAGCAGAGTCTCACTGCCTGCAAGAAAGGGAAGGAAATAAATCCTGCCAGTCTCGCACATTCACGAATAAAGAAACCTGAGCCCGTATCGCTCCATTTCTTGTTCTCTAAGGCTTGGCAATGAGGCACTAATGCCGCTGCTTGCCTGTCTCTGCAGCCTGGGGAGAGACAGGGCTGACTGACAGGCCAACGCCACTCACACTGACACAGATGATCACACGGTGCCGTAGAACTGAGCTTTCCTTTTGTATTTTAGAAGACCCTGGGAATTACCAGCTGGGAACAAATCAATGGGCCATCTCGTCTGCTAGCTCCTGGCCTATAATAAAGGTTTCAAAGAAAGTTGTCAACCCCCTCACCCTGCCCCATAAAACAAAACTAATTATGGACAGGGAAGGGAAATTTCTTCCTGTCCACCAGCTGTGTTTGCCCTGAAGCATGGGAGTGAAAAGCCTTTGTGAATTTATCCTCACTAGAGTAATTGCAGATGCTGTTTGGGCCTGCTCCACTGGCTGATCCAATGTTTCTATTGATTTCAGCAGACTTTAAATGAGGCCCCGTATGAACGAGAAGAGCAGCCAGTCTCTTATTGTGCTTTGAATTTTACTAATTTAGGTCTGAGGCCTACAACAGGATCCATGCAGAGCCCTGCACCCATGCAGAGCCCACTGGGGTAGTTCAGAAAGTTGCATTATGGGTAAGTGTTTCTTTTTGGGATACCACCCAAGAATTAAGTAGCAAAATCAGGAGGCTTTAGGTGCAAATGTCCCCTTGCTATGAAGCCCGTCCTGGCATTCCTGGTGCCTGGAGGGGATGGCTCTATGGTCTGTCCCTCTTAATTCCCTGGAACTCAAATTCAGCATCCCATCAAGGTCAACTCAGCTTTTCCTCCGGTCCAGGGACAAGGCATTTCACAGGTAACCGGTCTCCCACATGGCGGAGTAGCAGGGGTTCAACGTGGATCTTTTAAGCACAGGCTTCTGCCCCTTCAGCTAAAGGACTAACGCCACTGGCTGGCAGGAGGGTGTTATTCTCCAAGTGCTGCAGCTGCTGGCAGGAGATGTGATAGACACATGCCCTGCATTCCATGTTTATCCCATGGGGTGGGCATTAAGGGTCTGCAAGGGTCCAACACAAGGCGTCACACCAGGGTTAGGGGGAAGTAGTGCTCTCCCAAGCCCGGCCCACAATCCAAGCCCCATCCACTAGAACATATATTGTGCAGAGCTTCATCAGAGGATGGCCCCCTCTTCCTTTTCACAGGCTCTATGTGCAGTGACATCTGGTTATCATCACCCACTGCTTTCTTGCATGCTTCGACCGGCAGTGACATGCTGACATGAACATGCTCCTCAGACTTTCCTAGATCTTCAGGCCACCAGGGGCCAGTATTCCCAGCCAGTCTGACCTCCTGCAAAGCACGGGCCACAGACCTCGGGCCGTGACTTCTGGACCAAGCCCAGAACTTCTGTTTCAGTGAGAGCAGATCCTATAGAAAGACCCGTCCCATCTGGATTGTAAAGACGTCAAATGATGGGGAATTCACCCCATCCCTGGATAAGTTCTTACATCAGTTAATTATGCAGATTTTAAAAATAATAGCACCTTATTTCTAGTCTGAATTTATCAAACTCCAACTTCCAGCCCCCAGACTTGGTCTGCCTTTGGTCACTACCTCCAAGAGCCTTCTCCTATCAGAAATCTTCTCTCCATTTACACTGATCGACTTTAAGGCCAGAAGGGACCATGTCTAGATATTCCTTAATCTCCACCTCAATGCGTTGCAGTCCCACTTCTTCTTCTCTTGTTTTCTTTTTATTTATATGGCTACAGAACCTTTTACTATTGGTTTTAATTCCCTTTGCAAGGTCCAACTCTGCGTGGCTTTGGGCAGTTCTCACTTTACGCCTACACTTTTTGAACTCTAAGAGGTAACTTTCCTTGCTGATCCTTCCCGTCTTCCATTCCGTGTAGGCTTTCTGCTTTCTCTTCATCACCTCTTTGAGATGCTTGATCATCCAGTTTGGTCTGCAACACGTCCCTATACATTTAACCCCCTTGCTTGGGATGCAGGTTTCACAGAGCTTCTGTAACTTTGACTTCAAGTAATTCAAAGCCTCCTCCACATTCAGATCCTTGAGTTCTTCAGTCCAGTCCACTTCCCTGACTAGTTCCCTTAATTTTTTTGTTTGCCCTTCTGAAATCAAGGCCCCTAGCTGCAGATCTATTTTTGTTTATCCTTCCATTAAGTTTTAACTGAATTAGCTCATGATCACTCGAACCAAGGTTGTCCCCTACAACAAGTTTTTCTATGAGGTCCTCACTACTCACCAATACCAAATCTAAAATGGCCTCACCTCTTGTGGGTTCGGTGACTGTCTGGTGAAGAAATCTGTCAGCTTATCACATCTAGGAAAATCTGGATCCTACTATTATTAGTAGCACTTGTCTCCAATCTATAGCTGGGAAATTGAAGTCTCCCATAATCACACAATTCCCAGTAGCATTTCTTTAATTAAAGACATTAAAGAGGTCTCTTTCCATACCCAGATTGGATCCTGGGGGTCTGCAGCAGACCCCCAGCACTGTCCCCGTGCAGCCTCTGGTGGATTTCTTCCCCAAAGTGATTTTGACCCAAACAGATTCTGTTTTATTCATTCCATCACATCTCATTTCTTTGCAGTCTGATGCATCATTAACACACAATGCTGCTGCACCACCTTTACCTGTAGTTCTGTCTTTCCTGAACAGCACGGACCCTTCAATACCTGCACTCCAGTCGTGACTCCAGTTCCACCATGTTTCTGTTATCCCTAGAATATCAGGTTTCACTTCCTGCACCAGGAATTCTAGCTCCCCCATTTTGTTACCCTGGCTCCTTGCATTGGTGAGCAGACTTCTCAGTTGTTTCTGCTCGGCTTTGCCCGGACTCCTCTCTGATTAGGTCCAGTCATTCCACTGCCAGTATCTCGCACCAGCCTGTTAGTGTCACTGGTATTGGCACTACCTTTCCTCTTGTCCATTCTCCTACCCTCTGCTGGGCCTTTCCCCACTGCTGGGCCCTCTCTGACTTGATTTGCCTCCTGCTCACTATTAGAATCAGGCGTGGAGATTACATGAGCATCTCCCAACCATCTCCTCCTAGTTCAAAGCTCTTTTAATCAGTTGCACCAACCTCCATCTCAGAAGTCGATTTCCCCCCCGACTCAGGTGGAGTCCATCCCAAAGGAACAGTTCTCTGTCCGTGACTGCCTCCCCGTAGTCAAACATCCCAAACCCCTCCTGATAGCACCACTGCCTGAGCTATCTGTTGATCATCTTATTCTTGTCTTGCCTTCATTAGCCTCCTCCAGGGACAGGTAAAATCCCACTGACGATCACCTGAGCCTCCATTTCTTTAAGCATCTCCCCCAGCCTGGCATAGGCTCCCTTGATGCCTTCCAGCGAGAATCTAGCCATATCGTTTGTTCCCACGTGAAGGACAGTCAGTGGATTCTTTCTCACTCCCATTAGGATCCTCTTCAGCCTCAGGTCCACATCCCATATCTTAGCTCCTGGCAGACAGCACAGCCCTCTGTTCTCCGGGTCAGCTCTGGTGACAGGCCCATCTACTCTTCTTAGGAGAGAGTCCTCGGTCACATAGACCTGCCTCTCCCTGGTGGTGGTGCAATTCTCCAGCCTTCTTCCTGTAGTTTTTGGCTGCAAGTCTTCTTATCCTTTGTTCTCCCTTGCCATCTTCTGTGAGTCATCCGCTGTTCTCCTGGGGCTCCGAACTGTGGCTATCTCCATTGACTCTACCCCTCTTCTTACAGGACTGGCCACTCTTCTCTTCTTCCTGGCCCTCACCCCTTCCGTTACAGCCTGCTGTGCCCTTTCGTCATTCTCCAGCTCAGCAAACCTGTTCCTGAGCTCTATGCATCCCTCACTGACAGGTCTTGTCCTCTGCCTGGTTCTCATAGTCACATGCTTCCTCTGGCCACTTTCTTCGCCAAGCAGTCCATCTGCCAGTTCTCCAGGCCAGCTTGCAGCTGAGAGTCTTGACTTTTCCCTTCTGCCTCCTCTCATCTTCTCTCCATCATCCGCTCGAATCCCCTTTGAAATTCAGCCTAGTTCCCACTTGCATCTCCAAGCCTTGGATCTTCTCTTCCAGCTCTAGCAGGTGGCACTTCATGCAACCGAAGCTCTTTTCGGGTACCCACTCTAGGCTCATGTACATCTTGTAGCTTCCGCATCCGGTCATCTTCCTTGTCTCTTCCATTCCTTGGGTCACTACCACTGCTGCCCTTGTATCTGTCATAACCTTCCCGCCTAAGCTCCTGTCAGGAAAAACACAGGCTCACACAAAACAAAAACAGAACACCACACCCTTTCCTCCAAGGTGGTCATTAGACTTCAGAGTTAACAAGCCATCAAGTTGAATGGGGGTTTTCAATCACTCTCAGAAAGAGACTGTCCCCTCTAGCTCTCCAGATAGTGAAGTCCTCAGTGGGAGCTGTGACAGAGATGTACCTGTGCCTGGATTTACAGTAAGTCCAGCACTTCTCTGAAATGAATGGGAGTCTTTCCATTGGCTTCAAGGGTTTTAGATCAGGTCCTGTTGATGTCAATGGATAGAATCCTATTTGTTTCACTGAGCCCAGGATCAGTCCCTTTGTTTCTGGTGGGTGAATGACTTACAGCAAGACAGTGTATTTATAGCAGCCAACCCATCAGTTTTTAATTAAAATTCCATTTTCTTGTGCTCCAGATGTCATGAATAATGCTGCTCTCGGTGTTCTGTTTGCTTTTTAAAGAAGCACTAAATGTTCTGGGGGATTTTTTTTCCCTGCGCAACAGGTCGACTCTCTATGTGAGTGAGGCATGCGGTGAGTTTTGTTTGGAAAGGAAGAACCCGGAATGTGGCTCTGTTCGTTACTGACCCCTGGCCCCATCCAGACAACAGCGTGTTCTCACAGGTGTCGCTCGTCCAATCCAAAGAGGAGGAGCATGAAGATTTCAGAGCAGGAAATCAGATCAGAAAACCACGCCATTTCCCAGAGCTAAATCGAGTTGGCTGGAGAGGCCATTGAATTACAGGGCCCGATGGTGGCCGAAAATAACCAACAGGGGCTGCCGCCTGCATGCTGAGTTGGGACGTGGTTTGAAGTTTGCACCGAGCCTAGGGAATGCTGGGATTGTGGGGGTGGCAGGAAAGAGGAATTCTGAGATGGTGGGGGTCACTCGCTACTTTATTTATTCCTACTGCTACCCCTTGCCGTAGCCGTCTGCTTTGCTCGGTCCGGCTCAGTGGCTATCAACCTTTCCCACACCCACGGACCTGGGAGCTCGCTGGCACCTCCCTCCAATTCAGCAATAGACAGGAACATGGGCATTGCCCCAAGGCCCAGCCAGTCCGGTGTCCTGTTTCCAGTGCTAGCCAGGAGCTAGTGTTTAGTTATAACCCCACTGGATACTCTTGTCTTCCCACCCGGTGAGCTCCACTCAGTCCCGCTCATCAGTAGCCTTCGCTTGGGATCCATCACCAGCTTGCTGCCCGCCTGACAAGCCAATCCGAATGCTTCTTTCCAAGATGCTTCCGCCAACACTTCTCTGAAATCCAGATCTGCTGCTGACCCTTCAGCCACCAACGGTGCAGAATCTCTGCCGGGAAATGACCAGGTTTGCCTGGCAGGCTTTGTTCATTATAAACCCACCCCCTGGAAGGGCTCTTTCGGGTTGATCCTTGCTTTCCAACAAGCCCCTAAGGCCTCGCCCATGCTCACATCGGTTTAGCTAAAGCTGCTTTAAAACTGATTTAGTTAAACTCAGAGGTACAAGGTGGGGGAGATAATATCTGCTATTGGACCCAGCACTCTGCTTCCTGTCTGTGTGGCTCAAAGGCTTTTCTATCTCACCCAAAGAAGCCGGCCCAATACCTGACCCACCTTGTCTCTGTAATATCCTGGGACCAACACAGCTACAACAACGGGTCACTTGCTGGAGGATTCTCTGCACCTTGAGGTCTTTAAACCACGATTTGAGGACTTCAATAGCTCAGACATAGGTTAGGGGTTTGTTACAGGAGTGGGTGGGTGAGATTCTGTGGCCTGCGTTGTGCAGGGGGTCAGACTAGATGATCATAATGGTCCCTTCTGACCTTAAAGTCTATGATTCGATGACCAACGCTTCAAACATCAATTAGTTAAACTCATGCAGGTCTGTGCTGGATGTTTAGTCCCCTGGTATCTCAGCCCAGACAGACAGTATCTGAGTACCAGGACGTGGGGGTTACTTCTTTTGCAGAATGTGCTATAGGAACATCCCTTTGGATCTTCTCTGAATGACTCTGCTGTGTAACTCTTGCCAAGCAAGCCCTCACTAGGGCAGCGTTAAGGACGAGGCCTCATTGTCGGACTTCATTGATGATCTGCAGCAGAGAAGCAAGAGCGCTACCGACCCAGTCAAAGGAACTCGTGGGACGGCTTTGAGATTACACCCGAGGCAGTGATGGGCAGTGCAGCCTTGTGGTTATGGCACCAGACTTGGACTCAGAAAATCTCTTTTTCACTTTCTCTTAGGGCTTTAGACTGCTGCCCATCCCCGTAGCATCTGGGTGACGTCCATGTAACATGACTAGCAACAGCAAAGTCCTGAGTGGACTTTGTGGAGTCTCTGGCTCTTCTGCCTCTGTCCCGACTGTCCCTTTAAGGAAAGAGGAATTGGGCTGGATGGGGTCCCAGTTATTGCCCCAACCATACAAGTTGCCCCAACCATACAAAAACTCTGGGGATAGCAGGGGCAGATGCAGAGAGAGAAGAAGTGGTCTTGGGTTAGAAATGAGTCTCAGCAAGAAGAGGTGACCATTTCTTTAAGATCCCCGGGGCAAGGAACTTTGCAGTGAAGTGGGGGGGGGCAGGGGCTCCCCTCCAGTCAGTCCCCCCACCCAGTCAGACCAACCCCTGGAGGACGACCAGCATACGTAAGCCCCCCTACTCTCAACTGAGACGGAAAGGGGTGACCTCGGTTCTCCTGTCCAGGCTGGGAGGTGGAGTCAGAGGCCATCCCACCCAGGAGGAACACTGGACAGCGGAAGTACCTTTGGTATTCACATAAGAATATAACATAAGAACATCAGAACGGCCACACTGGGTCAGACCAAAGGTCCATCCAGCCCAGTATCCTGTCTGCCGACAGTGGCCAATGCCAGGTGCCCCAGAGGGAGTGAACCTAACAGGCAATGATCAAGTGATCTCTCTCCTGCCATCCATCTCCATCCTCTGACAAACAGAGGCTAGGGACACCATTCCTTACCCATCCTGGCTAATAGCCATTAATGGACTTAACCTCCATGAATGTATATAGTTCTTTTTAAAACCCTGTTATAGTCCTAGCCTTCACAACCTCCTCAGGCAAGGAGTTCCACAGGTTGACTGTGCACTGCGTGAAGAAGAACTTCCTTTTATTTGTTTTAAACCAGCTGCCCATTCATTTCATTTGGTGACCCCTAGTTCTCATATTATGGGAACAAGTAAATAACTTTTCCTTATTCACTTTCTCCACACCACACACGATTTTGTATACCTCTATCATATCCCCCCTTAGTCTCCTCTTTTCCAAGCTGAAAAGTCCTAGCCTCTTTAATCTCTCTTCATATGGGACCCGTTCCAAACCTCTAATCATATTAGTTGCCCTTCTCTGAACCTTTTCTAGTGCCAGTATATCTTTTTTGAGATGAGGAGACCACATCTGTACGCAGTATTCAAGATGTGGGCGTACCATGGATTTATATAAGGGCAATAAGATATTTTATGTCTTATTCTCTATCCCCTTTTTAATGATTCCTAACATCCTGTTTGCTTTTTTAATGGCCTCTGCACACTGCGTGGACATCTTCAGAGAAGATCTTTTTCCTGACTCGTTGTAGCTAAATTAGCCCCCATCATATTGTATAGTTGTGGTTATTTTTTCCAATGTGCATTACTTTACATTTATCCACATTAAATTTCATTTGCCATTTGGTTGCCCAATCACTTAGTTTTGTGAGATCTTTTTGAAGTTCTTCACAGTCTGCTTTGGTCTTAACTATCTTGAGCAGTTTAGTATCATCTGCAAACTTTGCCACCTCACTGTTTACCCCTTTCTCCAGATCATTTATGAGTAAGTTGAGTAGGACTGGTCCTAGGACTGACCCCTGGGGAACACCACTAGTTACCCCTCTCCATTCTGAGAATTTACCATTTATTTCTACCCTTTTTTCCCTGTCTTATAACCAGTTCTCAGTCCATGAAAGGACCTTCCCTTTTATCCCATGACAGCTTAATTTACGTAAGAGCCTTTGGTGAGGGACCTTGTCAAAGGCGTTCTGGAAATCTAAGTACACTATGTCCACCGGATCCCCCTTGTCCACATGTTTGTTGACCCCTTCAAAGAACTCTAATAGATTAGTAAGACACGATCTGTTGTCACTGGGTCGGGCCACATGTCCCGCCCACTGCATTTTGCTGAGCCTGATTTCAACAACAACATCTCGCACTCCAGACTGCTGCCTAATTATTTCATTGGGGATGTGATCGCGGAGCGAAACGCCCAGAAGTGTTCATTCCATCGCCTGCTGTGTGACAGACAGTTGATGTTCTTCGGTCTTCACCAGTGACCATGTTTCGCTGCCATATAACATCGCTGGACGCACGGTTGAGTTAAAAAGATTCGCACGAGTTGTTTGATCATCAATACTATTTTGAAATATAGGCACAGATACTATGTAAGGAGTTGAGGACGGATACCGAAAATATTCTTCAAGTCTGCATGAAGGTCACCAGCAAAGGTGACAAACAGGTTTTCTGTCACATGGGAGATGTCCATCCATCTACCTGTTTACATGTAAATTGACTATTGTCTGATTCGCCATGGGGCCCCTTATCACCAGCTTGAACTGACTGCAAATGAAGGAGCGTGAGGACTTCAGAAAGAAACTAACAGGATGAGAAAAGCAGCTGGGGGGAAGCCCTACGTGGAGAGTACGTCAACGGTTTGCTTGAGTATATTTGGGGGGACGAAAGGGAGACCCAGGCAGCCTTCACAGAGGAAGAAAAGAGGGGAGAGATTTTGCTTAATGAAAAAGGGCTCTCAGCCAGGAGAACTGTGGGTGAGATAAGCTTCCTTAGACCAGAGCGTGACTTGTTAGTTAAGTCTGGTGTCTAGAAAGCCTGGTCTGATTTTGTTCACATGTCGCCATTTGTTTCCAATATCCCCATTCACTATCCCTGGGCTCGCCAGCCTTTGATAATACACCTGTTCTTTTCACTCTCAACCTATCTCAGTGCTGTGGTGTGAGGCAACGTGCTGGTGCGGACTTGGCTCTTAGATGCTGGTGTGTCCTGTTCTGTTGGGATCAGCAGGCCTGGCAGTTCCGTGAGTGTCCAGTGGAGAAGGACTGGGGGCCCGGTGAGTGCCTGTTGCTGCCTGGACAGAGGGTGAGGCCTGGAGGGCAGTGCTTATGCTGCCAGAGGCTCTGGTTTCAGGGAGATGGTCCACAGCAGGCACAGACAAGCCTGCTTCATGTTAAGGGAGATGACCCTGGGGAGTATCACAGCCACTTTAACCAATGGGGACTGTGCCTTCAGTAGAAGGTGGAGCCAGCGCTGACCAGCTTTTCCCCTCTCCAACCAGCATCATTTCGGTCTTTCCTGGCTTCTGCTTGAGCCATCTGCTCTTTAGCCACGAGCCAGTCTCCCCTCGGCAGTCTGACATTTGGGGAGCGGCAGACAATGAGCCGTTGAGTTGAGTGTCATCCGCATCCTGTTGGCAGGTAAGCCCTTGGCATCTTAGGATCTCTCCCTGTGGCCTCACATCGCCATTGAAGAGAAGCGGGACAGCATGGAGCCATGTGGGGGCTGGTGAGAGCCTTGGGCAAGCAGGAGCAGATGCCCATCGTCACTCATTGAGTTCTGCTAGAGGGGCACGATTGGAGCCCCTGTAACACTGGGCCACTTACTCCTGCTGCGCCATGGAGGCGGGTTAGCTGGGCCTTGTCGTGTACCGTCAACGGCTGCAGAGAGGCCCAGCAGTGGGAGCAGGGCGATCTCACCTGTGTCCACGGCTGTAAGGAGTTCGGGTTTTAGTGCCACTAGGGCGGTCTCTGTGCTGTGCCCTGGTCTGGCCCCTGGCTGTGAGGCAGGATGTTGGCTGCTGTCACATGTTATTGGCACTTAGTGGTTGCTACTTTCTCAATTATTTTGCACAGGAGTTAAGAGGCTTGAGATGGGCCAGTAGTCGGAGAGGTCTTCAAGGAGATCTGGGTTGGATTCCTGGCTCTGCCACAGACTTCCTGGATGACCTTGGGCAAGTCACTTAATCTCTCTGGGCCTCAGTTCCAGGTCTGTAATACAGTGATAATGCTTCCCTACCTCCCAGCAGTGGTGTGAGTTGCTCAGATACTAAGGTGTCTGGGGCCATGCAGGTACCTAGAGAGGAGGCCCGAGGCGGGAGAGAAAACACTTTCTCTATCTTGCCACTCAGATTTCTCTCCAGGGGTCTTGCTACTCAATTACTGCTGATGGTGCCAGCTGTGCCCAGGTGGGACCGTGCCACTCTGGAGCCAGCTGTGCCACAGAGACTACGCCTGCTCAGACGCTCACAGTACCAGTTTGCACATGCTGGGCTGCCCGTTGCACCAGGGACAACTGCATATGCTGGGCATGCTGGGCTGCCACAGGTGCTGGGTGCCCACAGACAGAAACCCCCAGGGCTGCGGCCGGCATATCCCCATGAACACCCCATCGATTTCAGCCTCTTCCGCGCCATGGGGAATGCAGAGCCCATGGCTGCGCTGCTGCCCTGGTGCAGACACAGAACTCCGCCTCCATAATTCCGGGACGAAAGGTCTGTTCTGATCACTATTCTGCCTAAACGCCACTGCGGCCGCCCCCTTTCCAAAGTGGCCTTGTTCTCTTTGCTGGGCCCGCGTCCTGTTTGCAGAGAAACACACGCCTGGCCTGGCGATCCTTGCAGTTTTCTGGCAGGCTCTCTGTGCTCAGCTGTTCCCTGAAAAGACAGCGATGTAAATAGCCCATCCAGGAAACATGAAGCTCCCAGGACCTGCCAACTACCTGGGCATAAAATAGGCAGCTGGCCCCGGCCAGGGACTGAAGATAACCAGCTGCTCTTTTGACTTTCCCTGCTCTAGCCAAAGCTCATAAGCTAAGCAGGGTCAGGCTGGTTCAGAACATGGATGGGAGAGCTCCTGGGGCTTCTGGAAAAGGGGGAGCTGGCCCTCCAAGGGAATGCCGCAGTGTGCAGTGCTATAGGAGGGAAGTCTTTCAAATGCGACCACCTCTGGTCAGTGAGATCCAGATCCTTATGGAGTCACTGGGTGTTAGGTGCACGTATCCCTTGGAACAGTGGTTCTTAACCTTTACTGCAGCCTGCACCCCTTTGGGTCTCAAAAAATGTTCTCACCCCCCTTATCAAAAATTGTTGCTGTAGGTCAGTTCATTACACCTAGATATATCACAGCTACAGAATGGAAGAGATGGAATTGTATCTTTATTTTAATTTCGCAGTTAAAATGTGCCGCCATAGTCATTAAAACATGTATAATGTTAATAAATACATGGGTTTGATGAAACAAAGTGGTTGTACTTACGTGCCTGTGCTTACTTTGTGTTTTCGATGATTTACCTTCTAAAAAAAATCTTGCATGTCTCACACCCCCAGAAAGGGCATCTCGCACCCCCGGGGGGGTGTGATCCCCAGATTAAGAACCGCTGCCTTAGAAGATTTGGGCTCATGGCCCTTTTAATTGGGATAGGGGTGTTAAATGTGGGGTGCTGACCACGTTCCAGCTCAGAGAATGACATTCTGCCGCTTTCCACACCCCCTGCCGTTCTAACTCCACATCTCCTGTCTGGCGGCGTTGCTGTGGGCCGTGCAACAGCTGCTGTGTCCCACCCCAGCTGCAGTGGCTGCACCTCGGAGGCGGCTGAGCTGGCCGGGCCGGGTCTGGCGTTGTGAGGCCCTGTGGGCTGAGAAGGGCAGGAGCCGTGCGTGGCACGCCCTTGATGGGGATTGCCCGTCTGCAATGTGGTTATAATGGGGAGATCGTCCTGGTTCACCCCTGAATCAGGCCCCTCTGGATTTCCCAGCCCACTCTCTGGCTCTAGCATGAGTGTCGGGGCCTCAGGACAGGGGCTGCCTTGAACTGTGTTTCCTCGGTGTCTCTCTCGACTCCCCTTCCTCACCGGCCATCGTCACATGGGCGACTCCCCAACCTGCTCTCCCCTGCGGACCCATCTCCCTCTGGCCAGACTCACCACCTGGCCTGTCTCCCTGCCGTCTCTGCCAGCCTGGCCCACACTGAACTCCTCCACTTCCCTTCCCGGCTGGGAGCCTGGCAAATCCTTGTGCCGCCCCCCAAGCCAGATCCAAATGCTGCCCCATCTTCCTTTGTGACAATGCTAAGATCTGCTCTGCTCTGTTCCCAGCCTCATCAATGTGGTGTCTGGATGCCTTCCTGCCGTGCCCTGAGTGACATGACTGACACTTGTCCTGGATGGTCCTCTATTGCCCCCCCTCTGTCCCCAAGCTGCTGAGAAATAGGGCAGACACACCCCAAAGCTGGTGGGTGTTCTTCTATAAGATATACCCAACCAGCACCAAAAGTAAACTTCTGTCACTGCACTGGCTAACAAGAAGTCAGGAATGCAGCCCCCTTAGGTATTCCAGTCCTGAATTCAACATCCAGACACTAGACTTGATGATGAGGGGTTATTTACAACCAATTTCATCAACCAAAGGGTTCTTCTGATCCCAAAGGACCAGCCACAAAGCCAGGTCAATATATAACTCAGATCTTACCCAATAATCACACTGTTGCCAATCCTTTAGTATCTAATAACTAAAGGTTTATTTATAAAAAGAAAGAAAGGTGAGAGTTTAAATGAAAAGAATCAAATACACACAATTAATGGCAAAGTTCTTGGATCAGGCTTGAAGCAGCGATGAAATAAACTGCTGGCTTGTTAAATCTCTGGTTGCTTCCAAAGGATCTGGAAGGTCTTCAGGCCCTTGGTTAGATGCTCCCATTAGTATAAATCCATAAACCAGAGATCAGAGCAGGAAAGAGGCAAAATGGAGATTTTTCCAGGGCCTTTTATAGCATCTGCCCTGTGGGGGAAAACCCATTGTTCTAGCTTGTGGAAAATTACAGGTAACAAGATGGCGTTTGGGGTCACATGGACTAGTCACATGCCCTTGCATGCTTCGCTGAGTCATAGCCATATTCTAGCTAGAATGTCCACAGCTCAGCAGGTGTGGCCAGGCGTCTTCTGCGGCCCATTGTGAGTTACGTGTTCTTTGATGGGCCATGCAGCTTGAATAGTCCCTTCACAACGTGCTGGCTAAATACCTCGTGGGTGTTACCCAGAAGCAAACGCATTTGAAATCCAGGTATAGAGCCAATCTCCATAACTTTAGATTAAAATGAGGCACGCATACCAATAGGATAATCATATTCAGCAAACCATAACTTTCCCATTGACACCTCACTTGACACACTTCGAACAAGACTTGGTGCGAGGGTATAACCGTGGTAGCAACAGTGATCCGCATGGTCATATTTTAACCATATAAAGTCATAGGGGGTTGGCATAACTATACAACCCTCCTGTGTACAATGCTATCAAATCCCTCCTGGCCAGAGGCACCAAAATCCTTTTACCTGTAAGGGGTTAAGAAGCTCAGGTCACCTGGCTGACACCTGACCCAAAGGACCAATAAGGGGAGAAGATACTTTCAAATCTTGGGGGTGGGGGAGAAGGCTTTTGTTTGTGCTCTTTGTTTTGGGGGTTGTTCGCTCTTGGGACTAAGAGGGACCAGACATCAATCCATGCTCTTCAAGTCTTCTGAACCAGTCTCTCCTATTTCAGACTTGTAAGTAACAGCCAGGCCAGGTGTGTTAGTTTATCTTTGTTTTCTCAACTTGTAAATGTTCCCTTTGCTAGAGGGAGGTTTATCCTTGTTTTGTTGTAACTTTGAACTAAGGCTAGAGCGGGTTCCTCCGGGCTCTTTGAATCTGATTCCCCTGTGAAGTTATTTTCCATCCTGATTTTACAGAGATGATTTTTACCTTTTCCTTTTAATAAAATCCTTCTTTTAAGAACCTGACTGATTTTTCCATTGTCCAAAGACTCAGGGGTTTGGGTCTTTGATCACTTTGTAACCAATTGGAGATTATTCTCAAGCCTCCCCAGGAAAGGGGGTGTAAGGGCTGGGGGGATATTTTGGAGGAAGAGGAACTCCAAGTGCTCCTTTCCCTGGTTCTTGTTAAATCACTTGGTGGTGGCAGCGTAGCAGGTTTTAACCTAAGCTGGTAGAAATAAGCTTAGGGGGCTTTCATGCGGGTCCCCAGATCTGTACCCTAGAGTTCAGAGTGGGGAGGAACCCTGACAGGGGTTCTTTGGCGCTCTGCATTTTGTCTTGTTTTCCTGGCTGCTGCGCTCTGTGCGATGGACACGCCTGGGGCTCGGAGGGGAAGGTGGGGAGGTCAGGCTGGTCCTTAGTTCCTGGGGAAGTTTGTTCCACAGGCTCGGACCAGCCGCCGAGGAAGTTGTGCCCAGCTGAACTTTCCCCAGATGGCAGAAAGCTCCCCGAGGCCTGAGAAGTGGAACTGTCACCCACAGCCGCCTCTGGACGCTCCGGTCTCTTTTCGGTACCCTGAGCATCATCAGAGCTGTCTGCACTCTTATCCCTAACCGCGCCTCTCCCCCAGCTGCGCCGCCCACCATGTCCGCTCCTCCCTCCGCGCTGCCCCTGGGGCACGGAGCACCACGCCTGCCCTTCTGCCAGTGCCTGGGGGCGACAGCTGCCTTGCAATCGCCGCTCGGCAAATGCTTGGAAACGGGGTGTGCATCAAAGAGGCCGTGTTGCCCAGTGGCCGGGGCCCTGGTTCAGGAGCACTAGGTTCAGTTCCTGCCCCTGCAATGATCTCTGACGTGACTCCCCTGTCGGTGCCCGTTTCCCCTCCTACCCTTTGTCTGTGCCGCCCGTGAGTTCCCCAGGACAGCGAGTGTCTCTCCGGATGCGTCTGGGCAGCGCCCAGAACAATAGGGGCCCGTGACTCGGTGGTGCGACGGGCGACACATAACAATAAAAGGGACCCAACCCGAGACACCTGGGGGTTGCTTTTTCCCAGGTGCCCAGAGTCAGTGATTTCAAACCAAGTCAGCGGGGGCTACGGATGCTCAGAAATCCCAAGACGGGCACTGAGAGGTCCAAACTCCATGGTGCCTTTAAAAGCACCAGGGCTCCGATCCTCATCAGTATAGCGACACCGAACTCCCTCTGAACGATGCGCCTTAGCGCCCTGTGTTTGACGTGCAGTGTGGATGACACGAGAGGGATTCATTGCGGCCAGATCTTATAGACTTCCACGTTCCTGCAGCTGCCTGGTAACATTATCCCTCTCTTGAGCAAAACCTAGGGTAACTAGGGGGCCATCTGCTATATTCCAAGAGTCATGGGCTACTTTACTTCTGCCAGCTTGCTTAAGCCAATGTCTTGCAGGGTGTAGGCCTGCGGGTTCCTTGTGTTACTGCTAAGAACAATAAAAGATGAAACTAGCTCTATGGGCCACAAGTCCCGCCCCCATCCCCCCACCTTGACACTCCTTGGCCTAGAAACCGCATGAGCAGCTCACAACTGGAGTCCGTGTGGGTGTGTTAAAAGTGGCACCAACTAACCCGGGCATTCCCGCTGTACACTCTGCTTGCATTTCTGCACACGTCCTGGTGCCTCAGGGACTGTTACTCTAAACACCTGCTCCCCACTTGAGAGGGGTAAGGCCGAGGTCTTCATCACTTGTGCTCATTAAAAACCCCATGGCTCATTTCCTCAGAGCAGTGGTGCATTAACCCCAGTGTCTTGGCTTAATTCCACTGTGACCAATTGCATTCTGCCTCCCTACGCTGCACCTGCAGTTTCAGCTGGACACAGGAGTCTTTTTCACTTCCATTCCTGAACTGTTCCTGCGTGCGGTTAAACAGCTGCCATGTTTCTCCTCAGAGGTGGCTGCATTTCCAGGGGCAGGCAAACTGATTTCTGCCTGTTTGTGGCGAAAAGCGCTTTGGCATCTGTCGGGAAGCAATGGGAGTGGATAAGCATCATTAAGGAGTCTTGCACATTGCTAATCAGCGTGGCCTTCGGTAATGAGTATGGCATTGCCTATTCATGTTCAGTGTGAATTGTGATTCATGGATTGAAACTGCCTGATGCTGGCACAGCTCACCTGGGATAAAGAGCTTGAGGAACAGTGCAGCAGCGTGGGAGGAAGAGGAGAATTTGGGGGGGAATAAATTGCCTTGCTTGAGTGCAAATACATTTGTGGCTTTCAAGCTGCAGCCGTACCTGGATCTGGATTGGGAGCACTGTGCTGGCTGGCACTGCAATTCGGAGGGCTCCCGCACATCAGTCACGCACATCTGGGCTGGGACAGGCAGGTGTTCTGAGCAGGAATGACAGGACGGGGAGACTCTGCAAAGCTCTACGAGCTGCCGTGCAAAATCTTGGGTGGGAACAATGTTTGCAATCACAGCAGATCAAACGCACTTTGTTCCATGGGGGTGGGGCAGGCAGGCTAGGGACTGGGAGGGGAGCTGGTGGCTGGGATTGCGGGGTGGATGTAGGCAATGGAGGGGGAAGCTTTCTGAGCAGACCCCTCACTTGCACCCTTCTGCCTGTGTGAACCCCTCCAACCCTGAGCCTGCATGAGCACCTCAGTGGCTGAACCAGCCCCCATCTCCTCTCCCACCCGTTTGGAGCACCAACAGGAGATCAGGGCCAGCACCTGGCGCAAACGCCGGTGGGAGATTTTGCTGAGTCCACGCCCCTGCTCCTTGCTCCCCCTTAACCCAAAATGCTGAGTCGCCGGAGCTCCGTGCCCTGCTCTCTGACCATGGGCCCATGGACACTGACGGGCATTTGGCCCGAGCGGGGAGCTAGAGCAAGGCCCGGGGAGGTAGGTTTTAGAGCTCGGTACACTGAGGCCCAAGATGGTTGTGGCCACACGGGGACTCAGTGGCAGACTCAGACTCAGACAGGTGCAGCCCCTGGCTCGACCCCCTGCAGGTGTCTGGCGGGGAGGCACATGCTGGAATTCCTGCCTCGTTCCCTTCCAGGGCTGCCGGGGGGTCGGCGTTTCCCCCTTGCTCTGCCCTGGGCCACAGCTCCTCTTAGACAGCAACAGGCGCAGGGACCCCCCAGCCCTGCAAGGTGTAAACCAGATCAGCTGCTCCTGGCTCTCCAAAGCTGGGTCCCCTGACTGCACTGATGGCGTCTGCAGTCCTAAGGCCTCAGCCAGTCCCACCAGGCAGGAAAAGGGAGGTGTTGGCAGAGCTGTGGGGGGCGGGGGCAGCCCAGGACTGGGATAGCAGGGGGCTGTGGGTCAGGATTGGGGGGCATTGGCAGAGCTGTGGGGGGCGGGAAGCCCAGGACTGGGGCAGCAGGGGGCTGTGGGTCAGGGTTGGGGCGTTGGCAGAGCTGTAGGGGCGGGAAGCCCGGGACTGGGGCAGCAGGGGCTGTGGGTCAGGGTTGGGGCGTTGGCAGAGCTGTGGGGGCGGGAAGCCCAGGACTGGGGCAGCAGGGGCTGTGGGTCAGGGTTGGGGCGTTGGCAGAGCTGTAGGGGGCGGGGGAGGCCCGGGACTGGGGCAGCAGGGGGCTGTGGGTCAGGGTTGGGGCGTTGGCAGAGCTGTGGGGGCGGGGAAGCCCAGGACTGGGGCAGCAGGGGCTGTGGGTCAGGGTTGGGGCGTTGGCAGAGCTGTAGGGGCGGGGAAGCCCGGGACTGGGACAGCAGGGGCTGTGGGTCAGGGTTGGGGGCGTTGGCAGAGCTGTGGGGGCGGGAAGCCCAGGACTGGGGCAGCAGGGGCTGTGGGACAGGGTTGGGGGCATTGGCAGAGCTGTGGGGCGGGGAAGCCCAGGACTGGGGCAGCAGGGGCTGTGGGTCGGGGTTGGGGCGTTGGCAGAGCTGTGGGGCGGGGAAGCCCAGGGTGGGATAGCAGGGGCTGTGGGTCAGGGTTGGGGGCGTTGGCAGAGCTGTGGGGCGGGGAAGCCCAGGGCTGGGATAGCAGGGGCTGTGGGTCAGGGTTGGGGTGTTGGCAGAGCTGTGGGGCGGGGAAGCCCAGGACTGGGATAGCAGGGGCTGTGGGTCGGGATTGGGGCGTTGGCAGAGCTGTGGGGCGGGGAAGCCCAGGGCTGGGATAGCAGGGGCTGTGGGTCAGGGTTGGGGTGTTGGCAGAGCTGTGGGGGCGGGAAGCCCAGGACTGGGATAGCAGGGGGCTGTGGGTCGGGATTGGGGGGCGTTGGCAGAGCTGTAGGGGGCGGGGGAAGCCCAGGGCTGGGGCAGCAGGGGGCTGTGGGTCGGGATTGGGGGGCGTTGGCAGAGCTGTGGGGGGTGGGGGAAGCCCAGGACTGGGATAGCAGGGGGCTGTGGGTCCGGATTGGGGGGCGTTGGCAGAGCTGTAGGGGGTGGGGGAAGCCCAGGACTGGGATAGCAGCAGCTGTGGGTCAGGGCTGGGGGGCGTTGGCAGAGCTGTAGGGGGCGGGGGAAGCCCGGGACTGGGGCAGCAGGGGGCTGTGGGTCAGGGTTGGGGGGCATTGGCAGAGCTGTAGGGGGCGGGGGAAGCCCGGGACTGGGGCAGCAGGGGGCTGTGGGTCAGACCTGAGTTGTGTCATGCAGAAGCCTGGCTTGATGGCGTCTAAGCCCCATCAGGTTCTGATTTAGCTCGTGAAGAGACTATTTGCCGCGAACACGAGGCTGGACTCCCTCAGCTCACTGGGCTGAGACGTCCCAGCAGCGGCCTTGCACTGGCCATTCATTACATGGTGCCCGAGGATCAGAACACAGCAGAGCCTGAGGTCGGCCTGCCCAGCACCATAACTCTGCCTGTGGGGTTGCGCTGCCTTGTGCCGTATGGAGCAGGATCCTAAACACCTGCATCCTGACCCACCCTGAGGATGGGCCCTCTGTCTGAAGAAACATAGAGATCTCAATACGCCGAGGACCATGGAAGTACCTAGATGGAGAGAGAAATAGATTAAATGCAGGCAGTGTCTGTTCAAAATATCAGACCCGGTTCTGACATTTGGGATAGTTCATTTCCTTGTTTCATTGCAGCAGCTACATCTACAAAATTATTTCAGTCTGAGAGAGAGAGACCAAGGCAGAAGGTAGTTAGGTGACTAACTCCTCGTATCTACATACTTTTGAGAATCTGGGTCAAACTGGCTCCTGGTGATAATGCTTAGTGTCTAATCAGAACTGCACCACAGCTGACAATAAGCATCTCTCCAAGATCTAGCGTCTATACAGCAGGGCCGGCTCCAGACCCCAGCGCGCCAAGCGCGCGCTTGGGGCATCATTTTGCCGGGAGGGCGGCAGGCAGCTCCGGCAGACCTCCCGCAGGCATGACTGCGGAGGGTCCGCTGGTCCTGGAGCTCCGGTGGACCTCCCGCAGGCATGACTGCGGAGGGTCCACTGGTCCCGCGGCTCTGGTGGAGCATCCGCAGGCATGCCTGTGGGAGGTCCACCAGAGCCGCGGGACCAGCGCACCCGCCGCAGGCATGTCTGCAAGAGGTCCCCCGGAGCCGCGGGACCGGCGACCGCCAGAGCGCGCCCCGTGGCGTGCCGTCCTGCTTGGGGCGGCGGAATTCCTAGAGCCACCCCTGCTATACAGTCAGATAAATAACAGTGTCTGTAATAGCATTACCTTGTGACTCCCAGTAATGTTACACCACTGTGCTCAGAAGATAAGAAATTACCATCAGCTCCAGCTGTTCACTCAGCTTTAGTGTCCTGCAATAAGAATAGGAGCTTGCATGCCTTATGTTTATGAGTACTTTCTATCCCAAAGGAACTCTAAACTGGGACTCAGGAGACTTGGGTTTGATCCCTGACTCAGCCACTGGCCTGCTGGGTGAGCTCAGGCAAGTCATTTCACCACCCCATGCCTCAGTTTCCCCATCTGCAAAATGAGGATAAGGATTCTGACCTCCTTTGTAGAGTGCTTTGAGCTCTATGGATGTACAGTGCTGTGTAAGAACTAGATGCTATTCATGCAGCTCACACTCAAATGAGCAGTCGTACCTATGTGTGCCTCAGTTTCCCCTATATGCTGCATTGTTACCCAGTGGGTGGGAAAGGACTGTTTGCTTTCAGGGCAGGCTAAGACAGGTGTGACTGGCACGTAGCTGTCTGGGACTAACGGGGTCATTGGAAAAGGACAGCTGAGGCTGACCCCACAGCAATGGAGAATCCATGAAGATGAGGGCATGTCCAATCACCAAGCAACCAATGGCCATAGATTGCTCCACCTGTCTGCAGGAAGCCGAGCAGCGTGTCCCCAGCTGGAGAACAAAGGACTGGGAAGGCGGGAGGTGGGGGAGAAGCGTTGGCTGCTGGAAAGAGTCAGGGCTCCCATCTTGCATGTGGTCGGGAGGTCAGACGGACGGAGAGATGGAGCTCGAACCAGGGGGTTCCCGGCAGCTTGGCTGGGTCTGGGTCACCAGCACAGACAAGGCTTTGGCCGTCAGTTCTCTGACTACCCAAAGCACTGCCTGGGCTGCGTGCCAGTTAACGGACAGTCCCTGAGGAGCAGACATGGCTCCGTCAGGGCTCTGCCTCAGTGGGAAACGTACAGCGGAGCTCACGGGGTGAAGCAGGGGTGCTGAAGGGCCCAAGGTCCCATCTAAGGAGACGGTGAAGCCACGTGCTTAGCCTGGAGGAAGAGAGAGACCCCTGGAGTCTGGCAGGCTGGAGACGTTCCTCCTCTGAGCCTTCAGCTTCCCTGCGTCCCCCCGTGGGTTCCCCTGATGGAGACTTGGCCGCTCTGCAGGGACTAACGCAGCTCACCCCGCATTTGCAGTGCCCCTCGCCCAGCAGGGTCCACGCAGCCAGGTATGTTCGCTACGGGGACAGCCGCGTGGCTTCCTGCAGAGAGGTGGCTGGGGCGTGCCAGGGAACCGGGCGTGCCAGGGAGTGGGTTTGGGCAGCGTGAGCGCTGGGCGCGGAGGCAGCGAGCGGAGGTGGCCTTAGCTGTTGGTTTCCTTGGCCCAGTTCTGCTCTCACTTGCCGCGGTGTAAATCAGCTGCGGTTCCCTCCAAGTAACTCCAGATGCACCGTGCTGTGGCTCAGAGCCGAATCTGGCCCCTTGGGTTTTGGTGACTGTGCCAGTGACACTGAGCATCTGAGCAATCCTAACTCTAAGCTAGCAACCTGGGGGGGATTTACCAGGTAGAGGTGACTGGGGGGCAAGCAGGGTCTCGTGCCCCCCCCCCCCCGATTTCTCCCAGGGTTTATGTTTTTATTATTTTTTTTGCAGAGAGTTTCGCCCGCAGAACTTTGAAATTGCCTCTGGCCCCGCATGTTTGGCTACGTACCTGCATGGACCCTGGTCATTATTCACTTGGCCAGTGACCATCACTGATCAGCACGACCCTCCCCGTGCCCTCGAAGAGCCCCCAGCCCTGGCCCCCTGCAGAGCTGCCCCTCAATCTCCCATTGCCCCCCATTCATAGCCCACCCAGCCCCAAAATTCTCCACCCTGCCCCGCCCTTCTCCCCAAGGCTCAGCATCATCCCCTCCCACATGCCCATTCCTGCCCCCTCAGCCCCACAGCTCAGCCCCGTTCCCTGCACCTCCACATCCCGCTATGCCCCCCCGTGGGCTCCCTGGAGCGCTGCTGCCTGATGCACCAGCCGCAGCACTGGGCCTTCCCCCACAATCCTCCATCCATCCCCAGTGACCCCACACAGACCCCCTCCCCCACTGTCCAGTCACCCCCACTGGTCTCCTCTTCCAGTGGTTTCTCTGACACGGCTAGGGAGGGGGAAAACACCTGGCAGAAAATGCAAGTGGCCACGAACCCCTGTTCCCCGTCGTGCCCCGGCCGGCTCCTCCCAGCCTCCCCCCGGGGCCTCGGGCAGCTTGGCACAAGGTAGAGCAGCCTGCAGGTGACCCTGATTTGCACCATGTGGCAGAGTCAGCCCCGGGCTGCCGGCAGAAGAGCATTGAGGCAGCTCCAAGCCCCTGTCCCCGGCTTGCTGTGGGGAGGGGAAATTCAATCCTTAGAGTGAGACACCGGGATTTTTGGAGCTGCTTCGAGGGCACCCGTTGCTATGGAGCCGCTACCAGCCCCTCCGTTGGCTCCCTGAGATGGGCCCGGCTCCCGGCCAGGTCTCTCTGCCATCGGCACCACCCCAGCCCACTCTGCTCCGCTCTGCTCTGCGTAGAGAGCCAGCCTGCTCCTGGCGGGGCCGTGACAGATGGGCAGCGAGGAGCTTAAGGCCGGGCCGGGAGTGCTGACGACTGCACGGGAGAGGCCTGATCCCTCTCTCCCTGGCAGGCTCAGCTGGCTGGGAAGTGTGTCCCCACATGTGCTCCTAACCCCGGCCTGGCACAGGGGCCTCGGCCTTAGCCCGCGGGAGCTGGGAGATGGCCCCCAGGTCTATATGCAGCTCTTCTGCCCAGTGCAGCTGGCAGCAGCAAGGGCCGGGTTCAAATCTCATGGGGATCCCCTTAAATGTTGCAAGCATGCTGGTTTGAGCCCCAACCCAGAAACTGGGGAAAGACCTAGACACCTCTCCTGGGGTCAGGGCTTCCCCTCTGCCACACACACCGTGTCTGGCCAGGAAACAATGGCACCTCAGTAAGGGGGAAAGGGACACTGCCCTAACTTGGGAAAACTCAGCACCAATAAAACCGCCAGTGACCCCCCATGCCTCAGTTTCCCCAGCTGTTGGTGTGAATGTCTGATGGACAAATATCCCTTTAACACCCCACTCCCCCCACCCCACCCACTGCACTCATGGGGCATGCTGGGGCATGCTGCGTGGCTTCCATGAACAGCCCCCGGCTGCCACCTCTGTCCTGCTCCTCGCCACACTTCTGCCCCTCCCCACGATGCCAGGTGGTGATTTCAGCTCTGGCACTGCCAGGCGAAGGGTCCGCAGCCCCAGGTCTCTAGCCCCATTGTCACACTCTAGGGAGAACAGCATTGGGTGCTGCCTGTGCTTACACAAAACCTAACCAGAGGGTCCGCACTGGGACCATGCCTTTGAAACATGCAAACCAGGTCTGAGTCTTTCTGTCTCTCCCTCCAGTTCACCAATAGATAGCGGCAGAAAGCGCCCTTGCCATGCGTGCCCCTCGATGTAGGGAGCAGATCAGGGGCATGGCCAGCGTGTGCTGCACTGCAGCTGTTCTCTGCTTCTCAGTGGCTGTGAGAGGCAGAGCGTACATTAGAGCAGCTGTGAGGCTGCTCTAAAATACACCAGGGCTCAAGCAGGGTCTTGAATTGTTCGAGAGTACAGAGACAGCCAGGATGACTCATAATAATACCTAGCTCTGATACAGCACTTTTCATCTGTAGATCTCAGAGGGAGGTTGGTATCATTACTGCCAATTTACAAATAGGGAAACTGAGGCACAGGGAGGGATGTGACTTGCTGAAGGTCACCCAGCAGCAGAGGTGGGAATAGATCACAAGAGGGTGGTTATTTGGCCTCTGTTTTTGGCACTGGTGTGACCGCTGCTGGAATCCTGTGTCCAGTGCCGGTGCCCCACCGCTCAAGAAGGATGTTGATACATTGGACAGGGGTCAGAGAAGAGCCAGGAGAATGATTAAAGGATTAGAGACCTGCCTTGTAGTGACAGACTCATGGAGCTCAATCCTTTTAGCTTTACATGAAGAAGGTGGAGGGGTGGCTTGATCCCAGTTTATCTGCACCTACGAACACATGATAATAAAGCGCTGTTCAATCCAGCAGACAAAGATCTAACAAGCTCCAATGGCTGGAAGTTGAAGCTAGACAAATTCAGACTGAAAATTAGCCAGGATGGGCAGGGATGGTGTCCCAGCCTCCGTTTGCCAGAAGCTGGGAATGGGCAACAGGGGATGGATCACTTGATGATTCCCTGTTCTGTTCATTCCCTCTGGGGCACCTGGCATTGGCCACTGTCAGTAGACAGGATACTGGTCTAGATGGACCCTTGAGCAGACCCAGTGTGGCCGTTCTTAAAATAAGGGGCAAATATTTAACAGGGAGGATAATTAACCATTGGAGCAATTTACCAAGGGACATGGTGGATCCTCCATCCCCGAAACTTTTTAAATAAAGATGGGATGTTTTTTCTAAAAGATCTGCTCTGGTTCAAACTGGAATTAATTCCAGGGCAGCCCATGGCCCTGGTTCAGACTAAATGATCAAAGTGGTCTCTTCTGGCTTTATTATCTACAAATCTATGGGGAAAACGGTTTCCTCTGTCCCTGAGACAGAGGAGACTGTTTTCCCTATAGATTTGTAGATAGCCCACTATCCACTAGGCCACACTGCCTCCAGGTGGCTTAAAGCCACCTCCCAGCCTGCCCTTGTTGCCAGCGTAGGAGCAGGGTAACGGCGCGTCAGGCCCACGTATTCTCCTAGCAGAGACTCCCACTGAACTCAAGGAGAGTTCTGCTGAGGGGAGGACCCCAGGTTGTGGTTTGGGCTCCTGGCTGCTTGTGTCAGTGGCAGCTGGCAGGGACAGATTGTGTTGCGTTCTGCTCTGTAACGCTGCCTGGCTCCGTCTGGCACACAGCAAGGTGTTCGTGGTAAGCAAAAACAGAGCGATGTGGTGCCAAAACCTGCTCTGAGCCGAGCTCCTGAGTGAACAGCAACGAGCAGCTTAACCCCTTGCTGGGGACCCAGCCTCCAGGCCCGAGATCGTCCCCACACCCTGGCCCAGGGAGCAATTGGTTATTCTCCCAGACCCGTCCAGGACCCACTCTCAGCCTGGCACGCCACTCCCTCTCCCACCACGGCTTTCACTCAGTCCTCACCTGGGCAAAACTCCAGTCACGCTGTGATGGTTTTGGCAAAGTAGGAAACAGGTGAGGACCTCGGGACTCACGATGGGTGTTACGACAGTGAGGTAAAGGCCCCAGCGGAGATCAGCTCCAAAAATCCAGGTGTCTCGCTTTAAGGATTGAATTCGCCCTCCCCACACCCTGCTGGGTCCAGCAAGTCAGGGACAGGGGCTTGGAGCTGTCTCAATGCTCTTCTGCCAGCAGCCTGGGGCCGACTCTGCCACATGGTGCAAATCAGGGTCGCCTGCAGGCTGCTCTACCTTGTGCCAAGCTGCCCGAGGCCCTGGGGGGAGGCTGGGAGGAGCCGGCCAGGGCACGACGGGGAACGGGGGTTCGTGGCCACTTGCATTTTCTGCCATGTGTTTTTCCCGTCTCTAGCTGTGTCAGAGAAACCACTGAAAAAGGAGCCCTCGGGCAGCCAGTGGGGTGACTGGGCAGTGGGGGGAGGGGGTCTGGGTGGGGTCACTGGGAACAGATACACAGACAGAGAGGATCCTTTCCCCAACGCATTCGCCATCTGGCTAGAAGAGGCCCAGAAACTCACCTGAGGTTAGTGCTGGAGCCGGGATTCGAACCCACTGATTCAATGGGCCGCCCTTGATGACAAAAGCAACGTGCCCAGAGCGGTACATTTACATGGGCTTGCTCAGGTGCGGGGCTCAGTCCTACAGCCACTTGGCCAGCGGCTCGACCGGCGAGATCCTGGGCTTGTCGCGCTTGCAGAGCTCCAAGCGTGACTCAGAGCAGCCCCGAGGCTGCTCACCCCGTTCCCATTTCCCAGCCCCCGGGGCTGGGTTTGTACCACTGCAGTGTGACCTGAGGAGTCGCAGCCAAAGGGCCCGATTCAGAGGGGAGGCTAAATTGGGGGCAACATACATCTGCTTCCTCAGCCAGCAGCCTCCAGCCCCTCAGCACCTCAGACCCCTTACGCAGGGC
The DNA here is from genome assembly GCF_016161935.1 of Mauremys reevesii. Taxonomy (NCBI): domain Eukaryota; kingdom Metazoa; phylum Chordata; order Testudines; family Geoemydidae; genus Mauremys; species Mauremys reevesii. Next base: position 204,238,048 of record NC_052625.1, on the reverse strand, counting down.
CTAGCTCTCCGCCTTCCGCGGCCCTCCGGCTCTGAGCTGGTGTGACTGACTCAGCGGGGGGCTGTGAATGGAGGGGGCGGAGGAAAGGTCCTAACCGGAGACTGTGGGAAGGCGGGCGTTAAATCTGGGCATGCCCCGCGGGAGCCTGCCCTGCTCACACACCCGCCTCTTGCCCTTGGCGTGAGTTATGCCCACAAACATCCTCAGCGGGCTCAGATAGTGCCCGCGCCAGGCCGGCCTGGTGACCCACGGGGCAGCGCTCTGAGGTGCCAGCAGGGGGCGCTGTCTTTGCTGTTTGATGGGATCACCCGGCCCCGTTGCTAACCAGTGCGGGAGGGGTGGAGTGGATGCAGGGTATCCGCTCCCAAAAGGCAAGGATGCCCTGGCTGGGCCTCAGTTACGTTAGTTCAGAGGTTCCCAGTCCTGGCCAGGGCTGCGTACCCCTCAAGCCAGCCCTGGGCATCATGCAGGACTAGCCTAGGAGAATGCTGGCTTCTGCCCCGCCTGAGGCTTGCGAGCCCAGGGATACCGAGGGTACCAGCAGGCATGTGACCGCCCCAAGCACCTGCTTGCTGGGCTGGTGCCTGGAGCCGGCCTTGAATGGTGGGCACCAGAACTGGACACTGGATTCCACCAGTGCCAAATACAGAGGTCAAATAACCTCTCTGCTCCTACTCCAGATTCCCCTCTTTATACATCCCAGGGTCGCACTAACCCATAGGGAGCTCATCTTCGGCTAATTATCCACAACACCCTGCAAATCTTTGTCAGAGTCCCTGCTGCCCAGGATTGAGTCCCTCACCCTGTAAGTGCGGCCTGCACTCTTTGTTCCCAGATGTACACGTTTACATTTAGCCATATTAAAATGTCTGATGCACTGGGCTCGTGATGAACCCTCTCTACAGGGGCAAATTTCAACTCAGCTAGACACAGCGCAGGCAGAGGCAGGCACCTCTAGTGCAGCCCTGATAGTAACCGGCCTCTTCTGCTGCCCCCCAGAGTCAGTAGCTGGATGGCCAGGGAGCTCACTGAGATAGCTAGAAGCTGGGGAGTGGCTGAGAAGAGAATCCCTTTCTGTTGCATTCAGATTTATTCCATTGATTAAATATTAATAGTCAATTATTGCTGCATTTCACAGTTTCAATACGTCCCTCAGGCTGTAACAGGTACATCTGTGGCTCACTTCCTAGAGTATGCATAGCCCTCATTAGTGCTAACGAAGGCTGGCTTCCTTGATCCATTGATGTTAGGAGTCTGGCAGCCATGCAGAAGCGCCATAATTGCTCACCTGTGTGTCATAGCTCCTGTACCGGCAGCAGCCTGGGGGAGAGTCTCCTGTCGGGCAAGCGGGTGGCAGCAGCGTGTGCTTTTGGAGCAGGAGGACCTGGATCCTATCCCCGCTGGTGACGGGGAAGCCCTGAGCGATTGCAGTGTGCAGCGTGGGGACGGCTCAGAACTCCTGGGTCACTGCAGTAATGCGTTCCCGCAGTGTTTCCGTAGCAAGAGCAGGCTATGGTCGCAATCATGCCTGATAATCCCCAGTGGCTGGCAGCCACAGCCCGATGAATTAAGGTGGGGAATAAGGTGCGAATGTTTAACTATGAGGGTGATTAACCTTTGGAACGGCTCAGTATGTGGGGGCGGTGGTAGGGCCCTGTCAGCTCACAGCTGGAGGACATGCTAAAAGATACATTCTAGATTGAAGTGGGATGGCGTGGAAGCAAACCAGGGCGGCGTGTCGGTCCCGGACTCCAGATGTCTGGGCATGGATCTGGTTTTCCCCGGACATGGGAGGAGTTTGGTAAGTCTCCAGCCTGGATTTCTGTCCATCTCAGAACGCGGTGACCCTGAGGCAGCGCTGAGGGTGACACTGCCTACGGGGCATTAGAGCTGCCGTCCTCTGCAGCGCTGGCCCATGCTGTGTGCCAGTCATCCCCTGGCACCGAGTGGGGGCAAATCCCACCCACAGGGCATTCACCTTGGTCCATGCTGGGTATCTCTGCAGGCCTCTGTGCCAGGCTCCTCAGCGGAGGTGCTATGGCTGACAAACCAGTACCAGGAGGCTCAGGGGACCCTCAGCTAGGCTCTGATCTCTCTTACACGGGGGTCAGTGACGTTGCGCCATATTTACACCAGTGTCCATGAGATCAGGATCGGCCTTAGGGGGCAGGGAGGTGGCTGGCTGCAGGGGAGCTCTGCGGCTGTTTCAGGGCCGGGAATCCATTCGAGTCGATTTGGTTCCGGTGCCGCCTAACAGAGGCCAGATCCCCAACTGGGGTAAATCGGCAGCGCTCCGTTGGCACCAGTGCTGCTACGCTGCTCTATGCCAGCTGGGGAGCTGGCCAGGCATGCCTGGATCATGTCAAACGAGTGGATTTTACATGTCAAAAAATAAATATATATTTTTTAAAGTGAGATGTAAAAGCTAATTGTCCCCTCTGCAGGCCAGGGAAGCTCCCCAAGGAGGGACGGTTCCCTTGTTACAGCACTGCTGTGTAGCATACCCGCTGGTGCCCTGTTCTGGTCCAGGAGCGACTGTGGCATTAAATGTGTCTCCTGCTTTCCCATCCCCGTGAGCCCTGGTGGCATCTGTTCAGGAGCATTTTCACACTCGGCATTATTTGCATTCAAACCATGTTCAAGCGGTGTTTAAATGTGGTTTAAAAGGGAGCTGCTTGGCTGGGTGTGGAGAGGAGCCAGGATGCCTGGGTTCTATTCCCAATATTTCCCCAGACTTTGGACTCTGTGGGTGACAATGCTAGTCTGAGTTACATATGTTCAGGTGTTTAAAGTATTGCTATTTGCAAGCTGTACAGTTGTAATTAATGTGTGGTGTTGGCAGCTGATTGCCTAGGTGCTTAGGCCCAATATTTATAATTTATCCTTTTCTTTGTTCACGGTGTTTGGCTGCTAATACAATTCCTTCCAGTTTTAACAAAGGATGTTTTCATTCAGATCATGAGATGTTGTCGAGAATACCAAGCAGCTCGTCTGCCTTGTGATGAAGAGACACCGACACCGGAGCTGTCTTAGACCTGGCTATTGGTGTATAGAAATGACACACACACACCCCAGCAGTAAGAGAACATTCAGGTTGCAAAGTCAAGCACTCAAAAGTTGGGAAAGGCCAGAATTAAGGTGCCCCCCCCCTCACTGATCTGATCTCAGTTTCCTCCACTACCAGCTGATTCCCAGTCCCCTCCCCAGCTTCCAGTCTTAGCCTCCATCCCTAGCCCCAGTCTCCTTGCCCTATGAGTTGCACCCCAAACCCTGGCTCACTGGCCCAGTTTACCTTTTCCTTCCCTCATTCCACTCTCACCTAGGGTGACCAGATGAGATGAAGAAAATATCAGGACACATGGGGGGGTGGGGTCCCCCGGTGGAGCAAAAAAACCCAAAAACAGTGCTGCTGGCAGAGCGAAATATCGGGACCGATTGCGTCCCACCCAAAGATCAGTCAGGACGCAGGACATATTTTATCGGGACGTCTGGTCACCCTACTCTCAGCAGGCCCCTTGTCCCATCTATTCCTTTCCCTCCCACCCCTAGGCTGGCTCTTTTCCTCTCTGCATTCAGCTCGGGGGACTTCCACCTCCCCACTGCCTGGACACCAGGGGGCAGGGCGGGGCGGGGACCTGGGAGCACTGGAGAGAGCTCCTGGGCTGGATCGTGCTCAGTCACCCTAGGAGGATGGCACGTGCACAGTGTCCTGGGCACTAGGGCTGTGAGAGGATGGAGCGTGCTCAGTGAAAACAGAATCGCCAGAGATGTTAGCGGTGAAAATCCAGGACGTCTCTGCTGAGCATGTGTGAAGTTGCAATTTTCCGGAGGCTTAGATTGCTCTGATTCTGGTGGATTTTCACAGGGATGGCACAAGGCACGTTCCTGACACAAAGGCCAAATGTCAAGTCCCTGCTCCAGAGGAGGGGGGGGGTTACCACATTTTAAAGAGAAGGTGGCCGCTACATTTTTCTTAATGGCACAATAGCGTGTTGTGTTGCTGCCCTTGTTCTCAGAAGCAACTGATTCATTTTGGCAGAAAAATTCCAGAAGAATTCAGCCCGAGGCAGGTACCCAGCCTGGCAAATTTCAGCCCAGCTAAAGTTTGGCAAAATTACAGTATAAGCAACACAAGGTGTTAAGCTGGGAAGAGTTGAACAACCGTAATTCTAGGTACTGCTACCAGATCCTACTATAAGAACCAGATTTGTTTCAGCCTAGCTCTGGAGCTACATTGGTTTACACCAGCTGGGAATTAGGGTCAGATCTGTTAGCGTAATCCCAACAATGTCTATTTTTTGTTTCAGAGAAGGCTGCCCTCTACCAGTAACTCAGATCCAAATGCTCTTCGCACTCCAGGAGATTTCTGATCCTGATCCGGTTCTGGACTTTTCAAGATGTGCCCATTTCCCAGTCTAAACAGGCCTAAATGATTGCTGTTTGCTTGCCAGGGACAATGTGTGTGGTGCTGTACACGGAACAGATCTGAAAGACATGTAGAGTCCCGAAGAATTTACAATCTGTAGCCTGGTCTGTGCTAGCAGAACTCCGGGCTGCCGAGAACGGGGGTCAGCGAGCCCTACGCTGAGTGCAAGAGTAGAGAGCCAGACTGATCTGCACCGGTTCCGGACCTGTGTGCGACATGAGAGACCTGCTCCGGAGGGGGTGTGAAAAGAGCCCAGCCCAGCAGCCCTCGCTCTTACAAAAACCCAGCAAAGTCAGTGGGAGCTCAGTGTGAGAGAGGCCTGGGGACCGGCTTCTGCTCTCACTTTAGCTGCTGTAAAACTATGATTCCAGTTTTCTATCCATGTAGGTGCTTGTCTGGCCCCCTTACCGCAGTATCTGAGCCCCCTCCTGTCTTTAATGTATGTATCCTGACAACACCCCTGCAAGGCAGGGCCCTGCCGTTATCACCATTCTACAGATGGGAAACTGAGGCACGGTCCGTGGCTGAGCCAGAAACAGAGCCCAGATCCCCAAGCCAGTGCCCTGTGCGTTAGTCCCTTCCCCCCACCCCTGCTGCTTCAGTGAATCTGACCCAGAGCTTCCCAGCCAGAGCCCAGGAATCAAACTGCTTCCAAACCAAATCTGTGCCGGCAGCCAGAGTGTTACAAAGAGCCGGCGGGATCTCTGCCAGGCCCCTCCCCAGAGCAGCTCCCGCTGCCCTCACCCCATTCTCTGGCTCTCCCCGTCCTGCCCCCTTCCCTCCTCCACAGCCTGCTGGCTGCACGGTGACTGGAGTCACACTCCCGTGGGGGCTCTGCAACCAGTGACAGCCAGGGCCCCACACCACACCCAGGCCAGAGGCAGTGTGTGTGTGTTGGGGCGGGGGGGAGGAGGCTGGGATGTTACATGCAATAGACACTCAGCTGTCTCCCTTGGCATCCCCCTCTACCCCCACCATGTGTGTGCCCTTGTGTGTGTGTGATCTCCCCCTCATGTGTGATCTCCCCCCGTGTGTGTCCTTGTGTGTCTTTGATCTCCCCCCTCATGTGTGATCGTGTGTGTGTGTGATCTCCCCATTCTGTGGGTGCATCTCTCCCTGTCTGTGTGTGTGCGCCTGTGTGTGTGTGTCTCCCAACTCTGTGTGTGTGTCTCTCCCTGCTCAGTGTGTGTGTATCTGTGTGTGTGATCTCCCCCTCGCTGTGTGTGTCTGTGTGTGTGTTCTCTCCTTGCTCTGTGTGTGTGTGTCTGTGTGTGATCTCCCTGCTGTGTGTGTGTGTCTCTCAGTGTGTGTTCTCTCCCCGCTCTCTGTGTAGTGATCTCCCTGCTCTGGGTCTGTGATCTGCCTGCTTTGTGTGTGTGTGTGTTCTCTCCTCACTCTGTATGTGTGTATCTCTCCCCACTCCCTCTGTGTGTGTCTCTCCCCGCTTCTGTGTGTGTGTCTCCTCGCTCTGTGTGTGTGTGTCTGTGTTCTCTCTCTGCTCTGTGTGTGTGTCTCCTCGCTCTGTGTGTGTGTCTCCTCGCTCTGTGTGTGTCTCTCCCCCTCTCTGTGTGTTCTCTCCCTGCTCTGTGTGTGTGTGTGTTCTCTCTCTGCTCTGTGTGTGTGATCTCCATGCTCTGTGTGTGTGTGTGTGTCTCTCCCCACTCTGTTTGTGTGTGTGTGTGCATATTGTTCTCTGCTCTGTGTGTGTGTCTCCTGGCTCTGTGTGTGTGTGTGTCTCCCCCCTCTGTGTGTGTCTGTTGTGTGTCTCTCCCCTGTGTGTGTGTCTGTGCCTGTGTGTGTTCTCTCCCTGCTCTGTCTCAGTGTGTCTCTCCCCGCTCGCTGTGTGTGTGTCTCTCTCTCTCCCCGCTCGCTGTGTGTGTGTGTGACTCTCCCTGCTTGGTGTGTGTGTATGTCTGTGTGTGTGTGTCTCTTCCCGCTCACGGTGTGTGTGTGTCCCTGCTGGCTGTGTGTCCGTGTGTGTGTCTCTCCCCGCTCGCTGTGTGTGTGTGTGTCTGTGTCTCTTCCCACTCACTGTGTCTGTGTGTGTGTGTCTCTACCCGCTTGCTGTGTGTCTGTGTGTGTGTCTGTGTGTGTGTCTCCCTGCTTGCTGTGTCTGTGTCTCACCCCGCTCTGTGTGTGTGTCTCTGTGTGTCTCTGTGTGTGTGTGTCTCCCTGCTCGCTGTGTGTGTGTGTCTCTCCTCGCTCACTGTGTGTGTGTGTCTCTCCCCGCTTGCTGTGTCTGTGTGTGTGTCTCTCTCCCGCTCCCTGTGTGTGTGTGTGTGTCTCCCCACTCGCTGTGTGTGTGTGTCTCTCCCCACTCGCTGTGTGTGTGTCTGTGTCTTCCCGCTGGCTGTGTGTGTGTGGGTGGGTCTGTGTCTCCCCGCTCGCTGTGTGTCTCTGTGTGTGTGTCTCCCCGCTCGCTGTGTGTGTGTGTGTGTGTGTCTCCCCGCTCGCTGTGTGTGTGTGTGTGTCTCTCCCCGCTCGCTGTGTGTGTGTGTGTGTCTCTCCCCGCTCGCTGTGTGTCTGTGTGTGTGTGTGTCTCTCCCCGCTCGCTGTGTCTCTGTGTGTGTGTGTCTCCCCGCGGGTCCCTGCCCTTATAAGGCCGGCCGGCAGCCGAGCGGGCTCCCCTGGGGGTGGTGCTGAACGAACAGCTCCCCGCGGCTCCCGCCCACCCCGCGCCAGTCGGCGGCGAGCTCAGCCCGGGCTCCAGCGCCGCGGCTCGGCTCGGGGGGTGTCTCGGCGCAGCCATGACCCAGGCCAGCTCCGCTCCAGCTGCCGCCGCCGCCGGACCCCCGCCGGCCGCCCGCCGCGCCCCGGCCCCGGCCCCGGCCGCAGCCGCACCATGAAGCGGCAGAACGTGCGGACCTTGGCCCTCATCATCTGCACCTTCACCTACCTGCTGGTGGGCGCCGCCGTCTTCGACGCGCTGGAGTCGGAGCAGGAGACCTCGGAGCGGCGGCGGCTGGAGGAGAAGCAGCTGGAGCTGAAGAGCAAATACAACCTGAGCAGCGCCGGCTACAAGGAGCTGGAGTGGGTGGTGCTCAAGCTGAAGCCCCACAAGGCCGGCGTGCAGTGGAAATTCGCCGGCTCCTTCTACTTCGCCATCACCGTCATCACCACCATCGGTAAGGCCGCCGCGCCCATCCCCGTGGCGTCTGGGCGGCGGGCGGGCGAGCGCCCGGGGCGGGCGCGGGTCCCCCCCCGGCTTTTATGGAGGGGGGTGGGGTTAGTCGCTGGAGAAAGGAGGCTGTTACCGCTCCTTCGTGGTGGGACCCCCTGTCACACCCCCTCCCTCCCCTTTTAATTCGCTTTGCACCGGCGGTCGGGAAAGATGGGACCGCTCCGGAGTCAGCCCCAATCCTGGGCTCCTTCCAAACGCCCGGGGGTCTCCCCTGCCGCCCCCGGCAAAGGCTCGGTGGCTGGCCCGGAGCGGGAGTTGTGGAGCTGCGGGGCAGGCGAGTTGATTGCAGGGCAGGCGACGCGGGGTTTGGTGGATCTGGGTAACTAACGGGGGTCGGGGGCGCTTAGCGGGAAGAACTGGGGAGCGCCTGGCAGCCGGACTCGCTTGTGGGGTGCGCTGGCTTAGAGGGTAACGGAATTTTCCTCCCCAAGAAGCTGTCGGGGGTCGGGGACCCCTGGGAAACTCCTCGCTGTGTTTTGCCCTGGGACTGGTTTTTCTGCACCGTGACAACACGCACACACACATACACACACGCGCGCACACACATACACACGCGCACACATGCACATACACACACGCACATACACACACACGCACTTGCGAATCATTGTTTTGCAATTTGCAAGCGTGCAAAGGGGGGGGCGGATTGTTTGCAAATAAGCCACTTGTTTTGCAATTCTCCAAGGCATGAAAACAAAGGGGGGGGGGATTCCACTCCCCGGGGCTTTGCTTTTGTTGTTGTTGCTGGGGCTGCGGAGGGTTCCTCCCTCGTGGGTATTTTTAAAAGGTGTCATGTGGAAGCAGAAGCGATTCCCAGAGTGAGACCTCGCGCCCTCCCCCACCTGGGCAGGGCTCTTTCCAGCCGGCGAAGTTAGCAGGCAACACCCCCAAGCCCACTCAGCACTAATTTGGCCCAGTTGCCGCCGGACGGGTTTAAATCTGATCTCACGCCTGTTTTAGGCGCCTGTCGCGCCTTCTGACTCCGGTGCAGTTGCTCCTGATTTACCTCAGCGTCAGTCGGAACAGAATCAGGTGCAGCCCCGCTACTGAACCAGATTCAAATGGGTGCAGTTTGATGCAGCGAGGAAGGGCCAATTTCAGCGCCCTGATTCATTTCTGACCCCCATTTTTACACCGGCGTGACTCCAGTCGAGCCACTCCTGATTTACACCGCTGCAGAAACTGGAGTAGAATCAGGTGCGAGGTGCCTGGGGCGTTAGTGAGCAAACCGGATCCAGAGCAGGTAGCAAGTCCCTCTCTGGCTTCCAAATTCGGTTGGTGCATCCCAGGGCTAGTGTAGTCTAACCAGCGCCTTTGCAAAGACTCCATTGGCAGCTCTTTGTGATTTCCTGTGTGGAAGCAAATCTCCCTGTTGTGGGGTTTAGGACATCCACCCCTATGGCCGAGGACGCTGTGTCCGCCCTGGCCATCTCGGTGGCAGAACCTCACTGAGCGCCATCTGAAACTGGCCTCACATTCTCTGCATGTGCCTTGTTCCGCCGTGGGGGAAATATCTGCAAAAAAGCTCCAAGGAGTTGGAAGATGAGCATCCCTGAGAATAAAGCCACCTTGGCTGTCACTCGCACAATGGGCTTGTTTCGCTACAAAGCCCGGTAAAAAAACCCAGCAAAACAAATCCAAACCCACTTCTGATGTTTTCCCTCCTACTGATGTGGTCTTCGATCTTCCTTTGGGCCCAGGAAAGGGAGGGATTCGTGGCAGATGCAGTGGCCCCGTCCGCACTAGGGAACTTGCCTGAGCTACCCCCACCAAACTCCACCAGCATTAGCAGCCCCTGGTGTAGACAGGAGGCTGGTGTTTCCAAGCCTCTGTCATGGAATCCGGCTCAGAGCAGGATTCATCGGTGTGGTGTTAAACCCCCCGGAGGTGGCTGGTGGCTCCTAGCTCTGCTGACACCGGAGGAGGGGGGCTGGCATGAAGCCACAGTGCAGACCGGGACAGTGAGGTCAGACGGGGACAGTGAGGTCAGACGGGGCAGGCCTCAATCAGGAGCTGGAATAGCACCTGCTCTGGCTCCAAAACAACCTGCCAGGGCACCTCAACCCTTAGCTGCAGCGCCCCCTGCTGGCCCAGTGCCACCCCGCTGCGCCAATGCCCTGCAGCCCTGACCCACAGCCCCCCACTCTTCCAGTCCTGTACCCCTCCACGCACACGCCCTGCCGATGCCCCCTAGCCCTGCCCCAGCCTGCTGAGCGGGCAGCCAGCTGTCCCGAATCCTGCCAAGCTCTGCGGGGTTCTCCTCTGGAGCGTGAGCAGATGGGGGTGGGCTCACGCCAATTACCCGCCCTGCGTCTGGACTCCACACTGCGGCTGCCTACGCTGGTTCTTACCCTCCCACTCCCCTCTTTCCCCCTGCCAGCCCCTTCCCTGCCCTCTGCTTCCCTCTCGTCACTCACCCCCTCCACTAACACACATGCTCTCTGGGGGCCCTTTCCATCCGGGCTGTGCAGGGCTGGGGGCAGGTGGCGAGCCAGGCTGGCTGATCTGTGGCTCAGCAGATAGACTGACCCCACCACGCTGAAGTGCAGCAGCCGTGGAGTGGCTGGTGGCTTAGGGTGCCAGAGTGGCTCTGTTCGATCCATGGGGTGGGGACAGGATCCCTCCTGGAGCAAGCCTGGCTATTCAGGGCTGGGTTCCATGTCCACTCTAGACACCTTTCCCCCTAGCGGTTTCCATCGTTGCAGTATCTGGGGCACCCCAAGCCAAGGACTTCAATGCACAGGCCCCTCAGGGCCATGGCTTCCATCCACGCACCTGCTCCTGCCTTCTGGAGGGCAACGGGAGCCAGGGCGCCCAGCATCGTGCAGGAGGCAGCTGGCAGCTTGCAGCATGAGGCCTGTCATTTGCATTAAACAGAGCAGGTTGCAGCTGGCCTCCTCTTGGATACGTAGGCGCAGGCCGCAGCATGCACAGCGTCGCCTGGATCCGAGTGGCCAGGCGTGTCTCGGCTCCCTATGGAGCAATGCGTGCTGGGAACCATAGTCCTCGACGGCTGCACATCTGTATGGTTAACACCCAGGAGCTGTGTCTAGCTGCCCGTTGGCCTCCTCCTCTCCAGCCCATCCTGAAGATCCGGTGTCCTGCCATCCTCTCCTCTCACCCTCGGGACAGTCTCTGACAAACCTGCCCATCTTCCCCCCACGACCATCCTCGACTGTCTCAGCTGCCTCATGTTCCAGCTGGGAATACGCTCCAGCAGCCTTTGACTGTTAGCAGGAGTCATCTGTGCAGCTGGGCGCTGCATGCCTTCCCTCCTCCTCTAATTGCCCTTTTCAATTGCTTACGTTTATTACTGGTACTGATCTTGCAATCCGTTTCTCCCTACAAGGGACACTTTCCATAAACCCCCGCGGACAGCGTCTCTTCCTTCCTACCGTAGATCTTTTTGCCTGACACATTTCCCTCTGGACCAGCATTTCATGTCCCTTGGAAATCAGCTTCCTGAAAGAATCAGCAGTAACTTGTGTGGCTTTGATAGGAACCATCAGATGGGAGCAGATCCCAGGTCCCTCTGTGCCATGCCCTGTGCAGCATTCGGTGGTTCAGAGGAAGATGCAAAGATCTCTGCAATGGGTTGTTAGGGAGTAGGGTGACCAGATGTCCTGATTTTATAGGGACAGTCCCCATTTTGGGGTCTTTTTCTTATATAGGCTCCTATTACCCCCCACCCCCGTCCCGATTTTTCACACTTGCTGTCTGGCCACCCTATTTGGGAATAACCACTGGGAAAGTTTCTTCCTGACACATTACAGGGAGAGGTCCCAGTTTATGCCCTGAAGCGGGGAGGTTGATGACTAACCCTTCCACATTCTTGGTTGTGTCTGAATTCTTCTTCTAACTCGAGATGTTCTCAGTACCCATATAAATGCCCAATCCCTTGTTTGAATCCTGCTCCGCATTTGGCCTTAATGCTGTCCTGTGGCAGTGCGTTCCACAGGCCAGCTCAGTGTGGTGCAAAAGTGTTTCCTTTGCTCTGTGTTGAACGGGCCACAGTTTGGTTACTTTGAGAGGCCCTTGGTTTTATGTAATGAGCCAAGGCACCTGGCAGTATTCATTCACTTCTCCTGTCCCATTCATTATTTGGTATATATCATGTCTCCTCTTGTTCATCTCAGGTAAGATTTTTGCTCACCCACCACTGAAATGCAGCCACCTCTGGGGTGTGGCGCAGCAGCTGTTCAACAGTCACACAGCTGTGCCGCACAGAGATCACTTGCCACCACTGAAATGCAGTCACCTCAGGTGGAGCACAGCAGTTTATTTTAAGGGCTAAAACCAGCATTATTTATACATCTAGAGCTCCTATTGAAGCCAGTGGGAGCTTTGTGTGTGCCTGGAATACAGGCTAAGCTCTAAATAATAGCACACCATTGTGGTAGCCGCACTATTGTTGAGGTTGAGTTGGTTCAAAACCGTTTGTGTGGCCCAATGGGTCTGACAAAAGACTGGGAGTCTAGAGAACAAAGCGTTGTTTGGCTCTGCCACTGACTTACTCTGTGTCCTTCAGCAAGTCACTTTCCCCTTTCTGTGCCTCAGTTTCCCCACTTGTAACGTGGGGGTAATGACACTGAATAGAGCTGGTTGGAGGTCAGATGTTCTGCCATTTTGAAATTTGTTTTCTTTCCAAATTGGAACAAAACCAAAACATTTCAAAATTTCCCACAAAATGGAATTTTCGGAAAAAGAATTCATGTCAGGATAACTGACACATTCTGTTCTGTAAAAATCAAACAGCTTTGTTCTGATTATGACATTTAAGCATTGTATTATAATTTATAAACTAAAATCAAGTTTTAAATAAAAACTAGGTGCGATGTTCCATTCTGATCAGCTTGAAACAGCACTGAAACATTCTTTTTCCATTTTTTTTTTCAAAATGAAACACACCCATTCCCCTGGAAAGTTTTGGCTGCAATGAAATGGCAATGCCTGATGGAAAAACTTCTATCAGAAAAATTCCAGCCAGCTCCAACACTTACCCTTCTTTGAAAAACACTTTGAGATCAAGGGATGAAAACTGTAGATGCTAAATTCTAGCCAAGTGCCGTCCATTTACAATGTCTTCAAAGAGTTAAGTGTTGCATACTGGGACTTGTAGTCTCAGACTTTTAAGAATAATCATCGCCGTCAATGACCTTTGCAGCGGAAAATTCTCATGAAGTTTGGAACTAGCCAGCTGGTGCTTTTGAGTTACGTCCTTTTTCAGAATGAGGAGTTTTCAGTTGTTGAGGGATCTCATTCCCACGTGTTTTGTGCTATGCTGATTACAGAACAAATTCTGACCTTCTTTAGTACGTGTTCTTTCGGTCCTGCGGGGAAAGAATGTTTGGCCTTGATTAAAGAAATCTGGCTTTCAAAGAACACATTTTTTTTTTAATACCTCATATGCTGCTCATGCCTAGTGTGTGATGATTTAACATGGCTCTGTGGTGCGATGCTTACACTGGACCACATGGGGCGTCCTATGCTTCGAGACTGGCCTTGGTTTTTGCCAGTGTAGATCTCTGACTGTAACCTCTGGAGATGGATGAAAGGAGTCGGGGACACGGCAGCGTTTCAGACCTAGAGATCTGGATTTCTCTTACCACACGATTCTAGCCCCTTTAAGGAACCTGGTGCCTGTTCGAAGAGAGCACTACCCAACACCCTTTCTCCGCAAGTAATACCCCTCCTTGCCTCGCCTTTTGCCTTGTAGCCTTGGAAAACGGAAGATCTAGCAAAATCAAGCAGAAGGGGAATCATTCCATCCTGGAGCAGAAAGAATAGCGCCTTTCTAGTAGGTTGCAATTGACAAAGCAGTAGGTAGATAAGTAGCTGTGACTGTGAGAAAGATTTGGGGGACGTGGTGGATAATCAACTGAACCTGGGCTCCCAGTATGGTGCTGTGGCCAAAAATGTTAACAGATCAGGGGATGCCTAAGCCGGGGAATCTCAAGTAGGAGCAGAGAGGTTATTTGACCTCTGTATTTGGCATTGGTGCAACCGCTGCTGGAATCCTGGGTCCAGTGCTGGGGCCCACAATTCAAGAAGGAGGTTGAGAAATTGGAGACAGTTCAGAGAAGAGCCGTGAGAATGATCGAAAGATTAGCAAACGAACCGTATAGTGACAGTCTCATGGAGCTCACTCTATTTAGCTTAACGAGGAGAAGGTTAAGGGATGACCTGATCACAGTTTTTAGGTACCTACATGGGGAATCAATATTTAATCCTGGGCTCTTCAGTCTAGCAGAGGAAGGTCTAACAGGATCCAGTGGCTGGAAGCTGAAGCTAGACAGATTCAGGAAATAAGGTGTCCACTCTTAACAGTGAGAGCAATTAACCATGGGGACAATTCACCAAGGGCCGTGGTGGATTCTCCATCACTGCCGATGTTTAACTCCAGACCGGCTGTTTATCTGAAAGCTCTGCTCTAGGAATTGCTGTGGGGCAGGTCGCTGGCCTGCGTTATACAGCAGGTCAGACCAGATGATCACAATGGTCCCTTCCAGCCTTGGAATCTATTAACCTAGTGCAGACTACTGCACTTGTGCCTCTGCTGTTTTTAAAAGGACGCCATGCTGAGCCAGCTCCGCATTTGGTTGGAAGACTCCAAAGGAATAATTTAGGATCGGTCTTTTGTGCATCTCTCAGACAAAGCTGGCATCTCCTGGGGTAGGCGAGGGGCAGCTGCTGGCGTTGGATATCGACGGCTCTCATTCAGTGAATGCTTTGTTGAGATGATGGAATCAGGACCCCCATCACATTGACGCTCTGGGCTTTGCAGCTTGTACTGCTCTGTGCAATACTCCACTCCTGCCAACAGAGGTGGCTGGGCCGACGCTTGTATTTTCAGTGGGTTATGGTTTGTAACCGTCTCCAGCCATTGCTCACTGGGGTGCGTTTTAACCATTTGGGCTACAGAGGTGCCATTTTCCTGGTGGCTTTAATTCAAGAATATGGAGAGGAGGCAAAATGTAAATGAAACACGAGGGGTTATGAAGACTTAGAACATAAAACCGTAGGAACGGCCAGACTGGGTCAGACCCATGGTCCATCTAGCCCAGTGTCCTGTCTTCCGCCAGTCGCCGGTGCCAGGTGCCCCAGAGGGAGTGAACAGAACAGGGCATTTTATCAAGTGATCCGACCCCTGTCCTCCACTCCCAGTTCTGCTAATAAGAGGTTTAGGGACACCAAGAGGGTGAAGTTGCATCCCTGCCCATCCTGGCTAATAGCCATTGATGGGCCCGTCCTCCGTGAACTGGTCTAGTTTGTGTTTGAATCCAGTTTTGCTTTCACAACATCCCCTGGCAACAAGTTCCCTGGCTTGACTGTGCGTTGTGTGAAGAAATAATCCCTTCTGTTTGTTTGAAACCTGCTGCCTGTTCGTTTCCCTGGGTGACCCCGGTTCTTGTGTTATGGGAAGGGATAAATAACACTTCCTTGTTCCCTTTCTCCCCACCAGTCATTATTTTATGGACCTCTATCCTATCCCCTCTTAGCCGTCTCTTTTCCAAGCTGAAAAGTCCCAGTCTTATTAATCTCTCCTCATATGGAAGCTGTTCCATGCCCCTAATCATTTTTGTTGCCCTTTTCTGAACCTTTTCCAATTCCAATAGATCTGTTTAGAGACATGGCAGCAAGAACTGCACACAGTATTCAAGATGCGGTTGTACCACGGATTTACATAGAGACACTATATTTTCTGTCTTATTATCTATCCCTTTCCTAATGATTCTCAATGTTTTGTTTGCTTTTTTGACTGCCGCTGCACATTGAGTGGATGTTTTCAGAGAATTATCCACAATGCCTCCAAGATCTTTCTTGAGTGGTAACAGCTAATTTAGACCCCATCATTTTATACGTATAGCTGGGATTACGTTTTCCAACGTTCATGCCTTTGCATTTGTCAACATTGAATTTCATCTGCCATTTTGCTGCCCAGTCACCCAGTTTTGTGAGATCCCTTTGTAACTCTTCGCAGTCTGCTTTGGACTTAACTATCTTGAGTAATTCTTTACCATCTGCAAATTTTGCCTCCTCACTGTTCACCCCTTTTTCCAGATCATTGATGAATATGTTGTGCAGTACTGGGCCCAGTACAGACCCCTGGGAAACTCCACGGTGAAAACTGATCATTTATTCCTACCCTTTGTTTCCTGTCTTTTAACCAGTAACTGATCCATGAGAGGACCCTCCCTCTTACCCCAGGATGAGCTGTTGAGAGGGGATCAGGTGGGTAGTATAAATGGGCTGAACCACAGTAAACCTGGATTGGGCCAGCCAGCGTAGAAAAAGCTTTCCCGTTGATCTGACAACCTGGACTCTAAAGTCCCTGATCATCCTGCCATTAGCACCGCCAAGCCGGGAGGCAGAAAAAATGGAGCAAGCAGGGTTAAAAACACCTTGTCTTAGAGAGGAAGCGAAAGCAGCTATAAATATATATAACAAATGGAAAGAAGAAGAAGTTGATAGCAATTGTCCCGGACTGGCAGGACTCGTGCTCGCTCCTGGCTCTGTCCGGTCCCTGGGAGGGACCCCCTTGGGGGCGACAGCCCTTCTCGGGGGTCCACTCTGTCTCGGGGGTTAAGCCGCAGGCCCCTCTGACTCCTGGAACCACACCTCTCTGAGCCTTCAGCTCGCCTGTCTCTCGCCGTGGGCCCTCGCTGTGGCCCCCCGGGCCCTCCACGCCCATAGGGAATAATGCAACCCCCATCTCTAGCCTGGAGTGACTCTCAGCCAGCGTAACACAGGAGGGTTTATTGAACCCAGCACAGGAAACACTCAGGGCCTCAGGCCAGGCCTCCCTCAGCACAGCACATCCCAGTCTCCCCAGCATCCGAGTGGGCTCTGGCTGCTCTCCCCTGCCAGCCCAGAACCCCCTCCTTCCAGCTGGGCATCTGATATCACTGTCCCCCAAGCCCCACCTCTGTCCTTTGTCTTCTGTCCCAGGTAAACAGGCCACCTGGGCCTCCTCCCCCCTTTGTTTTCCCTCTGGCTGGAACGGGCTGGTCAGGTCCTGGGATCTTCTCTCCACAGCCCATTGTCCTCCCACTGGCCAGAACCGGCTGTGACTCCCGAGCTGGGCCTCCCAGTCACCAGGACACCGGTCACTGGGGTATCCATTCTCCAGGCCGTTCGCTGGCCCTCTGTAACAACAAACTCCCTCTCCCACCACCTCGTAAAACCAGTAACACACAGGGAAACTGAGTCCCACGCGCTCCACATGCAAACCGTTGAAAACAGCAAGAAAGCCCCCTGCTTCGTCACAGCAATGAATACTCATTAGAAGCTAGGAACTGCAGAAAATTGATCAGGGAAGCAAAAAGACACAATGAGAAATGAATGGCCACCAGAGTTAAGGACGACAAGGAATTTTTAAAAGTATATTAGGAATAAAAGAAATCCCAACAATGGTATTAGTCCATGACTAGAAGGAAATGGTAGAATTGTTGATAATAATGCAGAAGAGGCAGAAGTGTTCACTAACTATTTCTGTCCTGTATTTGGGGAAAAAGGACGATGTATTCAGAGCACATGATGATGAAATATTTTCCATTACAACAGTAATTCAGGAGGATGTTAACAAGCAGCTACTACAGTTAGACATTTTTTAATCAGCAGCTCCAGACAACTTATACTGGAGAGTTTTAGAAGAGCTGGAGATCTCTGGGCAGTTCGTGTTGATTTTCAATCAGTCTCGGAGCACCGGGGAAGTTTCAGAAGACTGGAAGAAAGCGAATGTCGTGCTAATGTTTTAAAAGAGTATCTGGGATGACCCAGGTAATTCTAGGCTTGTCAGCTTGATGTCAATCCTGGGCAAAACACTGATGCGGGACTCAATCAAGAATTAAAATTGGGTACTATAGTTAATGCCAATCAACATGGGTTAATAGAAAATAGATCTTGTCAAACTAACTTGCTATCTCCTGGATGAGATGACGAGTTTGGTTGCTAAAGGTAGCAGTGCTGGTGTGATATGCTTAGACTTCTGTAAGGCATTTGACTTGGTACCACACGACATTTTGATTAAGAAGCTAGAACAATACACAGTCAACATGGTACATTTAAATGGATTAAAAGGTGCCTGACCGATAGGTCTCAAAACAGAACTGTAAACTGGGACTCATCGTCGAATGAGTGTGTTTCTAGTGCAGGCCCACGTGGGTCAGTTCTTGGCCGTAGGCTGTTTAACATTTTTATCAAAAATCCTCACTGATAAAGTTTGCAGATGCCCCAAAGGGTTGGGGGATGGTAAATAATGCCGAGGGCAGGTCACGGATACAGAGCAATCTGCTAAACCGGGGGCAAGAAAACCACATGGGTTTGGATATGGCCAAATATAGAGTCATGCAGCTCGGAACAAAGCATAGAGCTGTGCTCACAGGATGGGGGACTATCCTGGAAAGCAGGGACAGTGCCATGGATTTGGGGCTGGGGGTGGATAATCAGGTGAACATGAGCTCCCACTGCGACGCTGCAGTCAAGGGGGTTAATGCCATCCTGGGATGAACAGAAGAATATTGAGCGGGAGTAGAGAGGTTATCGTAACAGGGCAGCCTGCCTCTTTAAGAGCCCAGAGGCCTTGGGCAGCCATCTCTGTTCACCTAGCCCTGGTTGTGTCATAATTAACTGCTTCTCAGCCTGATGGGCCAGGTGTTAGCATGGCGAACCTCTGGGCCTCCTAACAGAGCTTGGAAGGTCCCAGGCAGGAGGAGGAAGCTGTGGCAGAAGCTCTGGAGAGCAGACGGCTCCTGCAGGGAGAGGGAACAGGGAGGGTCACTAACCATTGGAAGAATTTCCCAAGAACTGTGGTGGATTCTCCCCCAGTGACAATTTTAAATTCAAGGCTGGGTGTTTTGCTGAGAGATCGGCTCTTGTTCCACAAGGAATTAATTCAGAGAAGGTCTCTGGCCTCAGTCATGTGGGAGGTCAGCGCAGATGCTCACCGTGGTCCCTTCTGGCCGTGGAATCTAGGGAACATAAGAGCGGCCAGACTGGATCAGACCAAGGGTCCATCCAGCCCAGTATCCTGTCTGCCGACAGTGGCCAATGCCAGGTGCCCCAGAGGGAATGAACGGAACAGGGAATCATCAAGTGATCCATCCCCTGTCGCCCATTCCCAGCTTCTGGCAAGCAGAACCTAAGGACACTCAGAGCATGGTGTGGCAGCCCTGCCCATCTCGGCTAGTAGCCATTGCTGGACCTATCCTCCATGGTAGTTCTGTGATTTCACATTTGAGTTCCTTCAGAACCCTTGGGTGATACCATCTGGTCCTGGTGACTTATTGCTGTTTAGTTTATCAGTTTGTTCCAAAACCTCCTCTAATGACACCTCAATCTGGGGCAGTTCCTCACATTTGTCACCTAAAAAGACTGGCTCGGGTTGCGGAATTTCCCTCACATCCTCAGCTGTGAAGACTGATGCAAAGAATTCATTTAGTTTCTCTGCAATGGCCTTATCATCCTTGAGTGCTCCTTAGCACCTCCATCGTCCAGTGGCCCCACCGGTTGTTTAGCAGAATTCCTGCTTCGGATGTACTTAAAAAACATTTTTTTTTGCTGTTACTTTTTGAGTCTCTGGCCAGCTGGTCTTCACATTCTTTTTTGGCCTTCCTAATTGTGCGTTTACACTTCCTTTGCCAGAGTTTATGCTCCTTTCTCTTTTCCCCCATAGGATTTAACCTCCACTTTTTAAAGGACGTCCCTTTTTGCTGCTAATGATGAAAATGGTGCAATTTACGCCCCAAAAGGTAGCAACAGGCCCAGGCTGGAAAGCTGGCAGACTCTGGTGGGACAGATTTATGTTACCAATCTGCCTGAGGCGTCAGGTCATCAGGGTGAGGCCGCAGGATCCTTAGGGGAGGAGAAGAAGGAGACATTAAGGGACATTAAAGCAGGAAACGACCCCGGTGTCTGTCCCGTTCATCTCCGTGGGTTGGTGCTTGCTTGCCTGGGTGCAGAGCCCCAGTGCCTCGATCCTTGGGTGTGTTTAGATCCCGGCTCCAGGGCAGCACTGCTCTTAAGCTCTGTTTTCTCCCGCTCCTTTCTCACTTGTGTGCCCTGGGGAGGTGCCTCTCTCCTCCTTCAAACCTCTCGTGGGGCTAAGCCAGTCCCCGGCAAACCCCGGGACCAGTCCATTGGCCCAGCAGGTGAGAGACCCAACACCAGCAATTCTCCGTTGGCCCTCTTGATCGCTACAGAATTTAAAACCAACCGCACGTCTCTTCTGAGAGCGTTGCCCGGTGCCTGGAGCCGCCTGCGTATTGCCAGCTCCATCCCGAGTGTAACCCTCTGGCTCCAGCGGAGTTCCACCACACGTTCACTTGGCCACAGACGCCATCACTCTGAAGCACATCAACCGCTGCACTCATCTCAAATGCTGTTAGCTCTGAGCCCGAATGGCGAAACGCCTGTTCAAATGTCTTTGCTCTTTCACTGCTGATCCTTCCAGCAGAAGCTTTTGGCCGCACTGGGATGGCAGCTGGAGCTGAGCTGGGTAAAATATCCCTGCTCCATCCTTTCCCTGATCCAGCCGCTGCTCCGTACTCTGCTCAGATGGGTGCTTAAGTTAACTGCATGGGGCCAGATCCCCAGCTGGTGCCAAGTGACTTCCCTTCAGTGATGTAAAATGATTAGGGGTTTGGAGAAGGTCCCATACGAGGAAAGATTAAAGAGGCTAGGACTCTTCAGCTTGGAAAAGAGGAGACTAAGAGGGGACATGATAGAGGTTTATAAAATCATGAGTGATGTTGAGAAAGTGGATAAGGAAAAGTTATTTACTTATTCCCATAACACAAGAACTAGGGGTCACCAAATGAAATTAATAGGCAGCAGGTTTAAAACAAATAAAAGGAAGTTCTTCTTCACGCAGCGCACAGTCAACTTGTGGAACTCCTTACCTGAGGAGGTTGTGAAGGCTAGGACTATAACAATGTTTAAAAGGGGACTGGATAAATTCATGGTGGCTAAGTCCATAAATGGATATTAGCCAGGATGGGTAAGAATGGTGTCCCTAGCCTCTGTTCGTCAGAGGATGGAGATGGATGGCAGGAGAGAGATCACTTGATCATTGCCTGTTAGGTTCACTCCCTCAGGGGCACCTGGCATTGGCCACTGTCGGTAGACAGATACTGGGCTAGATGGACCTTTGGCCTGACCCGGTACGGCCTTTCTTATGTTCTTATGTTGATTTAGGTCAGCCAAGGATCTGGCCAGTAAAGTCCAAGAAAGTTTAACAGAGCTGAAGTGCTCAGACATCATCTCCCAAGCGCTTGCTGGTCTGCTGATTCTCTCCCTCCTGCGCACACTTGGAGGCGGTATTGTCTTCACGCTCTCTTTTTCCTGTCTACACGACATGGGCCTGATCCTGACCTCATGCTGGTTTTAGGCAGGTGGTACTGTACTGACATGCATTGACGCCCGAGCTGGATCTGGGGTACTGTCACTTGTTCACACACCTCTGCGCCTTTGCCCAGTGCCAGCCGGGGGGCTTGGTGAAGCCACGCCGCGCTAGCAGCTAGTTGTCTGACCGCGCTGCGGGGCAGGGAGGGAAGGTCAGCACAGCACTGGGTGCTGAGCCTCTGGTGCCCTGTGCAGAATGTACGGCATTCCTGGTGTCCCTGCGCCTGGCATTAGCATAGCAGCTCTGCTCACTGCTGGCAATTACCCCGACCGAAGTCCTGGCTTTCCCGCGGGGCCACTCGTATCTCTGGAACCACTTCCTAATCTACGTCTCCAGGGGCCCTGGAGATCTCTATAATAGCTTCTAAGGGGCACCTTATTACCCGGCTCATGTTGGCTCCGAGCCCTGTCTGAACTGCCAGCGAACGCGGCATCGGTCCTCTGACAGTGGCTCTGTCCCAAGGGCTTTGTTTTCTGCTCCTGGAAGTTCAGCCATCTGAGCTGGAGGCTTCATGCCCACACTCAAGTGACAGGAGCTCAGATTTCCTCATTTGGATTGGTGCAGAGCACAGACTTGCTGGGTGTTTTCCAGCCAATCAGAGGAAGGCTGTTGATCTTAAAGGCAGTGTTACCTAGTGATCAGAGCGGGGCGTGGGGGTGGGGATTCAGGACTCCTGGGTTCTGTGCTGACATTTCTGTGCCTCGGTTTCCCCATCTATAAAACAGGGATAATAACAGAGGAATTACCGAAATCCCTTAGCGAGGCTGGGCCAGCGGGGCTTAGGGAGAGCAAAGGGCTCCACTTGGAAAGCTCTTTGAATGGGGAAAAGGGCTAAAAACAATGGAAGATGAGGCCCTTTGCTGCATTTTAAAAGCTCCCCCCCCCCGGGATTATTCGGACATTCCCAATCTGCGGGTGAATAGCCTCCCAGCTGTGCCTCTCCCCGTGTGAAACCAATGCTTTGCCCGCAGTCACCGGACGCTCTTCCAAATCAGTGTCACATGAAACTTCTCAGGTGAGTCACTTGTGGGATGAGCCGCAGAGAACCCGCCTGCGATGAATTTTAAAACCGAGATTCGACCTGGTTTCTCCCGAGTCCTGCATCCGAACACGGGTCTGCTGGAATTGCCTTGAATTTGGACACAACTTTCTCCGCTGGCAACAAGCCCTGGGTGCAAAATGGCTTCGTTTGGGTGGTTCACAGGCTGCCTTAAAACGGAAATCAAGAGCCTGTGCCCTTACTGCGTCACTGCAACTGAACACCAATGCAACAGTGCTGAAATCAGTGGAACGACGCCAGCGTGCGACTGGTCTGATGCAGGGATGAATCCCGGCCTGGTCCTTGACCTTCACCCCGCAGATGGGGCTTGTGGAACGTTCGCGTGATTGCCAAGCCCAGGTGTCCAAAAATCATGAGTCAGACCCTCCCCCCAAAAAACCCTCGTGAGAACATCTTTAAAAAAGTCCTGTTAAAAATAGCACATCACAGGTTCGTCGTATTGATCTCCTGGCCCGGTGCAGCTCAGGAGTCAGATTCTCAAGCTTTGCTCGGCAGCCCTGGCTTCTTTGAACATGGAAGCTGAGATTTTCACCTACTCCCGAGTCCTGGAGCTGGGACTGTAAGGAAAACAGCGAAGAGCATGAGCTGTGCGATAATACCGAGAGATCTGGCAGCACTGAGCCACGTCACAACCTGGCCACCACCAATGGTGTCCTTGTAGCTGGCAGTCAATAGAACAGGGAGTTTTGCTGGCAGGTTTTGGAAGAGGGAATCTCTTCCTTCAGCCGCGTATTATTCAAGTGCTTTCGCAGCCAGGCTTCTTTCTGTCCAGCTAACGGTTTGTTTTCAATGTATTTATTACATTGAACTTTGCTCCATTATTAAGGGGCATGTGACTGCCACCCTTGCTCCAGCTGGGCAGGAAATCAGACCTGCGCACTGTGTATCCAGTGGAAGGGGATTTAATTCATGGGTTGGCTGTTTGAACTGTGCAGTTGGGCTGCTTGCAGTGGGTTTTCCTGGGCTCTGCAAGGACAGACTTCCAGTTGGAATGGGGCGGGGGGGAGGGGGTAAATGGGCAGCAGAGAGTGGCGATGGGGCTGCTGTATATTTAGATTTCCCCCTCCCCCCATTGTGCTTCGCATGCTCAATTTGCAAGATGCGCCTGGCCAGCTTTCGCTGCCTTTACACCCCGTGAAAGCGGGGCTGGGTTACCCGTTCAGGTATAGTTAACATTGAACCAGATTCTGGTCTCATTTAATCTGGTGTCAGTCCTGAGCAATCTTGTGAAAGTCCATGGAGCTGGGCAAGCCACTTGTGGGTGCCGCTGAGTGTCCCTGCATGGAAAAGGAAGAATGGCCAAGTGGTTAGAGCGCTAGGATGGGCGAAGGGAGACCTAGGCTCAGCTCCCAGCTCTGCCTCAGACTGATCCTGGGCAAGTCACTTAGCCTCACTGTGCCTCAGTTTCCCCTCCTGTGCAATGGGGATGGCAGCCAGGATAAATACAGTAAAGCCTGCGAGGTGCTCAGACGCGACAGCGGTGGGGACAGGTGATGCCGAAGGGTCCCCGAGCAGCCTTGGGAGGGAGGGCTAAGATAGAACCTAGGCTGGTTATCCCGCCCCCCGCCCCCCAGCTTGCAGTGGGGCAGAGGGGCTTTGCCTGCCTAATAGCTCTGGGCTCCAGCCCTGAGAGAAGGGGAGTTTCTTGCCTCTGCCATCTTCCCCCCGCAACTGCAAACTCCCCCGCCCCGACCCATCTTCTCTGCTGCACAGAGGCAGAATCGCCCTTTGGCCCAGCTCTGGTTCTCCACAGGGCCTAGCGTGCTGGAGAGCTGGGATCCTCCCCGCCGCTGGACCAGATCGACGGCGTCCACATCCCCTCCTCCCCTGAATGCACAGAGGCAGCAGAGCCCCGTCCCTTGGAGACAGGGAGCCGCCTGCGGCTGTCTGCCAGGTGCCAGGTGCCCCTGCCAAGCCGGAGCATCGGGAAGCCATGGGCTGAATCAGACAGATGGCGCAGGGCTGAGCGCTTAGGGAGAAATTGGCTTGGCAGGAGACTGTCCCAAAAACCCATGACTTGGGGGGAACCCTCCCCCACCCCTAGCCAGGAGGGGCGAGGGAGGCAGGTTATTCATGAATTACTGAGAGGCTGTCGCACCTCGTGCCTCTGAAGCAGCTGATGCTGGTCAGTGTCCGAGAGGAGCCGCTGGGCTGCACGGCCCCTGCTCCCGTCCCACTTGGCAGCTCCGTGTGAGCTCAGGCTTGGGATCGCGGTGCTGCAAACCGCTCCCAGCAGCTGAGTTTCCCTGCAGGGCTCTTCTTTGGGGCAGGTGGCGTGGGGCTCCCGGCCTGTGGCAGGAGCAGGCAGTGGATGCTAACGGCAGCGTCACCATCTGTCATGTCCTTCCCCAGCCAGTGGGTTCCTTACTGCCCTAGTTACTGCTTGCAGGGGCCCGGGCTGCCTCCTCCGCCAGTCCTGGGCCACGGGGCTGCGTTCGGAGCAAAGGAATTAACTCCCCGTGGATCAGGCTGCAGGGGGAGGGCTAGCTCAGTGGTTGGAGCAGAGTTGTGAGTTCACTCCTTGAGGGGGCCATTTAGGGATCTGAGGCAAAAAAAATGGGATGATTTAGTTGGGTATTAGTCGGCCCTGCTTTGAGCAGGGGGTTGCCCTGTGATTCTATGATTCTGTGCTGGCCTGTGGTTTGATCTGGGTCGTGGCTAAGAGAAGGAGCTTTCTGAGACCCCTATGGGTCAGACCCCAATGGGTAACGGCCCTTTGCTAATTACAAAGCTCTGCCTCAGGCTCCTGCATCTCCAGGAGATGTGCAGGTCCATGGCGGGGGCATGTGCATATACAGAGGGGTTATGTGCACTCGAGGGCACCATCTCCCTCCGTGTGCAGGCATGTGAGTTTACAGGTGCACACGCCAGGGCATGAATGCACAAGTGTGTGCAAAGCAGCACGTGCCTGGGGCATGACAGCATGGCAGTGTCTGAACCCGGAACTGACCGTGTGTGCTGCCATGTGCCACGTCCCACGTCTGTGCAGCCCCACATGAAGGGGGGGTGATGGTGCCTCTGGAGGAGAGTGCTGGGAGCGTGTGCCCAGGGAACGGCCTTGTGAGCACAGCACCCGCGCACCATGGACTCCCTGCGGCTGGCTCCGGGGGGGCTGGGTGACAAGCCTGTTCTCACTCTGGCTGCATGGGGCTGGTGGCCCCCCGTGCCGCTGCAGCTGGGAGATGGGGGGGAAGAGCAGGGACTCCAGCTACAGACAGAGCAACCGCGAAGGGCACGAGATCCTCTTCTGCGGGTGGATCCCTCCCAGCCCCTGCAGCGATGTTCCCCCTTTCCCTCCCCGGAGGCTCCTTCACACGGGAGATCCCTTTGCCTCTGGGTACTTCATGTGACGTGCCCCCCACCCTGATCCATACTCTGCTTCCTCTTGCCACACCTCCAAAATGGCCCATCTAGCCCACCCCGGCTCCCATCCTCCCCCACCCCAGGTGGCTTCCCCTGCGTAGCTCAGTCAGAGGCGGGGTCCCCTGGTGCCGCGCACGGTTTGGGAGCGGCCAGGTCCCTGCCCCAAGGTGCTTGCAGTCGGACCCGCTGGTGCCTGGGGGGGAAATCGGCCGTTGTGTGGGTCGGAGCCCGCCCAGGACCCAGCCGTTGGTCACTCTCTGCCCTGGCTGGCCATCGGCCCGTCGGGGGAAGCTGGGCCCGGCTCTTTCTCTCTGCCTGGTTCTCCGCAGACACTCAGGAGCCAGGTTCCCTGGCCAGGAGGACGCGGGACCCGCACAAACGGGCCCGGGTGGAAACCTGGCTTGTGGGGATCTGGCCCGGAAGAGCTGGCCAGGCTGGGTGGGAGCTGAGTCCCCGCGAGCTGGCTCTGCCGAGTAACCTCTGCTGAAGGGGATTTGGGAGCAGCTGTCCTCTCTGCATCACGCCAGTGTTTCTCATTCCAGGCCTGCTATTTGAGCCGGGCCACATGCCTGGATCTCGCTGGCCGAGCGTCATCAGTCCTTAATATCCCCGGCCTTGGGTCATCTCCAGCCACAGCCACATGTTCCTCTTTCCTGACTGCTTCCAAGCCCTGAGGGGCCAGCAGCTCCCTGGTGTCTCCCCCAGGGTCACACGCCCCCTTTTCTACCTCTGGGGGCAGCTCCTCAGCCAGCAGAGCTACCCTGGCTTACACCCGCTGGGGATCTGGCCCGTTAGCCGAGGGACGGGTCCGACCCGCGACGCCTGCAGCGAGATCGCAAAGCTTCGGAAGCTGCAGAGCTGAGGTTTCGGTTCCGGCCCGTCGTTACTGGCCTTGCTTGCAAAGCACACGGCACGACACCCATTGCACCCGACGGAAAGCACCCGCTTGGGGCGAGTCCTTCCGGGCCTAGATCCGCCCCCCCGCAGTCACTGAGGCTGTACGGCGGCAGGTCTGAAGTTCTTAGACCCCTACATACTGGAGATGGAAAGCAGCCATGGTTCATCTCCTTGCCCGTACCCCTCCCCTGGGCAGCCGGGCAGCACTGTTCCCTACAGCCAGTCCGTGGAGCTGTAAGGGCGGGGGGGCAGGTGAGGGCCGCATGGCGCAGGGAGATCACTGGATGGCGTGTGTATGGAGTCTCTTCACCTGAGCGGGGGGTCAAGGGGGAAGGGTGTGGAGGGGTCTCCGTCTCACGTCCAGAGCATCTGTCATGTTGCAGATGCGACACCATTGCCTGCCAGCTATGTAGTGCTGTGTGCTCTGAGTGCCGTCTGCCCCCCAGAGGGACTTGCTGGCTGCGGGGAGCCTCCCACACTCAGCCGGCAACCCGAACGCCCCTCTCTGCTTCACCAAATTTCCCTTTGCCAGGTTTGCTCCGGGCTTGACAGGTTTGTCACTCAAACAGGGCTTCCACACATTTGCACTGCACTATTTGTGTTTGTTTCCTGCATGGCTCTGCTGTGTTTCATAGTCACTATACTGAGCAGAGATGATGGGGATTCTCCTTTTGCTCAGCTGGCAGGAGCCTGTGCTGTTTGCAACAGGAGGAGCTAAATTCCATCTCTGCTGCAGTATGAGGGTAGCTGCAAAGTCCTAGGTAATAATATAGTTTCTGGCACTGTTTATGTGGGACCCATCATGGTGGTATCTGGTCATGATCCATACAGATCAGAGCAGTGCCAAGCAATGGGAGTTGTGACTTCATGTCCCTAAGGGGCAAAGGCCAAAAACGGGGTGGGGGTGGGGGTGGGGGGGAATCTAGAGCAGTCTGGGGAAGGGGGTGTGAGCAGTGAGCTGTTCTTGACTCTGCTTTGGACAAGTCCCTTCTCTGGATGCGTCTCGCACAGGGACACTGGCGGGTGCCGCACAGTAAAGCACTTGGCAGCCGTCGATGCGAGGAGCTAGCAGAGGGCAGCGTTTCACTGGGGCATCCAAGGGTCAGGCATAAAAACGTGCCAAGGGAACTGGAGGTGGCACCTCAGGAGGCGTTTTCGGTTGCATGGGGGAAGAGGCGCCGAGGTGTAGGGTGGGAACCCCACCACTTGGGACTGGCCCCCGCCCTGGAAAATGCAGCGTAGGGAGCAGTGCTGCCCTGATGCCCAGGTGAGGGGCTTGGGCAAGGAGATGAACGATAGCTCCTTTCCATCTCTAGGCATCTCAGAACATCAGACCCACCCAGCTGCCCTGAGACACGCCCCCACCGCCTCCCTCCAGGGGCTCCTGCTTCTTCCACCAGCCTCTTCCCTTTCTCAGTATCCGGGTCCCAGAGCCAGAGGGAGGATGTTGCAGTGAGTAAGGCCAAGGCTCAGTGTGTCTGCAGCTGCCTTGCTGTATGACCTCGGGGCACGGCTGTCCCACCTGGGTGCCTCCAGACAGGACCCTAAATTCACATTCAGGCTCCTAAACAAAGGACCTGATGTCCAGAGGTGCTGCCGGCTCCCCCAGTGTGACCTTGCGTGACTGCCTGTGCCTCAGTTTCCCCATCTGGGGGAAGGGGCTCACAATGCTACCTAGGAGGCGTGAGGCTGAATTCCTGACTGTCTCTAGTGGGCTTTGAACTTGGTAGGTGAAGGGTCTAGGTTAGTTGCTAATTATGGAGGGCAGGGAGGTCCAAGCGGGTCTAACTGGGGGCCAGGAGATTGGAGCTGAGACATGTGAGGCCGTGGAACTGTGTCCCAAGGGACCAGGCTAAAGCCACATCGCGTGGGCCAGTTTAAAGCCGCCTGGGCTAAGCCCTGCAGAACAGACTGGAGGGAATGATCCCGCGCTGGCCCCAGGGGCTGGATGAGATGGGACCCGGCAGCAGGGGCGGCTCTAGAAATTACGCCGCCCCAAGCAGGGCGGCGCGCTTGCCGCCCTTCCCCGGTCCCGCGGCCGGGGCAGAAGTGTCTGCGGCGGGTGCGCTGGTTCCGCGGCTCCGGTGGAGCATCCCGTCCGAGCCACGGGACCAGCGCACCCGCTGCAGTCATGCCTGCGGGAGCTCAAGCGGAGCCGCGGGAAGAGGGGACCCTCTGCAGTCATGCCTGCGGCAGGTCCGCTCGTCCCGGAGCTCCGGTGGACCTCCCGCAGGCATGACTGCGGAAGGTCCGCCGGAGCCAAATGCCGCCCTGCCGGGACAATGCCGCCCCACGCGCCTGCTTGGCGCGCTGGGGTCTGGAGCCGGCCCTGCCCGGCAGATCTTTCTGGTTATTCTGATGCTCCCGGCCGGTTGGGCTGAGGTTCATGTTCAAGGCTGCGTCCAGCATAGGCAGCAGAGAGGCTGAGAAATCCAGCACAGCCAGAGATCCCAGCCAAACATAGGTTCCTTTAGCATCTCCAGTACGTCTCGGTCCTCATTCCTGGCTGGGTTCGCGCTAGCGGCTGGGATGCCCTGGCGCTCAGTAAATGAGCCTTAGCGAGCAGCCGAGAGGCAGCCGAGCTGTGTGAGGAAAGGCGGCTGCTATGGATTTGGCTTGTCTCCACCAGGCAGGGCAGGAACGGCCTTGCCTTGTGAAGGGGCTGAACCGACCCCCGGCCCAGCCTGGGTAACAATCCCCCGACCTCAGTGCAGGTTCTAAACCTGGAGCCGTACTCCCCAGCTGGTACCTGCCCCGCTGTGAGAGCTCCCTGAGCAGCGAGCGTCAGGACCTTTGAAATCAAGCCCTCGGCATGAACAGGGGCCTTCCTCTTCGCAGCTGGGAGGGGCTGTAAGGGAGGCAGGTTGTCCCCGACCCCCAAGAGACAGCAATGGCAGAACCTGTGCCGTTCAGATCTGCCTTCTGCCAGCTGTGCGCACACACACACACACACAGACATTCACACGCATCCCACGTGTGTACACACACATTCACCCAGCTGTGCTCGCACCTCCATATAGACCTGGGGTGCATGCATCCCGTTCCCTCCATACCCATGTGCCCTGCGGCAAACTGACCCTAACTCCAGCTACTCCCACGTGCAGCAGAGCAGGAATTCTGGGACAGACTCAGGTAATTGGAAAAGCTGGAGGGGTTTTTATTAAGTTAAATATGAAAATGAATAATACACTCGGCACAGCTCCCCTTGGGCGATTCATTTTGCTCTTCAATTTCATTTATTTTACCCCTGCTCCTGCATTTTTCATCTGCCACTGACTTTTGTATGGACAGCACAGAGCTGCGTTGTAGCAGCTGGCAGGGGAGCAGCCGGTGCATTCTGGTAGCTTTGTTAAGGGGCAGTGGGGCCAAGCAGCCTCAGATCGGGGGATAAAAATGGAGGCTGGCTGCTTCCACTGAAATGTTCAGCAGTGAAAGAGTGAACACTGGTGCCATTTAGCAGGACATCATTAGGTTTCAGAGTCAACGCCCTCCTGAGATGAACAGGGCAATTCAGACCTTTCTGAGCGACTGTTCCAGTCTGGTTGCAGACTCAGTAATTTACATTTGGTGCGTGGCTTTTAGGAGATTCTTCCTGCTCTTAGAGGCTGAAAACAGCCTTTATATTTGTGAAATTAAAGCTTGGACTCTGGAGCCTAATTCTGTGGCCAAGGCCCCAGAAACAGATGTGTGGTATGCACAGCATCCCGGGGGGCAGCCCTCTGAGTCTGTTACAGGCTAAGCAGGGACTGTGTGAGGTCAGCCCTCGGCTGGTGCTTCGGGAAGTGGTAGAAGTGATTCCCTAGGTTGGGCTCTCCTTGGGAAGTCAGGCCTGAACCGATGTCAGAGGAGCTGTGTTCCCCTCAGCTGTGAGACCGGAGCTCTGATTTCCTGGCGGCACTGAGCTCCTGTTGCATGAAGAGGATTCAGGTCACGTCTGACTGGTGGTAATTGCCTTGTGCCCCTCCTGCCCCCCCCCACAATTCCCCTTGCCAGAGGGCCCTTCACTTCCAGAACTATGGGGTGGCCATTGCTGGGCCTGTTAAGCAGCTGCCATGCTCGCCCCAGAGGTGGCTGCATTTCAGAGGCAGGGGAGGCGACCCTTACGTTTCCCTGTGGACTTTGGGCTCCTTGGCGAGGAAGGGAACCATGGCAACATATGTTATTATTTACACAGCAAGGCCTAGCGGCCTCAGCGGAGATCGGGGCCCAGTGGTTCTAGGAGCTTTCCCTGCAAGCTAAAGGAAGCCCCGTGATGCCCACGTTACGGGGGTGTGTGGGGGGGTCTGAGGCACTGAGAGGTTAAGTGCTTTGCCCTGGGGTTAAGCTGTGAGTCTGGGACAGAACAGGGACCAGCGCTCAGTCCTCCTGTGGCCCGGCCCAGCCCAGCCTCCCGGCTTGGTGCTGCTAAGCTGGGTATTAAACAAGAGCGCTGTTGGCTGCCGTAGGATCCCAAGCAATGCAGTGCCCCGCTGGCTACCTCTCTGCCTGCAGCTCTGTGCAGACACACCCGGATGCAGACTGGACCATGCACACACATGCCAGAATGCACACGGATGCAGACTGGACCATGCACACACATGCTGGAACGCACAGGGATGCAGACTAGACCATGCACACACATGCAGACTGGACCATGCACACACATGCCGGAATGCACACACATGCTCCCTCACTGCTGCAGACAGCTGTCCCGCCCCGCTCAGCCACGCCAGACAGCTTGAGCTCTCAATCCCCCCAGCCCCGAGTGCTGATCTCCCTCCGTGGTGGCAGCCCCTGGCCTTGCCCCAGCGCCATTCCAGGTGCCTAGCAGCAGCCTCCGGTGAGGGGAAGACTCCTGACCTCCCTCCCCAGGGTGGACAGTGTGGCAGGTCCCCGTCCCGTGCCATCCCCAGCGGGCTCGTTCCCTGGCCTCGGGGTGCATCTGCACCCGTCAGCCGGAACCAGGGCTGGAATCGCAGGGATCGGGTCTCTCGCTGCCCCACTGCCCAGGCTTGGCACGTTTTCTCTCCAGGCTCTTGAGGTGTTTTTTTTCTCCAGCTCATGTCAAGCCCTTGGCATGGGGAGTGAAGGGGGCACTGCCCAGGGCAGTAGAAAGGTGGCCCACACATCTGAGGATAGCCCAGGAAAGCTGCGGGGGGAGGGGTGTCATCCCTGCGATACCCCATCACAAGCCTCTTCTGTCAGGCTTTCCCGTGCAGAGCCGGGCACTGGGAAACCCTCCGAGTGCAGCCTGGCCCTGGGCCACGGCCGAGTGTCACAGGCCCCTGGAGACGGGACTTCAGGGGAGGCCTCAGAGGGAGCGGGCAGGGAGATAGAGGAGGTGGGCGCAGAGGTGCAGGCCTGGATTGGGGGCAGGGAGCTCCACCTCGACAAACCTTTGCTTTGTTCAGGGCTTAGCTCCCAGCTGCAGGGCTCGCAACCCCTCTGAATTTGGGGCAACGGGGTTTAAGATCTGCCTTTGGCGTGAAGCTGTGACGGTGCTGCCCGTGGGAGCCAGCTGAGGTCACTCAATCAGGGTGAACTGCAAACAAAACGGGGCAGACAAACCCCAAACGCTGGTGGTTATTCCAGTACTTAGATTTCCCAACCAGCTCAGAACAGCTTCTGTAGCACCTCCCTGGTTACTCGGACGTCCAAACAACGCAGTTCCCTTAAAGTGCCCAGCCTCAGCAGGGCCGGCTCCAGGCACCAGCCCAGCAAGCAGGATTGGGGCGACGTTCGGCTCTTTGGTGGCAATTCGGCAGCGGGTCCCTCACTCCCTCTCGGAGCGAAGGACCAGCCGCCGAACTGCTGCCCAAGACTGAAGTGGCAGTGGGAGACCTGATCGCCATCATGGGTTTTGGTTTTTTTAGAGCCAATTCTTATTAACTAAGCTAAAATTTATTAAAAAAGAAAAGAGCGAGAGTGTTGGTTAAAAGATCAATATACAGACAGGCTCGAATTCAACTCTTTAGGTTCAGGTGCATAGTAGAGATGAGCTTGTAGTTGCCAGAAGTCCTTTTAGAAATAGTCCAGAGGTTACAGTCCAATGTCCATATTCAGGGTGACTCCAGTCAGTGACTGGGGATCTCAATCCTTGTGGCTTAAGGTTTCCCCCTCTTGAAACCCAAAGCAGATCAGAGATGAAGCAGGATCGTGTCCCAGGGTTTTTATACATTTCCAGCAGCCTTTTGGCCTGAGAAAACAATAAGCCAAACTCTCCTTCTCCCAACCATCCTGGCAATTAGCACAGGGTATTTATCCATTAAACAATAAGTTCAGATACAGGTTACCACAACCTTCATAGAGACAATAACACTATTTCCCTCAAGTGTCTTCCTAAATGTTAATAATCCTTTTTTTGTTTTGATCTTTGAATCAAAGCTCTAGCAATAGACAAGACTTGTTTGCTTACATCCCAAGACCTGCAAACAGCTCCCCTTGGATCTCTAACAATGCCGGCTGCATTTCAAAGCTCTCTTCATTTACAGATCTTCCTAATCAGCCCTTAAGGTTCACCCATGGGTCAGGTCAGTCTGGGAGGTAATTAACTCTTTCTGGCCCTGTCAGCTTTCAATGAGATATTATATCACTCTCATAACGTCACAGAAGCCAGCACTCCCCTTCCCCCGCGCCCCGCTCCCTCGTGCCCTGATCCTGGCTATTGCTGGCCTGCAGGCTGGGGAAGTCCAGGCTCCCTGCACCAGGCCAGGCCCCGGATCCATGCTCCAATGCAGCCCCACCCCCATACAGCCAGTGTGAACGCAGCCCTGGGGTGCATGCGCGGGGACAGGCAATGGGGACCGAAGACTGAAAAGGGGTGAGGGAGAGACATGAAGGGCAAGAGAAGGAGTTATTGCATTAACTCTTTTGGCCACCACTGGGAGCTCCTATTCAGCTGATTATCCACCACGACCCCCACAGCTTTGTCAGCGTTTACCATGGGGTCGCGGCCTGGAAAAGCCCGAGAACTGCTGCCACACTGGGAGTAACTGCCAGAAAGCAGGTACCCATGCTGGGATCAGGCCCGCACACCAGGCCTGTCATCTCTGCTCTTGTGACATTTGCCCTGGGATCTTTAATGAGCCAAGCCGCGGTTTCCATCCCTTCTGCCAGGCCTGGAACACAGTCACACCCTGCTATGAAGGGGTTCCGTTCGTCTCAGGTGTACACATCCCCCCATTAGTGCCTGAGCACCTCACAACCTTTACTGTATTCACTCTCACAATCCTACTGTGAGGCAGGGCCAGGCTATGATCCCCACTGTACAGGTGGGAAACTGAGGCACAGAGTGGCTAAGTGACTTGGCCAAGGTCACATAGGAAGCCTGTAGCAGAGCTGGGATTTGCCCTCATGTCTCTGGCTAGCGTCCTGACAGGTGGCCACCCTTCCTCTCATGGGTTGAGGGAGACGTGGTGACCATGGGGTGCTCGGATGATGCAGCGTGTGGGGCTGCCCCATTCACCTGGAGTCTCTTGTGGTTAACACACGTCTGAACCAACGGGGCTTTGGAAGGACTTTTCCCTGTGGATGGGTTATTCCATAACAGCGGATGTGCAGCTGCTTTGGAGAACTGCAGGGCCCCTGCACGGCGACCTGGCTATTGGGGTGTTTTATTAGGTTAAATAACCAGCGTAGCTGGGAAAACAAGCAGGAAGAGGAGATAATGGTGCAAGACAACCCCTGTATGGCGATTACTTAAGGGCCGTTACAGGACAATGGCGGAGTCACTGGCTCAGGAGTCTGGCTCGACCGTCTGTGGAGCCGACCGAATTGGTCTGGACTAGCAGGGCTGGAGCCGGGGAACGGACAGGGACAAAGGCCCTTTGGCTGGATGGAGAGACCCTCTCTCTCCAGACCCTCCAGTCTCTGGGCAGTCGGTGAGCTCAGCAGGGCCGCCCTGGGGACCACTCTGCCTGACTGGGCGGGCGTCAGCCAGCCTGATCGGGAGCCCATCGATAGCAACTGAGCTCTGGATGCTCACGGTTCACACCCGCAGCTGGGCTTGCTCCTGGGCCTGCTCTGCTCATACCCTCCTCCAGCCCTGCTCCCTACCCTGCTCCAGCCCTGCCCCAGCCCTGCTCCTGCCTTTCTCCAGCCCTGCTCCCTACCCTGCTCCAGCCCTGCCCCAGCCCTGCTCCTGCCTTTCTGCAGACTGACAGGCGGTGACCGTCCTCTGCCCCGATGCAGCATCTTCAGCCCAAAGATCCCAAAGCATTAGAAACATTCAAGCCTCATAAACCTCCTGAGAGGGTCAGGCTACAGATTGGGGAAACTGAGGCACGGGAATGCAAAGTGACTTGCCCAAGGTCATCCACCTGGTCAGTGTCAGAGTCTGGGAGGGTTTGTGATGCCTCTAACCACTAAGCCATGCTACCACCGTATAATTCCAAGCAGATGGCTTGTAGATCTCACTAACAAAAGGGAGGGGGAGGGGCTAACGGGGGTCCCAAGGAGCAAAGGCAGCCTCTGTGCCGGGGGAGCGGAGGCAGGGTTGGCGCGGCTCATGAATAATGAAAAGAGCGCGGCTATACAGGAGAGAGATCAGGAGCACAGCGTGTGTGTGTGTGCCTGGCTCGCTCTGTGTACGGAATCCCTCCAGGGACCTGTCTGAGTCTCCCAGTGCTGCTGTGCGCCTCCGCCCTGCAGTATCGGGGAGCCTGCCTCTCTCCTCCGGGCGGGCCTTTATCCCATTCTCTCCCCCCGCCACAGTGTCCGCAGCCCCTACAGTCACCCCCAGTAGCCTCATAGCAGCTGATACATGCTCCTTCAATCCTCCTCCTGCAGGTTGCATCGCTCCGGGAGCTCGATGGGGGCTTCTCGTCACCCCTGAACTTCATGCCCCCACAGTCAGAGCCGCACCCACCCCACAGCAGATGTGGTCGGGGTTCGAAGGGTTTGCCATGGTCCCTGCCTGCTCCCCCTGGTGGCGACTTCCAGCCGACACTCCGGCTGGTGACTTCCACCAGTCCCCACAGCCCCAGAAAGGACGCGTTGCTGGGCCGTGACTGGTCACGCAGCTCACCCGAGGCCACCCCACCCCATGGCTCCCTCTCAGTGCCTGGCGTGCACCTCGTTAGCGGCTCCGTCAGGGTGACTGGTTCCGAGCAGGCCCAGGGCTGTTTGCTTTTCATGGATGCTACGCAGGAGATCAGCAAGGATCTGTGCTACGCAGGAGATCAGATTAGATTATCACATTGGTCCATTCCTCCGGAGCATCTTTGCCACATCTCTGTGCCTCCTCTAACGCCAAACCTCCCCTGGTGACACGGCCCTGGCTGCGCCCCCCGGCTGGGATCCGCTTTGCAGGAAAAACCCTTCCCGAAACAAGAGCCTCCAGGATTCGCTTGGAAACCTGTCAGCGTTCCGGGCCTGTCCTGCCTGGTCTATAAAATTTCTCCTCCTCTGTGTCCCAAAGAGATAACACCCATTAATAACAACAGAGACTCCAGCCTCCCACCCGCCTTGGCTTTTCAGCCTCTGCCTCGTTAAACTCG
Organism: Mauremys reevesii; assembly: GCF_016161935.1. Taxonomy (NCBI): domain Eukaryota; kingdom Metazoa; phylum Chordata; order Testudines; family Geoemydidae; genus Mauremys; species Mauremys reevesii. The sequence goes on along the minus strand of NC_052625.1, from coordinate 204,202,243 downwards.
CCAGGGAAAGACTGACTAAGTGCAACGCATAAACAGCACATGCCCAGGGAACAGAAACGCCAAGGGGGGGGTGTGATTTATTCACCGATGTCAACTAAAAAAACACGGGTCACTACGGATTCACAGGGCTCTCGCGGGCGGGGCTGGCAGTGGGAACACCCGGTGCATTCCGGCGTGGCGATCGCTCCCCGCTCCTCCTGCCCCCTGATTTATGCGGCCGATTAAATATTTATCAAGCAGCTTTCATGCTGAGCTGATGGCAGCTCACTGGCTTTACAGCGGGCGCTGGCTCCTTGAATAAATCCCCGCCCGCCTCATGGGAAGTTTAATGGCACAAACGGCAGATGAGAGCGTTCATTTTCTTTCCTGGGTTTGAATAAAAATTGAGTGGGGGCGGGAGAGGGGAGGAGTCTGTTGTGAAGGAGAAAAAGAACATGGCCCATCTTGCTGACCAGTATCGTTTCCTTGTCCTCGCCCCTCTGTCTGTCACTATCTGTTGTCTCTTGTCTTATACTTCGATTCTCAGTTCTTCGGTGTCATTTTGCGCTGAGTTTGTGCAGCACCTAGCACGCTGGAGGCCTGATCCAGGACTGGGCCTCTGGGGGCTGCAGTGATGCAAAGCACAACGACAATAATGATAGACAAAGACACAATTGTCACCGAAGTATTCGTAACAGCTGAGATCAGAGTGTGTTTGTGCTAGATACTGTGGAGAAGGCAAATCCTAAGAGACAGTCCTTGCCCTTGAGAACTCAGCATCTACATAGATAGCACAAGCCCAGGGTGAGTGAAAGAAAGGATTATTATTCCCATTTCTCAGATGGTGAAACTGAGGCAATCAAAAAAATTTAAGGGGCAGATTCACAAAGGCACCCATGGGCGCGACCCCCTTTGAAAATCTCTGCCCTGTGTCCCTGGCCCATGGCGCAGCCAAGAACTGGTTCCCAGTTCTCCTGTGTCCCGGTCCACAGCCTTCCTAAAAGAGACCGAGCCCAAGGGAGAGGTGTGAGGAGGGCTGCCGATCACAGACCTGAGAGACGGAACACCTGCGTTCGCTCCCTGGCTTTGCCACCGACTTGCTGTGGGACCGCAGGCAGGTCATTTCCTCTCTCCGTGCCTCAGGCTACATCCGCGCTGGAAACAGTGCAGCGGCTGGAGCAGCACTGTAGTGCTTAGTGGAGACCGGTCCTCTCATCTGCCATCTGTAATATGGGGACCATGATAACCACCGTCTATAAAGTGCTTTGAACCTCCTTGATGGTAGCCCTCTGGGTAGGTCCCAGAAAATATTCTGTTTATTTAGCAGCAGTAAAATACAGGTTGGCAAGAGTCACTTACCCAGCTCTCAGGGAATAAATTAATTAACGAGGGGTGTAAAACAATTGGAAACGCTGCAGATTGTTATTTTCTCTTCCCTTCTGTAACAGGAGTGATCATTTCGACCTGGTTGACCTACGTGCATTGTAGAGTGAGAGACTTACAGAGCTCAATCTATTTATCTCATCAAAGAGAAGGTGGGGGGGGGCGCAATTTGCTCTGGGTTTATAAGTGCCCACGTGGAGGAGAGGGCTCTTCAGTCTAGCAGACAAAGGCAGAGCAAGAGCCAATGGCTGGAAAATGAAATGAGACAATTTCAGGCTGGAAATAAGGTGCCATTTGTTATCAGGGTAATTAACCGTTGGCACAGCTCAGCATGAAGCCTTTAAATCATGACTGGCTGTCTTACTAAAAGGTGCCCGCTAGTTCAGCCAGCTGTTACTGGGCTAGATATGGGAATAAATGAAATGTCATGCCCAGTGTTATGCTGGAGGTCAAACTAGATGATTGTAAAGGTCCCTTTCTCTGCCCTTAAACCCTAGGGATAATATATGATAGGGGATGTTTGAAGTTCTTAATCTGAGGGCTGTGGCAGGCTTGTGCTCCTGGGACACAAACAGGAAATTAAAAAGTAACCAATTCATAAATAGATAAATGAGATTCATGTAGTATGTTAACCTGTGGAACTCATTGCTACATGATATAACTTAGCAATATTGTCTTAAAGGGTTGGGTCAGTTGACTGAATGAGAGCAGACTCTCCAGAGGATAAAACTGCAAAGGCTGGAAATCCTTATTCTTCAGGGCACAAACAGGTCACCAACTGGGGTCAGGAAGTAAATTGATCTTATGATGCATGATGAGGGTGTCACACTTTCCTCTGAGGCAGCTGACATGGGTGACTCTTGGGGATAAGCTTTGAGACTATGGGTTTTTTCTGGAACCGGAAGGGTGGTTGTCCTGTCTTCAGTTATTATTTCAGTTGCAGTAGCACGCAGAACTCCCAACCAGAGCTGTGTGCATAACGGATTGTTCCATTCGCTGGCAATGCCAAAAAATTGGGGAGGAGGGTGGGAATCATTTCAGGTTGAACCAAAACCAAAATGTTCCAAAATTTTCCATGAATTGAGAAGTAAAAAATATATATAGGGTTGAACAAAACATTTTGTTTGGCGCAAAATGAAACATTTCCTTTTGATTTTGAGCATTTTTGAGGGATTTTTAAAAATCAAACTGAAATGGAAATTTGTTCTGAACTGAAAAATCCGAACGTTTTGACTTTTTTGGAATGTGGGCCTGTGTGGTTTTTTACACTAACAATTTGGTGAAGTGAACACCCGTCTGCAAAATGTTTCCACGGCAGTGAATCTGCAGGGGTTTTTTTTTGCCCCTCAAAAAAGTTTCAAGCTGAAAAAATTCTCCCATCTCTACGCTCAGTCGAGACCAGTGTGCTGGCTGCTGTACGAACGCATCCATCCAGCCCTGCCCAGAAAACAGACAGTCTAACTAGACAAGATAGACACAGGGCAGAAGGGGAAACAGAGTCGCAGAGCAAAGCGATGACTTCTCAGAGGCTGTACAGCAGAGCCAGCAATGAACTCAGGTGTCCTGAATCCCGGGTGAGTGTCCTTGGCACCAGACTCTGCTGCCTGCCTGCAAAGTCAATGAAATAACCAGCCTGTGTCGTTGTGTCAGCGGGGCCATATGGTCCCCTGGCATGGCTGTTCTCCTGAAACGCCCAGGTCTCCATCGCTGGCTGGAAGTCCGTAATGGGCTTGTAAAAGGCAAGTGCTAAACACTGTGTCTTTATTACCGTTCTAGCCTGGCTTCAGAGCAGGAGAGAGAGCTGCACAGAGCAGACAATAACTGTGTCAATCCGCGCTCCGGGAATGTAAACAGACATCCAGCTCCAGGGGAGTGTGGGGTGAGAAGGGCCAGGAACGTAGTGGGGGCAGGAAGGGGAGCACAGAGCAGAGGAGGCTGATCAGAGACCCAACCTGTGCGGTTACATCCCTCTCCTTCCCCTGAATCCACCATCAATTAAAGCCCTCCAGCCATCTGGGGGTTCTTCCCGGGGCTTCCGAGACTCCCCAGAGCCCTGGGATGACAGTTAATAGACCAGCACCTTCCATCCCTGCAGCCTGGCGCTGGGGGAACAATCGAAAAACGGGATTTCTGTCCTGCGGGAGTTTCCCATATTTCGACCTGAAATCTTGAAACTTCTTGCGGAATGAAAACATCTGAAAAATTGTGATCGTTTTGCTTTGACGTGAATCTCTGCATCCGGCCGAGCCTCCGTGGTGCCTCATGGGAGTTGTATTTCTGGGTTCCTCATGACCCCATTGTCTTCTAGGGGCTCAGCTCCCTGGCCGGACTACATCTCCCATGAGGCACTGTGGTTTCTCCCTGCCCCAGGATGTCCAGCCCTGACTAAGGCAGATGCAGAAATTCATGTCAACCTGAAACGAAATGCTTTGTGCCACTTGTCCTGTGGAAAGTTTAGATTTTGACCAAATCTTGGGGAAATGTTTCATTCAGAGTGTTTCTACTGGTCCTAGAGAAATCAGAAGTGAACTCACTCTAAATATATGGGCACTAGCAGCTGGGCCATTTGCAACTAAAGAGATAACAGAGATGAAAGAGAGAGAGAGAAATTGCTACGGGGCATCACACATGGGGCCCATCCAGCCTGGTATCCCATCTCTGACAGTGGCCAGCTTCAGAGGAAGGTACAAAAACCTCTGCCTCAGGCAAGTCTGGAATAGTCTGGCTATAGAGCAATTTCTTCCTGACCCCCTCTGCCCCACTCCCCATTTTTAGAGGTTAGTTGTGCCCTGACACAGGAGGATTTATAACCCTTCCTGTGTATTTTCTATCGAATGGAGCTGTAACTGTTCTCATTAGTCATGTAATGTCCAATCCTTTGTTATCACCTGCTAAGCACCAGGCCGCCTTGGTATCTTGTGGCAATGAGTTCCACAGGCTCATTTGCAGTCAGCTCTCCAGTTCAGCATATCCTCCATTGGATTGTGTTACCCCAAAGAGCTGGGCATAAGCTCCTTCTTGACTAGGAGAGGTCTACAGGAGGGGTCTATGTTCATGAAGGTCCTTTGAAAGATGGTCTCAGATTTGACCTCTGGCCTTGTCACTCTCCTAAATGAGCTGTGGTGAGTCACAGCCTTTATTATTAGAATCAGGTTGTGTTCAGGGCCTGGCCTCTTACTCTGGGATGTATCCTGAATGCTCCATTGTTTAGTTTGCAGTTAGGCCCTGATTCTGTCTGCCCTGGCTTCTGCAAGGAGCCCTGACCCAGGAGAGGAAGCCCATTAATTTCAGTGGGACAGTCAGGCTCTGCCTGGCTTCACAATCTGGTTTTTAAAGCCCGCACTGGTTTACTGGGTCTGCTTTGAGACCCAAACCACTTTAGCATTTACAAAGGGCTTTCCAGACTCCAGTTACTGTCAACGGGAGTCACTGTGAAAAGTGTTTATCCACAGGTGATGGGGTGTTTTTGTCTTTTATCATATTTCTTTGAGTTCATAGAATCATAGAACTTAAGATCAGAAGGGACCATTATGATCATCTAGTCTGACCTCCCGCAAGATGCAGGCCACAAAAGCTGACCCACCCACTCCTGAAATAATTCTCTCCCTTGACTCAGCTGTTGAAGTCCCCAGATCCTGATTTAAAGACTTCAAGTAGCAGATAATCCTCCAGCAAGCGACCCCTGCCCCATGCTGCGTAGGAAGGCGAAAAACCTCCAGGGCCACTGCCAATCTACCCTGGAGGAAAATTCCTTCCCGACCCCAAATATGGCGATCAGCTGAACCCCGAGCATGCGGGCAAGACTCTCGAGCCAGACACTCAGGAAAAAGACTTTCAATATCCCAACATTGACCCTCAATACTAATTACCAGTGGTCGCACGTTATTGACCTATTGACTAAATCACGTTATCCTATCAAACCATTCCCTCCATAAACTTATCAAGCTTAATCTTAAAGCCAGAGAGGTCCTTCGCCCCCACTGTTTCCCTCGGTAGGCTGTTCCAGAATTTCACTCCCCTGATGGTTAGAAACCTTCATCTAATTTCAAGCCTAAACTTCCCGACTGCCAATTTATATCCATTTGTTCTCGTTCATTCAAGGATGTAGTGATTGTCGGGTTCCATCCACATCATTGTTGGGGCATTTGATGCATTGGGTGAGGTACACCACATGTTGGGATAGGCATGTGTAGGACTCATGGATCTTGAAAGGTGTGTGTGTGGGAAAGGGTGTTGATCATTGTAGCAGTGGAGATATGTCTGCACATTTGCATCTGTTCTGCCAGGGTTTGGTGCTGCTTTGAGTTGGTGCGTCCTGGACTATGGGAAGCTTGCTTCGGACAATGAGCTTGGTGAGGTTTGGGGGTTGTCTGAAGGCCAGAAGAGCGGGTTCAGGAAAGATTTCTTTCAAGATGTGTTCCCCATCAAGTATGGGTTGTAATTGTTTGCTGACTCCCCATACAGGCTCTGGTGTGGGGTAGTAGGTATGAGCTAGGGTTGTGTGGTTGCTGGGATTTTTTTTACAGTGTTGAAGCAGGTTCTCTTAGGCTCCCTGATGTGATATACTTCTCTGGTGGAGGATCCTAGGTTAGTGAAGATAAGGTAAGGTAAGGTAATAATTGGAGATATACCAATCTCCTAGAACGGACCTTGAAAGGTCATCAAGTCCAGCCCCCTGCCTTCACTAGCAGGACCAATTTTTGCCCCAGATCCCTAAGTGGCCCCCTCAAGGATTGAACTCACAACCCTGGGTTTAGCAGGCCAATGCTCAAACCACTGAGCTATCCCTCCCCCCGAGATAGTTCTAAGTGAGTTAAAGTGGATTTCCCTGATTTGCTCCTCAGATTATATTCTGTGATATCTGAGTCTCTCATTGTAGGTAACAGATTTCTTGGTGTGTTTGGGATGGTGACTTGATCTATGAAGGTAGGTGTGGTGATCCATGGGCTTCTTGTATATGGTTGTCTGTAGGGTTCCATTGTTGAAGCTGATCATGGGATCCAGGAAGTTGATGCTGGTGTGGGAGTGTTCCAGAGAGAGTTTGATGGATGGAGGGTGGTGGTGGTTGAAGTTTTGGGTGGAAATCTATGAGAGAGTTTAGGTCATCTGTCCAAAGGATGAAAATACCATCGATGTATCTCAGGTATTTCACTGGTTTTATGGTGCATTTGTCCAGAAATTCTTTCTCAAGGTGACCCATGAAGAGGTTGGTATATTGGGGAGCCATTGTAATACCCATGGCTGGTCCCATGGTTTGGACACACTGCTTATTGTTAAATGTAAAGTTGTTGTGGGTGAGGATGGATTGGATGAATCTGGTGATGTATTTGAGGTGGATTTCTGAGTGTTGTCCATTATCTTATCATGGAATCATAGAAGTATAAGACTGGAAGGGACCTCAGTAGGGCATCTAGTCCAGTCCCCTGCACTCAAGGCTGAACTACGTAATAACTAGACTATCCCCAACAGGTGTTTGTCCAACCTGTTCTTAAAAACCTCCAATGATGGAGATTCCACAACCTTCCTAGGCAATTTATTCCAGTGCTTAACCACCCGGCCAGTTAGGAAGTTTTTCCTAATGTCCAATCTAAACCTTCCTTGCTACAATTTAAGCCCATTGCTTCTTGTCCTGTCCTCAGAGATTAAGAAGAACAATTTTTCTTCCTCCTCCTTGTAACAACCTTTTATGTACTTGAAAACTGTTATCATATCCCCGGTTCAGTCTTCTCTTCTCCCGACTTGTAGATATTGGAGGCAGGCAGCGATGTCATCATGGTGAGGGATGCTGGTATATAGGGAGGTGACATCCATGGTGATGAGGATGGTGTTCTGGGGGAGGTTGTTAATGTTTTAGAGTTTCTGGAGGAAGTCAGTTGTGTCCTGGAGCAAACTGGCCCTTCGTGTGGTGAGTGATTTGATGATGGTTTCTGTGAGTCCTGGTATTCCTTCAGTAAGAGTGCTATGGTCAGATAGGATGGGTCAGTCTGGGTTCCCTGGCTTGTGTCTCTTGGGAGCATGTAGAAGGTCCATGGAATGGGTTTATGGGGGATGAGGCTGTAGAGTTTCTTGTGGAGTTCTTTGGTGCAATCCTTAAATTTCTGTGTGGACTGTGGCACAGGGTCTTCTTTGCATTCTGTAGAATAGGTGTTATTGGAGAGTTGTCAGTTGGCCTCATTGATGTTGTCACTACAGTTGAGGACTACGATGGTTCTCCTTTTGTCTGCTGCTTTGATCACTCTGTGGGGGTTGGATTTCAGGGACTGTATGGTTGTCCTCTTGCTGTTGGAGAGATTGAGTGGCTGTGACATTTGTTAAGGATTTCCGAGTCAATACTTTTCCTGAAGCAATCAATGTAACGGTTAAGTGGGTGGTTCCGGCTGCTGTGGGGTGTCCAGTCAGATGGTTCTCTTTTCTTATGACTATTGGTGGTGACGGGGTAGTTGTGGGTGGTGTCATCTTCGTTCTGAACAAATTCTTTGAGAAAGAGTCAACGAAAGAATTCTCCTAATTCTCCACCTGTTAGCACGGTATCAGGTTCTATGGTGGAGCAGACGTTCCATCCCTTGGAGAGGACAGATAATTCAGTCCAGTGTGTGTGTGGGGGGGTACTCTCCACAGGTTGATGACGTTGTGTAGTGTCCATGTGGTGGGTCTGGGTGCCCTAGTTTCTCCTGGAGCTGGTGCTCTGTGGCGTTCTTATAGCTGGTTCCACTTTTTGTCTTTGTGTTGGATGGGTGTCATCAGGTTTTTTTTAATCCTTGTTTTGGGTTTCTTGCATCATCTCCAGGTTGGGTGGCCAGATAGCAAGTGTGAAAAATCGGGACACTTTTTTTCGGGGTGCGGGGAGGAGCGGGGGGAAATAGTAGCATATATAAAACAAAGCCCCTAATATCGGGTTGGTACCGATAATATCGAGACATCTGGTCACCCTATCTCCAGGTTGGTTTCCTGATTTTTTTTTCCCTTACAGTGGGTGGGAGCATATGATGATTTCTTGTTTGAAGTAATTATCTAATCCAGGGGTCGGCAACCTTTCGGAAGTGGTGTGCCGAGTCTTAGTTTATTCACTCTCATTTAAGGTTTTGCATGCCAGTAATACATTTTAACATTTTTAGAAGATCTCTTTCTGCAAGTCTATAATATAGAACTAAACTATTGTTCTAAACTATTGTTGTATGTAAAGTAAACAAGATTTAAAAAATATTTAAGAAGCTTCATTTAAAATTAAATTAAAATGCAGAGCCCCCCGGACCGGTGGCCAGGACCTGGGCAGTGTGAGTGCCACTGAAAATCAGCTCGCGAGCCGCCTTTGGCACACGTGCCATAGGTTGCCTACCCCTGATCTAATCTAATCTATCTGTGTGTCTGTCTATCCCTATACACCCCTTCTATCTATCTATCTATCTATCTATCTATCTATCTATCTATCTATCTATCTATCTATCTTCATATACACACACACCCTCTCTGTGTCTGTCTACCCACGCTCCTTAGGGAATGGGGACAGCCCTGGGTAGGCTTGTGAATTGAGCCAGCCTACCAGCTGGGCTATGCAGGGGGAGCGGGGCAGGGGGTGCAGGTCTCCCGGTGGCCACGGGGAGGGAGTTCCAGCATGGAAGGAGGCGTGAGGCCGAGAGCGGGAGGAGACAGGAGGAGCAGCTGCCTGGGTGCGAGGTGTTCGTGACCAGGTCACAAGGTACAACCCTGACTCCTGGCCTGCAGGGTGCCTGGGGGTGAGCAGAAAGCGGTGTGCCCAGGTGTGAATGCACAATAATAAAGAGCAGCTACCAGCCCTGCTCAGGCCGCACAGCTCTGCCCACGACCCTCACTCAGTAGCTCAGAAACAGGAGACGATCAGACAGCAGAAGGCAGTTTGTGGGGCTGAGGAGGTTTAGGTGCTCTTGTGTCTTGGGCAGGAGTTTGGATTGCTGTTCGCGTAGCCAGAACAGGCCAGACTCTGGGTAGGAGAGTGCTGGGCCCCAGGGCTGAAATAGGGCAATTTGGGGCCCTCGGCACAATTCTCATCCCCATGTTGTGCCTCGCCCCTTTTTGGAGTGGTGGGAAGTTTCAGGATCACTAGAAATGGGGCCACTCACACTTCTCAGAGCTCTTGTTTCAGGCTCTCTGCAGACTCAGGCAGACATTGGTTACCCTTGTGAAGTTTCCAAGCTTTTCTTTGCATCCATGACGGCTAGAAACAGACTCTGACCTTGTCTCACTCCAGGAGGTGGCACTCAAGTTGTGGGGCTAGGAGCCCTTTGTTTTACTCCAGCCCTGTGTGCCACCTATTTGGATCATCTGCATCCAGCTTCCAAGACCCAGAGAGCCCATCTCCGAGATGAGGGCGTGTCTCCGAGATGCTGCTGGATACTGAAAGAGATAGGAGGCATCACAGTGCTCTGGGAGAGTGACAGAAGGAGACCTGGGTTCTCTCCTTAGGTTCACCACTGAGCTGCTTGCTCAAGTCAGGTCCCTGCTCTGTGCCTCAGTTTCCCCATCTGTAAAGCGGGGGTCATGCTGTGCTCGGGGATGGAAAGGGCTCTCTCACTGTTGATGGGAGGCAGGCTGGGCTGACCCAGATGTACAAGCTGGGGTGGTACCTGCGTAGCTGGAGGAGAAGGATTGCTTGGGGTGTAGAACCCCAGGTGACACTCTTAGAGAAAAGCACCCGTGTCCCCGGTGTGACATCTCAGCCCCCGAGTATGATGCCAGTTCCCTTTCGCCATCCTGGAACTGGGCCGCGGAGCTAGTCTGTCGCCACCTGTGAACCAGCCTGGCCCGGGGATTAAACAGGAAACGCCTGGCTCCCAGACCTGAGACGCACTCTCCTGCCCTGGATCGCCCTTCCGTGCCTTCGTCAGCGCCCCCCGGCAGGCTGGCACAGCCTGGTTAATTAGCAGATAATTAGGTTGCTCACCAACTGCTCTGTAAATAAGCAGCAGGAGGTCTATGACGAATGGCAGTTTCCGAGTTGCTTGTGTGAGAAAGCAGCATATTGGGCCCCAGTTCTGCACTCACTTCCCCGAGGGGAACTCCCCTCCGGGCGAGGGGAAAAGCAGCTGCCAGCAACCAAACCTGGGACTCCCAGAGCTAAGAGCAGGAACCACTTGTGCTAAAGGCCTGGTCCTCCTGCCTGGCCACTGTCCCAGACCAGGGACGTGACACTCGCTGCGCGGTGAGCTACCCGGCTCGTGGCCCAGAGCGTTTTGGATGGGGATGTTACACGTCAGGTGACGGGGCCACTTTCACCAACGCACTGGGGGCTCCCGGTCCAACGCTACCCCTGTTTCAGTGGGGTAGGATCTGTTCTCGGCCCTAAGCTGTTGCGTGTGCGGGTAAACAGCTGCCTCGTTGCAGCTCAGAGGTGGCGGCATGTCAGTGAGGGGTGAGTTTGCACCGGGTGTGGTTCACTTGCTCGTCTCTCGGGATGAGAGGGGCTGTGTGATGTACTGTTGGCTGCCGAGGCACCCGCTGCCCCCTGCCTTGCAAAGCTGCTTTCAGTCCCTCGGGGGTCGCCTGGATTTTCCCCATCCCCGGAGCTCTTCTCCAGGGTCAGGACTGGAGACACCGCCCGGCCCCTGTGTCAGCCAGAGGAGCCGGGCGGTGATGAGCTGCATTTTACAATGAGATGCCGCCAGGCGCCTGCCCGGATGGGGGGGAGAGGGCCCCTGAGGGTGTGAAGGGGTGGATAACTGAGGGGCACAGAGGGGATGCTGCCAGGAGGGCTGGGGGTGGGGGACCGACTCAGAGGTGATGTAGGGAGCGGGAGATGCAGCTCAGGGTGCTGCTGCTGGGGTTGCTGGGGTTCCTAGAATTTGGGGGCAGGGGGTGGGGCAGGGAGACAGATCTGGCCCCAGGGTCAGGGGCCTGGAGTGAGGGGGGCCTGTTTTGGGAATGGGGGGGGTTCAGCCACAGCTGGGGATGTCTTTAAATTGGGGCGGGGGGGCTGCAGAAGGGCCAGCAGGTTCTATCCATCGAAAGGTGGCCACTCCCATCAGCACAGTGCCCCCGCTGGCCGGGCAAGGGGAGAGCGTGCACCCACTTCCCGCAGCACCCGGGGGTGTCACTGGTGGTCTCCCACCCAAGCACTCTCCCTGCTTCGCTCCTTTCTGGGCCCCTGGTGCCCTCTAGCTCAGTCTCCCTGGCGTGAGCACCCCCTAGCTTTACGGGGCCTCCAGCTCTGGCCCCTTCGGCCGGGCCATGACGTCAGCTGCTGGCCAGGAGCCCTTTCGGCCAGCGACCACGGGCCAGAGCTGGCCTGAGCGCAAGTGTCCTCAGCTGCTGGGTTAGTCATGATCTCCGGCCGTGGCTTAGCTGAGCCACGCGGGCTGTCACCCAATCCCGTCAAAATCCTCCCGGGGCGGGCGAGGCGAGGGTGGATTGTCACGGTTTCTATTAGGTAACCCACTGTCCCTGTCAGCTGGAGGGGGGGCTGGTGGCAGGTTCGGGGCAAACGGCTGCGCACCCAGACGCGGGCACCTGCACCTGTGCAAATGCACATACGTGCAAACCTGGGTGGGGGGCAGGGCTCCACAGCCTCCAGGATCCCTTCTGGGCAGGGCTTAAATTCTTAAAGATTATTCCCCGGAGGCCCCCCCCCACCCAATTCAGGGCTCTGGGCTTCAGCCCTGTGATACCTGCTGGGACTCGGGACTGAAGTCTCATAGCAAGTGCTGGGGCTGAATCCCCGAGTCCCGGCGCCTCCCATGGAGATGAAGTCCCGAGTCCCAGCGTCTCCCTAGAATCTCATGCTTCAGGGTTTCAGCTCATTACTGGCAGGGGTCAGGAAGGACTCTCCTCCCCGCTCCCCCAAGCATTGTGTTTGTTTGTTTTTCTCCTTCTGAGGCATCAGAGATGTCCCTGTCTGGAGACGGGACATTGGCCGGGGTGGGCCAGGGCTGGGAGGTGGCATGGAGCCTTCTCTCGCTCAGGGGCTCAGCTGGCTGGTTCTTGCTCACAAGCTCAGGGTCTAGCTCGGGGTAGGCAACCTATGGCACAGGTGCCGAAGGCAGCTCGCGAGCTGACTTTCAATGGCACTCACACTGCCTGGGTCCTGGCCACCGGTCCGGGGGGCTCTGCATTTTCATTTAATTTTAAATGAAGCTGCTTAAACATTTTAAAAACCGTATTTACTTTACATACAACAATAGTTTAGTTCTATATTATCGACCTATAGAAAGAGACCTTCTAAAAAGGTTAAAATGTATGACTGGCACGCGAAACCTTAAATCAGAGTGAATAAATGAAGACTTGGCACAGCACTTCTGAAAGGTTGCCGACCCCTGCTCTAGCTGATCCCCGTGTGTGGAGTCGGGAAGGAATTTTCCCCCAGCTCAGATGGGCAGCGACCTTGGGGTGTTTTCAGCTTCTTCTGCAGCATGAAGTGTGGGTCGCTTGCTGGGATCAGCTAGGTGGATCTCATGCCATTTCCCTGCTATCACGGGGCCTCGGGCACTGCTGCGCCCTCCTGTTCTCCCCTGGGGCACGTCACGGTCGAGTCTCTGGTGGGCCTCGGGCAGCGGGGCCAGCTCGGCCCCCCCGTTCTCTGCCTGTGGCCCTGAATCTCCTGAGCCCTGCCTGGCTTTGGTCTCACTGGCGTCTTTGGGCTCCAGTGTGGGGCATCTGCCCGTGCTAGCCAGGAGGTCAGGCTGGGGGGTCTCACGGCATCTTCTAGCTTTAAACTCTGGGGACAGATGTTCTAACCCTGAAGGGGGAGGGAGGAATCTGAGCATGTGGGACAGAGGGAAGAATGGCAGAGCCTCTTGTGGGGGCAGGAGGGTAGGAGTAAAAGCCATCCTGGGCCTGGGAGACAGGCAGCTTGGCGTGGGGCTTCGAGGCCGCTGACTCGCCACCCTTTTCTCATTTCATTGGGTGCGTTTCCAATGTGCACAGCCCCACGGTCTCCAGCCGAGCCCGTTAGTAACCCAGAGCCCCCATGGCGCTCTCCACCCAGCTCCGCTTTGGGGCTGAGGTCCCCGTCCAGGCACCGCCTGGCTCCTGGTGGCTGAGCAGAGCGAGCCGGCTGGGGGGAGAGCCCTGGTCGCAGTGACCCCGCTGCATTAACAAGAGGGGGAGGCACCCGGGGAGCGAGGGGAGGGGTGTGTGAGGAATGTCTGCCTGGAGCTGGGGGGAAGGGCTTGGAACGAGACCCGCACAGGACGGGCCTGGCCAGGCTCCCACACAAAGCGAAAAATTGCCAGTTTCTGTCAGCACAAACACTCCCCTTGGCTGCCGCTGGGATTTTCCATGACACCGGCCGCTCCCGTGTTTGCTTGGCTGGCCCCCAGCTCGCCGAGGGCTCCATCCCCCTAGCACCGCGGGGCCGGGGGCTTGGAGCGGCCAGACAACGGCTCTGAGCTGACAGCGGGCGCGGGGCTGCAGGAGGAACAGGGCAGGCGGGCGGAGAAGAGAATGAGGAGGAGGCTGGGAAGGAGCATCCCTGTGGACGCAGCCTGGTGTCAGGGGCGAGGCTGGGCCCGGGGAACCGATCCACCCACCCACACATGAGACAAGGATCTGCCTGCACCTCCCATGCTGCCGGGTTCGCTGTCCGCAGATCCCACCCGGACACCCGCCCCGGGCCAGCCACGCAGCTCCCTGCGGCCGGTTGGTTCCCTTCCTGCCCGGTCTAGCTCGCTCGCTGGCCAGACCCCTGGCTACGCGGGAAGCAGGTGGGCTGGGCCCTGGCCATGGGGGGCGTGCCAAGCAATTGAAATGGAAAGTGCCAGTCCACACCTGCGTTCCCCTCGGCCCTTCCCAAGGCCATTGAATAACACTGAGTTCCTGTATCTAAAGAGCCTCCTTTCATGTAGGACAGGCGGGATTTTAGGGCTTCCACATTTCTGGGCGCTGGGATCTTGCCAAATCTCCTAAGCGAAGCATGGTCAGGCCTGGCAGCGTTTGGCTAGGAGAGACGCAGGGCAGTGCAGTGAGTGGGCAGGATCTACAGGGGGCGCTCTCCAGGGCTTAATTTGTAATGAAAGAGGTGCCGGGGCTCAAGCAATTTTTTTTTACATTCATAACTGATGTGGCAAGCCCGGAGGTGCCGGGATCTAAACTGCCAGGCCCAGAGGTGCCGGGATCTAAACCGCCAGGCTCGGAGGTGCCAGGGCTCTGAACCGCCAGGCCCGGAGGTGCCAGGGCTCTGAACCGCCGGGCCCGGAGGTGCCAGGGCTCTGAACTGCCAGGCCCGGAGGTGCCGGGCTCTAAACCGCCAGGCTAGGAGGTGCCAAGGCTCTGAACCGCCAGGCCCGGAGGTGTCGGGGCTCTGAACCGCCAGGCCCAGAGGTGTTGGGGCTCTGAACCGCCAGGCCCGGAGGTGCCAGGGCTCTGAACCGCCAGGCCCAGAGGTGCCGGGCTCTGAACCGCCAGGCCCGGAGGTGCCCGGGCTCTGAACCGCCAGGCCCGGAGGTGCCAGGGCTCTGAACCACCAGGCCCAGAGGTGCCGTTCTCTGAACCGCCAGGCCCGGAGGTGCCGGGATCTAAACTGCCAGGCTCGGAGGTGCCAGGGCTCTGAACCGCCAGGCCCGGAGGTGCCGTTCTCTGAACCGCCAGGCCCGGAGGTGCCGGGATCTAAACTGCCAGGCTCGGAGGTGCCAGGGCTCTGAACCGCCAGGCCCGGAGGTGCCAGGGCTCTGAACCGCCAGGCCTGGAGGTGCCGGGGCTCTGAACTGCCAATTCCAGAGGTGCCGGGCTCTGAACCGCCAGGCCCAGAGGTGCCGGTGCTCTGGCTCTGAACTGCCAGGCCCAGAGGTGCCGGGGCTCTGAACTGCCAGGCTCGGAGGTGCCAGGGCTCTGCCAGGGCTCTGAACCGCCAGGCCTGGAGGTGCCGGGGCTCTGAACTGCCAATTCCAGAGGTGCCGGGCTCTGAACCGCCAGGCCCAGAGGTGCCGGTGCTCTGGCTCTGAACTGCCAGGCCCAGAGGTGCCGGGGCTCTGAACTGCCAGGCCCAGAGGTGCCGGGCTCTGAACCGCCAGGCCCAGAGGCGCCAGGGCTCTGAACTGCCCAGCCCGGAGGCGCCAGGGCTCTGAACTGCCCAGCCCGGAGGCACCAGGGCTCAGCCCTGGCAAGCCGTGGCACAAATGAAGCACTGGCAGTCTCCCCTCACAGTCAGCACTGCCCTAATGCAGCACAAATGGGCCCGGTGTTTCCGGGAGTACGGTGGGTGGCTCGATAGCATGTGCTCTTCCATTGAAGTCAGTGTGGACTCGGCTTCCCCAGCACCGCGCTAAGGGGTGCTGTGCTGCCGATGGGTCATGCCATAGGGGGCGCTCTCCCCTCGGAGCCTGATGCCCCCTAGGGGGCGCTGTGCTGCAGAGTGGAATCTTTCCAGCGAGGTGGAAAAATGCGTCCCTGACCGTTTGTGGCCCTCTCCCGAGAGTCAGCGCGTTAGGCCCCAGCGTCTCGGGCAAATTCCTACAAGGAGAATTACCTCCTGCCTGACAAGGGCTCCTGTCCTTCCTCTCCTACACC
Organism: Mauremys reevesii; assembly: GCF_016161935.1. Lineage (NCBI taxonomy): Eukaryota > Metazoa > Chordata > Testudines > Geoemydidae > Mauremys > Mauremys reevesii. The sequence goes on along the minus strand of NC_052625.1, from coordinate 204,186,409 downwards.
ATTGTGCTAGGTCGCCATGGTGTTCCACCCCAGAGGTGGCTGCCTTTTGTGTGGCCAGTCTGTGGAGCCCTGTGGGGCGGGAAACCTTGTCCAAATGTCAGCTCGTTATCGTTGCTATCCCCAGCTCCGTGCGTTGCGTGTGGGGCAGCTCCTGGGGTCCTGGGAGGCGGGTGCAGAGGGCAGAATGGGGAAGGGCAGGCTGCTGCTGGGTAGCTCTCCAGGGGCTAGCTGGGAATGTCTCTGCCTCCCAAGCCGACCCCCCTTCCCCCTCCCCGTGTGTTATGAACTCAGCCCTCAGGCATGCGCTGAGACCAGCTGCTGGCCACGGCGTGGGCCTGTGTGAAGGAGAGCCTGGAGCACCCCCAAATCCCTCCAATGAGAGCCCTGGCGTCCTGCCGACACCTCGCAGGGAAATGGGGGGATTACTGGGGAATCAGGCATTCCAGGACTGGAGGATTATGAACGTTTCCAATTCCACTCCCAGCCGCCACTCCACAGACCAGGTCAGCTCCCAGACCGCTGCACTGATGGTGGCTAGATCGTCAGGCTCAACGGGTAGTGATCAATGGCTCAATGTCTAGTTGGCAGCTGGTATCAGGCAGCGTGTCCCAGGGGTCGGTCCTGGGACCAGTTTTGTTCATCATCTTCATTAATAATCTGGATGATGGGATGGCTAGCACCCTCAGCAAGTCTGACACTTAGCTAGGGGGAGAGGTAGATATGCTGAAGGGTAGGGATCATAGAATCTCAGGGTTGGAAGGGACCTCAGGAGGTATCTAGTCCAACCCCCTGCTCAAAGCAGGGCCAATCCCCAACTAAATCATCCCAGCCAGGGCTTTGTCAAGCCTGACCTTAAAAACCTCTAAAGAAGGAGATTCCATCACCTCCCTAGGGAACCCATTCCAGTTCTTCACCACCCTACTAGTGAAATAGTGTTTCCTAATATCCAACCTAAACCTCCCCCACTGATGATTTAGTTGGTGACTAGATACTCCTGGGGTCTCTTCCAACCCTAATATTCCATGATTCCATGATGAGAACATAAGAGCATGACGGCTTCTAGCCTGCGTGCTCCTGCCCGTCAGGGGGCTGGGTCCAGGGAGGGGACTGGCGGCAGGGAGGTTTATAGAGGGAACGAGCCAGACAGGGCAAAGGTGTTAGTGCTAGAGGGGAGCCATGGGACCGACCTATCCGCCAGGAGCCAGCATCGCAGCCCTGGGGGCTGAATGCCCCTGTGCCCAGAGCAGCAGGGCATGCGTCTTTACCCTGGGGGGAGGGGAGCTCTGCCAGCCTTCGGCCTCTCCACTGAGGCCACCCATGAGAGGGGGTTCATGACAGCCGAGGGCGAGTCGCTCTGATGAGGTGCACCCTTGTCCCACTGGCAACTGGGCTGGGGCCTCCCTCCCCCCATCATTTCACCCAGGCCACCAAACGAAAGTGAATACTTCTGGGCTGGAGCTGGGCCAGCTGACAGGCCTCTATGGGCCCCATTCCCTCTTTGCCCCGAGGCCCAGCTCAGCTCGCTGCAAAGAGCACCCGAGTCACTGGCCATGCTGCAGTGATTAGCTGTCTAGTGTTATGTTTATCGAGATTGACCCCTCGTCGCGCCGGGTGCTGTACATATGCTGAGATGGCCACTGCCCGGAGAGGCACTTCAGTAGCCTGCATTGGCAGCTGGGGAACAGCGAGGCGAAGGGATTGGCCCAAGGCCACCCAAGGAGTTGGTGGCGGAGCTGAGGGCGGAACGCAGCCCTCCAGGATGGGCTCTGTCACCAGCCCAGCACCCATTACATGCAGGGCGTTACAGTGGGCAAACAGCCCCTGCATCCTCTCCGCCTCGAGCCCTGCTCAGCACATAGGACGCAGAGGAGACAAACTCCCTTGACCGTGCATCTTCTCTCCAGAGGGCAGATAAATCGGAGTTTGATCTTCGTTTCTGCAGATAAACGGCTGCGTCTCAGTTCAGAGGGAGCGTCTCCCTTTCATCTCGGGTCCCGCCGCGCCTTCGATTGCATTCAATCTTGTAAAGGACATTGTTTGTATGAAAGAGACAGAAACCTGGCAGGAGCCGGGCCGGTTCCTCATGAGTTCGTTCCGAAGACGTGTGCTGCATGACGTTCAGAGCTTCACCCTCCGAGCGTCTAATCGGGGCTCTGCAGGGAGCCAGCTGGCTACATGGGGCTCAGCGCCGCTAATGTATCTCCCCCTAATCCCTCCTTTCCCCCATCTTAGATCCTCGCCCCAGACAGACTTCGCCTCCCAGCCTCACCCCAGAGCCTGCTTCCACTCCTGAGTCATTCATCTCCCCTTCCAAGCCCCGGCTAGGTCTAGCTAGAGCAGTGTCAGAAGAGGCAGACAGTGGTGCTGGCTAGGGTTGGCTCTAGAGATAGGTGGATGCATGGGATTAAATTAGCTAACTGGCATTTTTACTGCCTGATCAATGATTCTCCTCCCTCCCTTCCCTGGCCAGCTGCTCAGAGCGGTGATTAAGTGACCCTAGCAAAGGCCACCCCTGCTGGATGCTGCGTGTGTCCAAGCACCCTGACCACAGCAGTGGCTGCTGGGTCCCTCTGCATACAGGGCTGGGAGGGTGGGAGGCGCTCGGCCGTACCATCAGCACCGCTCAGAAGTGCCAAGCTCAGCACGGCGAACGTGCCGGCACAGAAGGAATCTCAAGGTTACTCTGCAAGGCTTGGGCTTATTTTAGCCCTTGGGTTTTTGCCGGGGCCAGCTGTGCTTCACAGCTGGCTGCAGATCCGGAGACCGTCCTTGCCTTCCCTAGGACGCTGGAGCAGAGCTGGCCCCAGAGGGCTGTGGCATGAGGGGTGAGATGGGACAGCAGAGTCACTGGACCAAAAGGGCCATGATAGGAAGGGGTTGGCCATGCTCACCTGGCTGCTCGCTCGCCTTGTTTCACACAGGAGATTGCAGAGACAGACTTGGGTTAGAGATGGGCAGTGAGATGGAGTCAAGACCTGAAGCACCATCCGTCCCGTGGAAAGAGACTGAAAAGCCCTGGTTGGTTCGGTTCACAGAAGAGGCGAATAACAAGGGACGTGACAGTGACACACAACAGTGAATGTGGAGAGAAGGCCCAGGGGCTGCTCCTATTTGCACTCTCACCATCACTAAGCCAGGGGTTGGCCAATGGAACACTGCAAGTGGTAAAAGGAAATGCTTTTCTTACTCAGTGCATAAGGAACCTGTGGAACTCATTGCCACAAGACAGCGTTGGGACTAAGAGCTTAGCAGGATTCCAAAAAGGACAGGACATTGACAGAGAGAGCATCCAAAGTTCTGTTAGAGGAATCGACCTGCGTGCTTTTAGCTATGGTCTTTAGCCCCAGCACTGAAGTAGCTTGTGAGACCCTGTTGGACAGATGGGGAACTGAAGCACATCAAGTCTAAGTAACTTGCCCAAGGTCACAGAGAACATCTGTAGCGGAGCAGGAAATTGAGCCCACATCTCCTGAGTCCAAGGTGAGTGTTGTAGCCAATGGACCATCTTGCTGCCACTTCAGGGAATTGACCAACCTCTACCTGGTCGGGGTTAGAAGGAAACTCTGTCACTGCAGGGTTTCTTTCACTTTCCTTTGCAGCAGCCGTCAGAGGCACGGGGCTTGGGTAGATGGCCCATGGCCTGGCCATTCCTTTACTAAAGCCGAGCAAAGTTTGACATGGGTCACGTTGCCATTTCTAAAAGACCTCCCCACCCCACACCCCAACCCCCAGCCGTTCATTTTTAGTATCACTCATTCTGACGAGCTGTTTTTCCTCTCTATTTAGTATTAAGTGACACCAAAACCTGACAACTTAGAGGGGAAAAAATAGCCCATATGCTATTAATAGTCAGCCGAGGAAATGTACCATGTGTTAAAGATACCACTGAACAGAATCTGGTTATGTATTATTCAGCAGAGGCAGAATTTATAACCCAGAGCGGCATTTAATTCTACTTTGCTGCCTGGCACGAGACGTTCATGATTCTGCTGGGTTGGATGGTTGGTTTTAATTTTTGCACAGAAAATCAATGTCACTAAATGGGCAGCTCACTGAAATAGCAGCTGGGTGGCTCAAAATGCATCCTGCAGGCCAGAGACAGCCCACACGGCTGGTCTCACTTTTCAATAGGCGCCTGCCGGCACTGCAGAGCTGAGCATGCAATGCACCAGCTTCCCATAAGGGACCAACGGCCCCCCAACTCCTATTCAGAGCGAGAATTCCTGCAGCTGCCCTTAGGACAGTGCTCACCGCACTGGGCTTCATCCCATAGCTACCTGAACTGCAGAAGCACAGAGACCCCCATGGAGGTCAGGACCCCATTGCGCAAGGCACTGTTCATAAATGCGGCAAGAGACAGCCCCTGGCCCAGTGAGCTCAGAATCGAAACCGAGAAGACAGACAGGCAAAGCGAGCGGGAAACGACGCAGACAGGAAGGGAAGGCAGTGCCTGACTTCCCTGCAGGGGCCGTGTTTCTCTGCTTTCCCTTAGCTCCTCATTCCCAATGTCTCATCCCGCTCCCCCGGATCCAGCACTCCCTGTCAGTGCCGCAGGCCTGTCGTGTGCCGTGCATGGCATGTTTCACGAAGAGGCCGGCCATGCTGAAAGGTGCAGCCCGTGCGAGCGGGGCTGGCACGGATCAGCCCCAGCACGTTGTGCCCATCTTTGGTGGCAGTGCCCAAAGCTGGCAGCGGCTGCCGTTGGCAGAAGGACACCCTCGCCCATGCTGCTGATGCGGGTTGAATTAACACCCATTAGCTCTGCAGCTCTGTCAATTTCAGGCCAACGGTCACTGGGACATAATGCCACTGCCATATGATACAAAGCCTTTTGGCTACAAGGCTAAACCGGCTCCTAATTCCCCGTTGGGCACTGAGCTCGCTGCACGGACCGTCACTAGCCCGTCACTAGCCCGAATCAGCATCTCGCGTCGGCCTCCCCTCACAAAATGTGAGTGGTAGGATTCTGGCTGGAGCTCAGGGATTTCTACTCACCCTGCCCCTGGGGCTTCTGGGAGAGAGACACCCTGGTCTCAGCCTGGGCACGGCCGCTAACACCTCTGGAGCCCCCAACCCACCTCCCAGCTGACCCACTGCCACTGAGAGTCTGTCTTCTCCATCCCCCCGCGTCGGCCCGAGTCAGGATCCTCAGCATGGCTCAATGCACTGCCAAGACTCAGTGGGTCATTACCAACAGGATGAGAGATGGAAGAGACCTATTTAGTCACTGGGACATCAACCCTACCATCTATTTTCCAGGCCTTTGCCCAGCCTGGCTTATTAACAGCTCAAGCAATGGGGTTTCCACCATGTCTGCCAGGAGAATGACACAGGCATCAGATTCTCTGGTCAATAGCTTCACAGGGTCCTTCTTCCTTGACAGAGGGAGTTGGGTTGCAGAATCCCAGAGGTCCCTTCTAACCTGACAGCTAGGACATTAGCCAAATCAATGTTAGCCACCAGCTCCCACAGAACAAAGAGCCAGTTTCTAAGCAGGTCCCAAAAAGGAGACAAGACCAATGCCTTATTTAGCTTGTGGGGCATGTAGCTATGCAGTCTGTATATTCTTGCTTTGTGTCCTGCCCCTTTAAATTTCTCAGGGTGCACGGAGACGGCTGCCATGTTGTGAGGCAGAGCATGTGAAGGAGGAGATGCACACACTGTGCTCTCGCCCGGTGACTTTACTTGTGTTCTTTGCTGTTTTCCTGTGATCCTATAAGAAAGCCCCCGGTTGCTCTGAATAGGAAGAGATGACAAGTTAGTGTAAGAAGCGAATGCTGGATGCGTCAAAGGACGACATAAACCACACACCATGCATCTAACTGGATGGTACTATCCCCTGGGAAGAAATTCTTCCTGACCCCCAGCTGGCGAGCAGTTTATGCCCTGGTACTTGAGTGCTGACCGCCCTTAAAACTGGTATTCTAGCTAGTGTTCCTGCCAGTATTGTTATTCTTCAGACGAGTTCGTCAGGGAAGCGATGACTCCAGACTTGTGGCCATTTGTTGGGTACTGAAGCCTGACATCTCATCAGCTGCTAATTATGAATCCGGAAGTCAAGACTGAACATTGAGGGCCGGGTTTCAGGGCCTGCTGTTCACAGGCTCCACAACTGGAGCCAGGTTTGCCAAAGATCTCTCCAGCAGGCGTTCAAAGGATCTGCCCCCCCAGTGTACATCCAACGTGCTGAGCAGCCCTGCAAAATGCAAAGCTGACCCCACTTGTGAGCCCGGGGGGCCTCTGGCCTTCATGCCACCCCCGAAGCAGCAGGCGCTTGGGGAGGGAGATGGAGAGGAAGGACGACAGAGCATAGGAGTGCGAACAGCAGCTAGAGAACAGGCTGGGGGTAACGCCGGGCATGCTGGGAAGTTAGCTCAGCATGGCTGAAGCGTAGCCGTGGGAAGTAGGCAGAGTGGAGAAACACGTGGAGGTCAGGGGTCTCTGGGCAGCGAGCGCGTTCCAGGCTCTGCACACAGAACGAGAGCCCTGTCGTCAAAAGGGAAAACGCGGGCCAAAGAGTCTGACCTGAGGAATGCAGCCTGGCCAAGGGAGCTGTGAATCTATCAGGGGGATTCAGCTATAAATCAGGCCACGGATGAAGCAAATCCGTCTATTTGGCTTGGCAGGGGAGGCGGCTTTCTCACATTCCCAGTAACTTCCCAGGAGCATGGAGGGGCCCCGCAGGATGCAGCCAGCCTCTCCGTCACATCCCCAAAGTCATGTCGACTTTTTGAGAGTGGCCGGCGATCCCCCTCCTCCAGCCCATAATAACCTCTGGACGCAATCAGTCTTCGGGACAGCTGCACACAGCCGGGCTGTGCCAGGCCCACTGACTCCCGCAGGGACTTCTCTTCTGAGATGACACCTGGTCCTGGACATCACGCCGGGCCTGCCCTGTGCTAGCAACAGTCTCTTGTCGCACTCCTTGGGTGCAGGAGAGGCAGGACTGGGCTGCACTGACTCTAAAGGGGATTCGGGAGGGAGGCTGCCAGACACAGATCGACCCTGTGGTTCTCTCGAGCTCCCAAGCTGATTAACCCAGCACGAGGGTCCAAAGGTAGAAGGTAGCTGGAATCTGACCCATACTGACGCCCCCTATTCTGCAAAAAGTGCCAGGCGATGCACAAGCGGGCAGGGTCCAGTAGAAGAGAAAGAAGAGTCTGCAGAAGAGAAGAGTGAGGGGGGATTTGATAGCAGCCTTCAACTACCTGAAGGGGGATTCCAAAGAAGATGGAGCTCGGCTGTTCTCAGTGGTGGCAGATGACAGAACAAGGAGCAATGGTCTCAAGTTGCAGTGGGGGAGGTTTAGGTTGGATATTAGGAAACACTATTTCACTAGGAGGGTGGTGAAGCACTGGAATGGGTTACCTAGGGAGGTGGTCAAATCTCCATCCTTAGAGGTTTTTAAGGCCTGGTTTGACAAAGCCCTGGCTGGGATGATTTAGTTGGGAATTGGTCCTGCTCTGAGCAGGGGGTTGGACTAGATACCTCCTGAGATCCCTTCCAACCCTGATATTCTATGATTCTATGAGAGGTGTCACCGGGCTAGTGACTGACTCGGGCCAGGGAACTGCCACTTCCTGCAGGCCCCTGGATTTTCCCCTCCAGGACAGAGCTGACCTGCCCCACCCCTGCTCTGCTAGTGCAATCCCAGTGGCTGGTAACTGCTCAGCTGTTCCCACCGCAGCAGTGGATCTGGCTTGGCATTAAGGAAAGCTGTCAGCTCCCTCTCCCTGCCCAGAGGAGCTCCGTGCACAGGAGCGGACAGCGCAGCCCTGACGTTGTCCTGGCCAGCTGGGGCCAGGCAGGCAGACTGTGCCTTGGGGATGCACAATGGGCCACCGAGCAGCGCGCTGTTACATTGATCATTTGCCCAGGAGCAGGGAGCCAGTCCAGTCCGGCACCTCTGCACGTGGCCTGCTGGCTTCAGCCTGGTGTTCCACCGCACCCCACCCCATCTCTCCAGGCCGCCCATCAGATAACATCAGTGCGGCTGGTGCAATGGACAGGCAGTTGCTTGGCCACACTTTGGTTCATTCTGACGCATGCTCAAGAGACCAAATAGCCAATAACACTATGGTGCAGAAAAGCGGTTCTGTCCGGTACCGTCTGCGGGAAGCAGGCCTGTGCAGCATTGTTATGTGCACCCTACACTGCCTGTGTGCGCCCAGCGTCACCCGTCGGCTAGGAGGAGGGACAGGATGATTTCACAAGCTACACAACCCTTTGCACATCAAATCCAACCCATCAGTTCATCCCAGTTCCTTAACTTGCTGTTCTGTGCCTTGTTTGGGGCACTGTACTAGCGTTTCGGGGACTGGTCCAGGAAGGTCCCCCCCTAGCTTGTACTAAGACACAGAACAAATGGATCTCGGTTTTGACAAGTTTCCGATCGGCTTGTGCCGGCTGCCGAGTTGTAGAATCGCAGGGTATTGTGGGATGGAGTTTAGCAGGAGTGAACAGCACTCGGGGAAAACCCTAGGCCAGTTGGGTTCTCATCACGGCCAGGCGTTGGTATAACGCGCTCTGTACTAGCCGAACAATGAACCCCACTTTACATCGTGCGCTTAGTATATCGGAGGAACAGAGCAGGGGACAAAGTCCCGGACGCCTGGGTTCTGTCTGTTCGTACATGTGGCAGCGACTTGATGTGTGAGCTTGGTTGAGCCCTTCAGGCCAAGTGTTTCAAACTGCTGAGGTGCCCAAACTTGCCTTGAATTTAGGCACCGTAGTCCATATTTAGGTGCTTGAAGAATCTTATGTCGGTGACTGAATACGTTCCTTGGTGGTAAGCCCCAGAGGGGGCGCTATGCCCAGCCAGCCTGATCTCCCTTATAGCACAGGGCAGGGACTTCACCCGAGTGATTCCTGCACCCAGGTCAGCACGTCCAGTTGAGCTAGAGTGTCTCTTTACAAAAGAGCCGCCCAACCCTGATTTAAAGCCCCCAGGCGATGGAGAAGCTGCTCCACACCCCGGGAATCGGTTCCAGAGGTGAACTTTCCCAAAGGATTTTGTTGCTTTTCTTTCAAGCCACTTTTTGACCTTAGCTGCTCTGTGCCTCGATTTACCCACCTGCACAGTGGGGATAATGCTCCTTACTCCCCAGGCGACCTATTTGTAGAGTCCTGTTAGGTGGCAGAAGAGGTCCCTGTGCCGAAGTGGGAATGTTCTTGCTGTGTTCTGTGAATGCTGAGTGGGGAATATTAACCTGGGAAGGTTGCAGGGGTGTTTGGCTGGGACTGTCTGCATTGGGGAAGGGAGGACACCTGAGCATGTAACCTGAGAACCCAGGAGGGGGGTTGGAGGCCAGGTGACACCTCTGCCCGGGACACTGGACAAAGGACACAAAGGCTGGGGGAGGAGCCGGGGGGAGGCTGAGTGAGTCGGCTGGAGGGAGTTTCAGTTTGGAGCTGGCTGGGAAATGGAGAGGGGAGCCCCGACCAACAGGGCTGTGGCCTCCCTGGGGCCCCCAGATGGACCTAACTAGAGGGGGTCCTGTTGTCTGTACCGGCAAGGCCTGTCTTGGGCTGTGATCCTGTCGTCCAAATAAACCTTCTGCTTTACTGGCTGGCTGAGAGTCACGATGAATCGCAGGGAGCCGGGGGGGCCGGGCCCTGACTCCCCCACACTCCATGACAGTCCCTAACTGAAATGGGAGATGCCCCAACAGACAGTCCTGGGGAGAGCAGACTGCAGGCAACAACCTGGCATTGGCTGACTGTCCGACCGATGCCCTAGCGGGACTTTTCCACGCGCCAGGAGCTGCAGATGGAAGGAGCAGCCTGTCAGCCTGGCTCTAGTTCCAGCCCCAGCACAGAGCGGTACTGGCCCTTTAACAAGCCCAGCTGAACTCAGCAGTAGTCATTTCCTGCTCCCCACGCGTCTCTTTCCCATAAATAAGCCGGGCATGCGGGCATCAGGGGGAGTTGGTGGGGGGGAGGGGATTAATTTAGACTCCTCGTCTATAAGAAATAAGTTGATGGTGGGGGGAGTTGCTCCCTCTTCTGAGCTTCTCCTGTTGGCCTCTGGCTCAGGATTTACGATGCTACAGCGCCCGGGTGCATGAGCAGAGTCTATTAAGAGGCTTAAGAATTCGGGAAGGAAAGCAGGCCCTTGGCTGCAGATTAAAGGCCCCGCCGCAGTCCCAGCTGGGGGCTCAGGGCATTCCAGCAGCGGCCGCCAGCCGCGTCCCATCCCCAGCAGCCTGACGAGTTTTTGCTGGCAGGGTACTGAGGAGAGCGGGCAGGCTGAGACCAGGAGGCGACTGGCCAGCGTGGCTGCAGAATATTTCAGACCCAGGGGCATGGTTCCCTCTCTGCGCCCGGCTGCGAGGGAGCCAGAGAGATCTGTGCAAACGCTAAGCAGCCGGCTCCTGGCCTGATTGCTGCAGCCAGACCCGCGCTGGCCAGTCACTTAGGTTGCAGCTCCTCAAAGGTATTTAGCCTCCCAACTCCCATTGAGTTCAATGGAAGTGATGCCCCTCACTGCCGCTGAGTCTCTGTACTTCAGTTTCCCCATCTGTAAAAGAGGGGTAATAACCCTTCCCTTCTCCCAGCCATTGTCCGTCCTTCCCCAGCTCCGGCCTCGACACTCGCAGACCGACAGCCCTGGCGAGGCAAATGCCCGTGAATGCTAACGAGCCGGATCCACAGCACTTTGGCTCAGACTTACAGACGCGATTAGTGATTTTGGGGGCCTCCGGGGCTTTCCGCTGGCTTCGGATTAGGCCGGATGGCGGGCGGCAGGCTCGGTGGGCGGGGCACTGAACTGGGCCTGGATTCACGAGAGGATCAGGTGTTCATAGGCACTGTGAGAACACCCACGATGGTGTGAGCCAGGATCAGAATTCAGAAGGTGACTCTTACCTCAGGCCGGGGGCTGGGGAGAGCCTTCCCCCTGCTACAGCCGCCCACGGTGGGGCTTTTCCAGTGTCCTCAGCAGAGCCAGGACAGGGAGTGGATGATGCCCTGGTCTCATGCCCTCTGGCAATGCCCAGGTTCCTCTGCACAGGGCCGGCTGCAGCCGGGTTAGAGATTCAAGGGCAGTGGAGGCCATCTGTCCATTGATTCTGGGCTACCTTCGCCAAGAAAAAGGCTGAAGACTTAATTTTAACTGGAAGCTGAGATTTGTCTCCTGTGGGCCCTAGTAACGAGGCTTGCATGCCTCAGGGCTTTGGATCAGTCTACGTGGGAAGCAGTTTGCCTAGTGGTTAGAGCGCTGGACAGCCATTTGGCAGATCTGGGATCTATTCCCAGATCTGGCCTGCTGGGTGACCTTGGGCAAGTCACCTCACCACTCTGTGCCTCGGTTTCCCCACTCTGTGCCTCGGTTCCCCCCCCTCTGTGCCTCGGTTCCCCCCCTGGGTTGCCTACCTGCTCAGGAGGCGGGTTGGAGTCCAAGTCCCGCTGTGACTCTGGTCCGAAGCCTGTCAGTTTGAAGTGTGGACAGACTCAAGCCGGAAGGTCTGCATAGTGCAATGTGGACGCATGAGCCCGGCTGTGAGTCCTGGAGCCCGCAATGGTAAGCCCAGGTTTACAAGGCAGTGTGGACGCTCAAATGTGGGCTTGGATGGGCTCCCACGGACCCACATTTACAATGCAGTGTAGACGCATCCGTTGAGGCTGCCGGCTTTACAGAGCAAGGGTGATTCAAAGCAGAGAAACGAGCATTGTCCCCTGGGTGTGTCCATTGAGGAAGGAAAGCCTACGGGTTAGGATGCTAACCTAGGACTTGAGAGAGCTGGACTCGATTTGCTGCTCTGCAACAAATGTTCTGGATGCCCCTGGGCAAGTCACTTAGCCGCTCTGTGCCTCAGTTTCCCATCTGTGCAAGGGGCATAACCACCCTGCCCTGCCCCACAGGGCTGCTAGGAGGATAAACACACTGAAGACTGGGAGGTGCTCAGATACTGCGGCAACGGAGGCCATCCAAGTACCTAAGATAGACTGGCCAGCTGGGAAACGGGACCTCTTCCAGGCTGGGCCCCCACGCTAGCTCCTCCCAGAGAGCTGGGGAGGAGGATCTGATCCCGAGTCAGAGTCAATTCTCAGCACTCAGTAAAGACTCTGGTGCACCTCATTCACCCCAAGGCAGGCTGGGCCTTAGGGGGTGGGAAGGGCTGGGCCAGCAAGAAGCAGCCCCCTCGAGTGGCCCCTGGGCGGATGTTGCCAGCCAAGCAGGGGATGTGTTTGGGGGAGCCCCAGGCAAGGGCCGGGCAGTCACCTCCGCAGAAAGGGGAGCGGGAAGCTGCTCGCGGCCTGCCTCAGTCGCCTGCCTCTCCCTGGGGTCGGGTGCGCCGCTGCCCCCGGGCGCTGGGGTCTGTGACACCGTCTCGGCGGCCGGAGGGTTCGTAGCCAGGGATTAGGGGCAGGGAGCAGCTGCCGGAGGGCTCTCGCCAGGGTGTTTGCAAAGGCTGCGTCTGCGAAGCTGCACGGTTCTCCGTGGGGCTCGGCAGGGCTTCGGAACGGGGACTTGTCAACACGGGCGTAAGCCTCACGCCGCCGCGAGCCGGGTGGGCAGGGACAGGGCTGGCAGAGCAGCAGCCAGAGCGACGGGGACAGCGAGCACTGGGGCCCGAGACTGGGCCGGGCACAAGCCAGAAAACTGGCCGTGGGCAAGTGGAGATGACTGGAGTCGCCGGGGAGAGGTGGTGCCCCTAGGTCCGTGGCACTAGGCCACCTCCTTGCCTGAGGGGGTCATTCCCATGGCGCGGTACTTGCCAGCCCCCCCTTAGCCTCCCAGCAGAAGGGCTGGAAATCCAGTGCTGCCTGGGGAACAGTCTGTCCCCCTCTGGCACAGACTGGCTGGGACCTTGGGGGGCTCTGCCCTGAAATGGCTCCTCTCCCCTTCCCCCCCAGAGCTGGCAGCACGGCAATCCCCCCAGCCACTGCTGCGGGCTCAGTGCCAAGCAGCTCTCGCCTCGCAGCCCGTCTCTCATTAGAGCGAGGGGGATTAAGGGAGGAGAGAGTGACCCCAAGGCAGAGGACCAGCCGGGGGCCGAGCTGCTCCTGGAAGTGCAGCCCCCTCCCCGGACGGGGCGGAAGGGAGGACACCGCCCGTGGATTTCTGCTGGCCTGAATGAGAGGGGTGCGCCCCTAAAGCAAACTGGCACCTCCTGCCCCTTCCCCACCCCGCATCCCCTCCCGCCCCTGGCCTCCAGCACACAGAGTAGGGCTCACCTCCCAGCACCGCTCGGGTCCCATCTATACCAGCTCCCCGGGGCTAGTGCAGCATGGGGCCCTGTTCTCCAGGGCTCTGGCCAGGCTGGGTAGAAACGTCCCTGCAGTTCCCCAGTTGAGGAGACGATTCCACAGCCTCGGAGCTCTCGCTGGCCGGCGGCTTTTTGTGACTCTGTCCCATCCCTCAACCCTGGCTGGCAGGCTGGTCTCCAGGGCCCATCCCACCTTTGGCCTGTCTGCTGAGGCTGGCCCATCAGTGCTGGTCCTGGCTGGCCGGGTCACCAGGGGTTAGGTGATGTGGGCACCAGCCCATTAGGAAATGGACAGAGCCCCCCACCCACCACCCCCACCCCCGAGCAGTGCCCAGGACAGACACACCTGCTGGGTGCTACTACTCACCTGGGCTAGATTTGCACGGGCCCCCACCCGATTGACTCCGGTGGAGCACAAGGGTGTACAACAGGCGGTCATGGATTGTGTTATACAGGGGGTCAGACCAGATCTACTGGTCCCTTCTGGCCTTGGACTCAAGGAATCTACCTGTGACCTCGCTAAGTCAGAGAACTTCAGGAGTCCTGGACTCCACAATTCTTGCTGAAATTGGCAGGCCAGGCAGTGCAGTCCCCTTTCCTGAGTGTCTCAAGGGCAGGTTGGTTTTATGGCTAAAGCAAGAGACCCGAGGGTCCTATTCTGGGCCCTGCCACCAACTCCCTGGACAACCTTAGACAAGTCACTTGCGTCCAGAGTCACCATGATATTTAGGTGCCTGACTCCCACATTGATTTCAGGCTCTTTAGGTGATTTAGGTGCCTGAATTGCTCCCTGCCTCAGTTTCCCCATATGCAAAATGGGGATTTCAGCTTGTTTGGGTCTGATTCTTTAACCTTTTCAAAGACCTGCAAGATGTGCAGAGTATTGTCAAAACTGGGCAGCCGGGGCGATCGTAGGTTTCCTCCCGTTTCTTTTATGGTGCCCGAGAGCGAGCGAGAGTGCAGCTCTTTCGGGGTTAAATAAGATGACACAATAGGCTGGGGAATATGGAAACCAGATAGACTGGGGTGGGGGAGTTACCTGTGCAGATTACAGTTCAAAAACAAGAGGCTGCTAAATTATCTCAGGGCCCTTGCAAAGAACGATGTCACGTCAAAATGTTTTTCACACGTAGGTGAACGCGACTTCAGCTTTGATTCCGAACATATTTGTCGAAGTATTTAATAATTGAGCAACTCAGCACTATAAATATAGTGGCAGGAAGCACGCCAGACTGCATTCTCCGCTAACAGCTCACACAGGAATTGCCAGAGCCCTGCACAGCTGCAAGCGCTCTGGGGAGGCACCGTTCCCCCGGCCAGGCAGCAGGGGAACTGGCCGAGGTGTGGGTGGGGTGGAGAAGAGGCATTCAATATTGGGCAGGCTGGGGATTGGGGCTGGCCCAAAGTCAGAGAGCTGGTCAGTGGTGGGGATGGAACCCAGGTCGCAGGAAAGCGAATCTGGTGTTTTAGCCACTGGACAATGCCACCTGTTAGTTGCATGGTGTATTCTGTATTTTTCCTTATAGCGCCTAGAGGGCCCAGTGGCGATCAGAATCTTTGTGCTACATGCTGTACATACATAAAATAGGCGAGAGTCCCTGCCCCAAAGAATTTACAATCTAATGATCTTAGAGTCCAAATTTCTTAGAGTCCAAGGCCAGAAGGAACCACTGTGATCATCTAGTCAGACCTTTATAGCATAGGCCAGAGACGTGCCCCACAATCATTCTAGAGCAGATCTTGTAGAAAAAGAGCTGACCTTGAATTGAAGGTAGCCAGTGATGGAGAATCCACCACAACCCTTGGTAAATGCAAGTCACGGGCAGTGATAGTACCCCTCTGCTCGGCACTGGTCAGGCCTCAGCTGGAGTACTGTGTCCAGTTTTGGTCACCAATGTGGAGAAAGGATGGAGAGAAACTGGAAAGGATCCAGAGGCGAGCAGCAGAGATGATCCAAGGGATGCAATGCAAGGCATGTGAGCAAAGGCTGAAGGAACTGAGTATGTTTAGCTTGGAGAAGAGGAGATTAAGGAGGGACGCGATAGCAGTCTTCAGATACCTGAAAGTTGCCATAAAAAAGATGGAGAAAAGTTGTTCTTTCCTGCCACAGAGGGCAGGGCGAGGCAGTGGGGTCAAACTCCAGCAGAGCCGATTTAAATTAAATCTCAAGAAAAACTCCCTCACTGTGAGACCAGCAGGACAATGGAGCAGACGCCTGGGGAGGTTGTGGAAGCTTCTTCGCTGGAGGGTTTCAAAAGGAGGCTGGAGAGCATCTGCCTTGGATGCTTTAGACCCAACAAATCCTGCGTCTTGGCAGGGTTAGACTTGCGGTCCCTGCTAACCCTCTGATAAATTGTTCCATAGATTCATTACCCTCCCTCTTACAAACCTAGCCCTTATTTCCAGCCTGAATTTGTCTAGCTACAATTTATTGGATCCTGTTAGACCTGTGCTAGATTGAAGAGCCGATTATCAAATATTTGTTCCGCTCGTAGGTACTTAGAGACTGATCAAGTCACCCCTTAAACTTCCCTTTGTTAAGCTAACGGTGACTGACGCGTTCCCTGCTTCTCTGCAGTTAGCAAACTGACAGAGCTCCCTGCAGACTGGGGACTAATGAGGACAAGCTGCCTATGGGAGGGGGAGGCGAGCACTGGCATTCGCATCCCCTCCCTCCCCACTGCTTCCCAGCTCGCAGGGTGATGCATCAGGCCATGGCAGCTGGGATGGGGAGTGCTGTGTGCGTCGGGCAGCTGGCTTTGCAGAGTCTCCCTCCTGCAGGCCTGAGACACAAGTGTCTGCTGGGGACCCCCGGGCTGCACCGTGCGCATCCTGAGCTGAATCAGACCCGAGAGCTGTGCCGGAGGGGCCACCTGCAGAGCTCTCCCAGAGCCAGCTGGGCCATGCTGCGATGGGGGGTGTTCGTGTGTCTAACTCAGGCCTCCCTGGTGGTCTTACAAGCCACTGCCATGGGGTGGGGGCATGCAGGGAGGAGGGCCAAGGGGTCTGCCCACAGAGTGCTGAGGACGGCAGATGCAGCATCTGTTCCCCACGCGCACAAGGCTCCTGCCACCTTCCCGTATAAGGATGGGGCAGGGTGGTGGCCACCCACCCTCTGGCCGGCTGCACCCCAAGGTGGCCCTCACACTCCGCCAAGAGGTGCAAGGAACAGGATTCAGTCAAAGGAGATTGAGAGGTGACCTGGTCAGTGGAGAAGGGCCTGCTGGGAAGAAAATGCTGGTTATAAAAAGGCTCTTTAGCCGAGCGGAGACAGGCAGAACAAAGGGCCAAAGCTGGACATTAAAGCAAGACATTCGAATTAGGCACAAATCTTTACCAGTGCAGGCGATTAGCCATGGGACCAAGGGAAGCGGTGGAGTCTCATCTCTTGCCGTCTGCAGATCCAGACGGGATGCCCTTCTGCATGGGTGGCGCCCGGATACAATAGGCCAGGCCTACCCCTGGCCATGGCCCCACCCACGCAGGGGGCAGGAGGGCTCGGGGCTCCAGTGGGCGATGGGAGGCAGAAGGGGCAGGGTATGGGCAGGGTCTCGGGTGGACGGGGTGGGGCTGGGGGGCTGGCCTCCCTGAAGAGTGGGGTTCACGGGCCGCCTGTGCCTTTCTGGAAGACCCTTTAGCCAAGCACAGTCTGTTGGGCTGGACGAAGGGGCGACATTTGGTGAAATGTAATAGGTGCAGGTGATCAGACTAGATGAACGCCTGGTCCTTCCCTGCCTAAGAATCTAGGACCCAGTAGACAATGGTGGGATCTGGATTTAGAGCAGAACTTGAAACTTTGGAGGTTCTAGCTCCTTTTGGCTCCAGGGAAATTGTGGCGGGGGGGGCGGCAGTTCAGGGCTGGGGCAGATGCCAGGCTGTCGATTTCACTTGAGGGCCAACCACTCACAGCAGCTCGGAGGTTGGCTTGGGTTCCCCGCTGCTGCCCTAAAGCCCTGGCACGAAGGGCTCTCCGGCTGGAATCACAAAGCTCAGGAAAAGCAGCTTCTCCATTTGTTTGCCCTCCGGTTCGCACATCACGCTCGAGCTGGGCCCGAGTCTAGAACCTCCCCCCCGAACTCCGGAGCTTGGGCGACAAAGTGAAGCCCAGCTACAAGCCAGCCCTTGCTTTGGTTCCGCACACCCACATCCCTGTCTGCCCAGATCGGGGCGGGGAGTGCGTCACCAAACCCCGTAGTTTGCAAAGATACAACTTTTTAGACGTTGCACAGAACTGGAGAGTCGGCTGCACCCTCCCCATCCCTGATCGTTTATAGTCCTGATCCAGAGAGGGGCTGAGCTGCCCACGCACCTCGTTCAGGTCCACAGGACCTGTGGGTGCTCAGCCCCTCTCTGGATCAGGGCCCGGGAGTGACTGAATGCCCAGCCATGACAAATCTCCTGCTGATTTCAACCACCGTAGGATCAGAGCCCCAGGAGCTGCGGAAGCAGGAGGGGGTTATTTTAGCCCTGGCCTAGATCTGCTGTAATGGATACACAATTCCGTCCCCACACGTGGGGGGTCGTTATTCTCAGCACTGCAGGACCTCGCCCGATGCCCTGACACATCGCTGCCTGTCGTGAGTTTGGTGTGCTTCCACTGCTGGGGGAGAAGGGAAAAGGAGTCCCTCCCTTCCCCTCCTGGGCTGCTGCCATGGGGTAGCCGTTGGGATCTGTGGCGATGCATTACTGGTGGGTGTTCCGAAAGGTTTCCACGCGGAGGTATTTACGGAAGCGAAGGGGAATGGCCTTTTGATCTGGCTATCAAAGCTCCGTCTGCAGTTCCCGGAGCTTTGCAATAAAAACGAAGTTTTGAAGAGAGAAATCAGCGCGAGACAGGGTCTCGCTCCAAGGCTCATTTAGGCTTCAGGAGCCAGATCCTCCGCTGGTGGATCTCAGCACAGCTCCGCTGAAGCCACGGGAGCGACACCCCCTAGATGTCAGCCGAGGTTCCGGGCCTCAGACCAGACAAACCAGATCAGACTATCTGGTATCCCGCCCCTTGCAAAACTGCCTCAGATCATTGGCCCAGCCCATCCAGTCTTCTGGAATACCGGATCAGATGATCTGTCACATCAGATCCGATCACGGTCCCATCTAGTCTGGTATTCGGTCTTTGGTAGTGACAGGGCTGCGTGGGAGATACCAGTAAGGAGGGCAGCCCTGTCAGAGTGCGGAGAAGTTCTTCCTGATCTGAACTGGTTGCGATCTTATGCCCTGAGGCAGGTGAGCTGTAACCTGCCGCCATTGGACTGTTCTGTTAATGACACTTTAAAGGCACCTACGGCCTGATTTTCAAACCAGTCCCGATTCCACAGTTTCAATGGGAGTTTAGGAGCTCAGCACCTCTGATAATTCACCCCATAGAACCTTCCATCTCCACACAACTCTGGAGCTACATATGCACCGCACCACTGAAATGCAGCCAACTCTGGGGTGGGAGACAACCACTAGCCAACGGTAAACGAGTCCACTCACCGCTAGCCACCCCCACATGGCCAGGCATGGCATGGCAGCTCTGTCCCTTCTGTAGGGCCGCCCCGTGGACGGTGCCTCTGGTGCTGTGACTTCTGCTGACTCAGCCCCCTCAGTTGGGTCACCATCTCATGTCCTCCCCTTCAGGATCACCCTCTACTCCGGGTCCCTCTACTGAACAGCTGGCTCCACTCTTCCATCCTTTGCAGATGACATGAAGCTGGGGGGAGAGGTGGATACACTGGAGGGTAGGGATAGGGTCCAGAGTGACCTAGACAAATAGGAGGATTGGGCCAAAAAAAACCTCATGAGGTTCAACAAGGACAAGGGCAGAGTCCTGCACTTAGGACAGAAGAATGCCATGCACTGCTAAAGACTAGGGACTGAATGGCTAGGCAGCAGTTCTGCAGAAAAGGACCTAGGGGTTACAGTGGACGAGAAGCTGGATATGAGTCAGCAGTGTGCCCTTATTTCCAAGAAGGCTATCAGCATATTGGGCTGTATTAGTAGGGGCATTGCCAGCAGATCGAGGGACGTGATCATTCCCCTCTATTCAGCACTGGTGAGGCCACATCTGGAGTACTGTGTCCAGTTTTGGGCCCCACACTACAGAAAGGATGTGGACAAATTGGAGACAGTCCAGCAGAGGGCAACGAAAATGATTAGGGGGCTGGAGCACATGACTTACAAGGAGAGGCTGAGGGAACTGGGGTTATTGAGTCTGCAGAAGAGAAGAGTGAGGTGGGATTTGATAGCTGCTTTCAACTACCTGAAGGCGGGTTCCAAAGAGGATGGAGCTCGGCTGTTCTCAGTGGTGGCAGATGACAGAACAAGGAGCAATGGTCTCAAGTTGCAGTGGAGGAGGTCTAGATTGGATGTTAAAAAAACTGTTTCACTAGGAGGGTGGTGAAGCACTGGAATGGGTTACCTAGGGAGGTGGTGGAATCTCCATCCTTAGTGGTTTTTAAGGTCAGGCTTGACAAAGCCCTGGCTGGGATGATTTAGTTGGGTTTGGTCCTGCTTTGAGCAGGGGGTTGGACTAGATACCTCCCGAGGTCTCTTCCAACTGTAATTGTCTATTCTTCTATGATTCCTCCACCTGTTCTGCAGTTCGCCCAGGCACCTCTCTACCCAGACTCTCAGCTTCTTCTTCCTTCTCCTCCTTGCTTAGTCAGGGTCTCTCCCAGGGCTCTCTGCCTGGAGACCTTGTCCTCCCTCAGCTTGGAGTCACCCTCCCCACCCCAGCTTTCATTCTTGGGCTGAGCTTCTGCCTGGATAAGAACCTCCCTCCTGGGCCTCATCACCTCTCCCTCATTAGTGCAGCCACCTGCTTCTCTTAATGGCCAAGTGCCCGATTCCCCTCAGGGTGGGGGGCTCATTCTGGACTCAGCTTGGCCTAGCCCCAGGCCGTCCAGCCCATGGGGACAAGCCACCTTGTGGTTCCAAGAGTTGAAACCTGCAGCGCAGACCCCTGAGCCGCTCCCTCCGTCCTGCCCTTGCTAGCTCTGACGTAATGAGAAAGCCGAAAGGCCCTGTCATGGGTCTACCCTCACTTGAAACTGGCCGGTTTCAAAGTGAGGACCCGCATGTATCCCCCCACCCTAAAATCCTAGGGTAGGTCTCCCCTTTGGCTGCCACCACCCGGTCAATTTCCCTGTTTCCCTGTCTCCTTCAAAGACACTCCTGGGAACACAGATCAATTCAGGAGGAAACTCCCCTCTTCCTCTCCAGCCTGCTCCGGAGACAGAGATGCCTGGATTCAAACGCCATGAATCTCTACACACAGGGAAGCAGCCCACTTCCTCCTGAATTTCCCAAGGGAAGGAATTAACCAAGTCCAAAGAAAAGAAAAGAATTTATTAAGAGAACAAAAAGAAAATACAGAATCTCTATGAGTCCAAGCTGGACACTCATAGGGTATAACCTTGCTAAGTTCTGGAGAGAATCCTCTCTCTTTCTCAGTACAACCAGTACAAGCAGAATTAAGAATAATCAATAACAAACACACAGATTTGCAAACATAGGACTATTAGATAAGGACACAAAGTATCTTTCTAATACTCACTATCTTGACTAGAAGAAATTAGTTCAGAAAGGTGGAACTTGTAGGGACTTGATTAACTCATCTGGTCTCTTGAACTCCAAACGGCCAAAGACAAAGACCCCCCCAAACAGAGAGAAAAAGTTCCCTCCTAGGAGTTTCAAATTCTCTTCCCTGATTGGTCCTCAGGTCAGGTGCCCACCAGGCACTATGCTTTAACCCTTTACTAACTATTCATGACACGCCCCCCAAATCGTCACAGTGGGATCCACTGGCGGCGATTTCCTCCTAGAACTGTAAAACAACCAGAGTAATAAAACACATGCACTATTACATCGACTACTAAGCATGAAAACATATTAAGAACAGTTTTTAGCCACTTGAATGTGGGAAACTTTCACGAGAGAGTGCATCAGCAACTTTGTTGGAAGCTCCTGAAATGTGTTGAATGTCAAAGTCAAAGTCTTGGAGAGCTAAGCTCCAGCGGAGAAGTTTCTTGTTGTTTCCCTTGTTGGTGTGAAGCCACTTTAGCGCAGCATGGTCAGTTTGTAGCTGGAACTGCCGGCCCCAAACGTATGGGCGTAGCTTTTCCAAGGCATACACAATGGCGTAACATTCTTTTTGACTGATGGACCAGTGGCTTTCCCTCTCAGACAGTTTTTTGCTGAGAAACACGACAGGATGGAAGTTGTGATTCGGTCCTTCCTGCATTAGTACCGCTCCTACCCCACGTTCAGATGCATCGGTGGTAACTAGGAAGGGTTTGTCAAAGTCTGGGGCCCTTAATACAGGGTCCGACATGAGCATCGCCTTAAGCTGGGTAAAGGCTTTCTGACACTCATCAGTCCACTTAACTGCATTTGGCTGGGTTAGGCCCTCAGGGCATGATATGGGTGCAGGAAACCCTTGTTCAATTGCAGCTCCCTCTCTGTGTGCCTGGTGTCCAGGCTGTTTGGGAGCATGATAAACAGGGGGAGGGGGTCTGTCTTGGGCTTCTGCAGAGACCAGTAACCAGGGTATCCAGTCAGGAAGAAACAGGCTGTTACCAGGTTTCTTTGATCCCTGCCAACTCTGTGAGTCGAGCGCGCTTCCCCCAGGCTCCATTAGATACAGATAATCAGGCGGCAGACATAAGGAATAAGGCCTTTTACCAGAATTTGGCACGTGGTTTGTACTGTGCAGAAAACAGATTCATTGTAATCCAGATGGATTCGGGGCTTTGCTTGAACGTTCTATCCCTGGGGGCACTGCACGGGTGCCCCCGACTGCTCCAGATTCGCACTGAGGCAGTGCCCAGGAACCCCAGACAGGAGCAGCGCTCCCATGCGTTAGAGGCTGTCTGGGCACGTAACAGAGGTGCCAGTCCCTGCTCCAGAGAACTCGCTGTCAGAGGAACTGATGGGCATTTCAAGGGAGCCAGGATGCAGGCAGGAGAAGGGGGGATGGAGAGACACCGTGCTGAGCTAATGGAGTTTTTCCCCACCCTTGTCTTACTCCATGGTTAGAGTCAAGGACTCATAGACTTTAAGGTCAGAGGGGACCATCATGATTATCAGAAGTGACCATTGGCTGTCTCCTGCCTTCATCAGTTTAACCTTCTCTCTGGCTTTCCTGCCTGGCCACCCACCCTGCTGGTGCCTTTCTCACCCTGCTGCAGCCCTGACTCTTCGTCTCCAGCTCTTCAGCCTCACCTTGAAGACACCCCTCCCCCACCCGCTTTACGTCACCCGTCTCATTTCCTCCCGCTCCTGCCCTTGCTGGGTCTGCACCTCGCCATCCCTTCCTCTCACACACACTCTCACGCCTTCACTCATGCCTGGGGGAAGCGTCCCTTTTCCATCGCGCTTGCCTTCAAACTCCTCTACCAGCCCTCCTCCCACCTCCTCAGAAACAGGCATCTCAATGGCCCGCTCACTTCTTGGCTTTGTTCTGCCATAACTTACGGGTGTTGTAAGAATCTGGGGGTGACAGTGGATCATAAACTGAGCATGTGCCAACCATGTGATGCAGGTGTGAAAAAGGCTCCATCTGGGGTGTATTAACAGGAGTGTCGTACGTTAGACGAAGGCAGTAAGTGCCCCGCCCTACTCAGCACTGGGGAGGGCTCAGCTGGAGCACTGTGTCCCGTTCTGGGTGCCGCACTTTGGGAAACTGGAGAGAGTCCAGAGGTGAGCAACAAAACTGATCCAAGGTTTAGCAAACCTGACCTTTGAGGAAAGGTTAAAAACACTGGGCCTGATTAGTCTTGAGACAAGAGGGTTGGGGGGGACCTGAGAACAGTCCTCACATGTTCTGGGCTGTTATAGAGAGGATGGGGATTGATTGTTCTCCATGTCCACTGAAGGTAGGACAAGAAGTACATTAGAATGGCCGTATTGGGGCAGACCTATGGCCCCTCTAGCCCAGTATCCTGTCTTCTGAAAGTGGCTAGTGCCAGGTGCTATGGGGGCAATGAACAGAACAGGGTAACTAGTGAGTGAGCCATCCCCAGTCATCCGGATGGGCCCTTCTCCAGCATTTGGGGGGATGTTTAGATCCAGGGGTTCAGTTCAGTGTTAGTAAAGGGGTGAAATGCCAAGTTCAGACCCAAATCTGGATCCAAGCTCCTGCTCGTCTTCACTAGACAATGAGGTCATGACCTTCCAAAGTCATGTTACCTAAGAGGTTAAATATGACTTTGTTGTCAGTGTAGACAGGCACCGTGATGTTTAACACTGTGTCAGCTGCTCATGGGTAAAGCCTACTAAAACCATAGAGTTAACCTGACCACCACCCACTGACATGATGTTAAATGTCCCGGCACCCATCCACACTGAGTGCCAGTCGTGTGGGTGAAATTCTGGCCCTACTGAAGTCAGTGGGAGTTCTGCCTTTGACTTCAACCAGGCCAGTGCTTCACCCCAGGTTAGAATCATAGAACCATAGGGTTAGAAGGGACCACAAGAGTCATCTAGTCTAACCCCCTGCCGAGATGCAAGATGTGTTGTGTCTAAAGTTAGTTGACGTGATTTCTCAAGGTTGTGTTCTAAGACAAGCTAGTATTCAAACAAAGGGTAAGGGATGGTGAGCTTCGAGGGTTTGGTCCTGGCCCGTATCTCGGATCAGGGCAACTGATTACTAGCAAGTCTTCTCCTTCAAGCCAGAGGCGGCAGTATAGTCCCTAGAGGACAGTGAAACTCTCAGAGCCCAGGTCTTGTGATCCTCTGCTGGCTTTTTGATCATGTCATAGGCTTTATATGTTCTTTCTTTTTCTTTTCTTTTTTCTTTTTTGAGGTCATGCTATCCTCTTAGTCTGTAAAGCCATCTGTAATTATTCCTTGTAACTGCAGGATGAAGATAAAGCTGATCAGCTGCAGGTTTTTATTGCTGTTGGATTCAGTTGACAAGCAATTTCTAATCATCCCTTGAAGAAGCTGCAAGTACCGCAGCAGCAGATGTCCTGGGCGCTGAGCATTTGTCTTTTCTCCCACCCTTTGTCTTGTCCATGTAGATTGTAATCTCTATGGGAGAGGCACTGCCTCTTTCTGTGTCACTGTGCAGTGCCCAGCACAACGGGGTCCTGATCTGGTTGGGGTCTCTAGGAGCTATCATAATCAAGATAAATAATAGTAATATCCTGCAGAAAGGATTCATAGAGTCACAGAGTTTAAGACCAGAAGGGACTGTTAGATCCTCTAGCCTGAGCTGTATATCAAGTCCAGAGAATTTCACCCAGTTATGTCTTCATTGAGCCCAGTATCTTGTGTTTGACTTACAGCATCTTCCAAAAAGGCAGCCATGAAGGCATCAAGAGATGGAGAATCCACCACTTCTATTGGTAGTTTGCTCCAATGCATTTAGGGGAACCCATTGGTATGGCCAATCTGGACACCCCTGAACAATAGCTAAGGAAGGGAAGATGGGAAGAGAGTAGTGTTTGGAGTGTACTAACCAGACAATGTGCTTTGTATTTATGCTCCGTAGGGTACGGCCATGCGGCCCCAAGCACGGATGGTGGGAAAGTCTTCTGCATGTTCTACGCTGTGTTGGGGATCCCACTCACACTCGTCATGTTCCAGAGCCTGGGTGAGAGGATCAACACCTTTGTCAAATACCTTCTGCACCGCATCAAGAAGTGCCTTGGCATGAGACGGGCAGAGGTGTCCATGGCCAACATGGTCATCATTGGGTTCTTCTCCTGCATCAGCACCCTATGCATTGGGGCCGCGGCATTTTCTTACTACGAGCACTGGAGCTTCTTCCACGCCTACTACTACTGTTTCATTACCCTCACCACCATCGGCTTTGGGGACTACGTGGCGCTCCAGAAGGATGAGGCGCTGCAGACCAAACCCGAGTATGTGGCCTTCAGCTTCGTCTACATCCTGACAGGGCTGACCGTCATTGGGGCCTTCCTCAACCTGGTGGTGCTGCGCTTCATGACCATGAATGCTGAGGACGAGAAGCGGGATGCTGAGCACCGAGCGCTGCTCACCCACAACGGACAGGCCAGCAGCGTGCACACTACGGACACCACCTCGTCTACCACCGCGGTGGGCGGGTGCGGCGGGGGAGGGGGCGGGGGCGGATTCCGCAGCGTCTACGCGGAGGTGCTCCACTTCCAGTCCATGTGCTCGTGTCTGTGGTACAAGAGCCGGGAGAAGCTGCAGTACTCCATCCCTATGATCATCCCCAGGGACCTGTCCACCTCGGACACGTGTGTGGAGCAGAGTCACTCCTCGCCTAGCCGCTACCCCGACACCCCATCCAACAGATGCTTCTGCAACGCCCAGCGCTCGGCCATCAGCTCCGTCTCCACGGGACTCCACAGCCTCTCGGCCTTGCAGGGCTTCATGAAGCGCCGCAGCTCTGTGTAACTTCCCCCACCAATGCACACACAACACTGAGGACCCTTCTTTTTTTAATATAGAGAGGAAACTTATGGAGACCAGCAAAACCAGATGAAGAAAAACCTTCAGATTTTATTCACATTCAACAGACAAATACCAAAAGGGACAGCCCGATAGACTGGGAGTATGTTGGATGCACAAATGTACGTGCAGCCGAGTATGTCTGTGCATGGGTATATGGACATATATAGAGAGAGAGAGATACATGTGTGTAAGCTGGTAAGCTGTCTCTAATGCTCCTTTCACTGAGAAACTCTTTTGCATCATTTTGCAACAACTCCATGAAATGTGAAACTTGAAGTGAATACACAGATAGCTTTTTCAACAGCCGGCGGAGAGGTGAGCACCTGAATGGCTCTGGCGCAGGCAGAGCCTTCTCCGTTTGCATCTCTCTATTTATACCTCTCTGGACTGACAGGTGGACCTAGTGTCCTCTTAGCACATCGCCCTGCCCACACCCTGCCCTAGATAAATACATGGGCTGTGCACCCCGCTGTGCTTGTAACCTCCCCCCTTCACTGTCCTGGTAAGCCAGACGCGCCGGGACGTCAGACACGTTGGGATTAGCTTTGCAGCTGCAATGGAGGTTAAGAGGAGCTTGTAAGAGTGTGGACGTGCGTGTGTGTTTGTGCACACTCCCAACTTTGTACCTTCCGTGCAGGTCGGTCAGTTACACACACAAAAGATTCCCAGCCGAAGAAGCAAGCAGAACTCAAGATATGTCCTCGGGGGCCTTGGACAGGGGTCTTCTTCGCGTTTCCATCGCCTCCTCCCCAGGATCTTCGCCGTGTTTCTCTAAAAGATGCACTTCCAGTTTCCTAGCATTGGCCGCCTACCGGCTCACACTGTAATGTCTGCCGCTTCACATCACGCCATGACGTTGGCGCTTGGCTGCATCGTCGTTACATGTCATGACGTCAATGGCGTTGTGACGTGACACCCAACATAGTCCTTCTGTAATCCCATGGGCTGGTCTCAAATCCCACGGGACGCAGGACTCTGCTGCAACCTGCGGGGAGGTCTGGCAACATCCATCTGCGCCGGGGACGAGTCCCTGCTCTTAGGCCAGCTGGAAAGGATTGTATGTTTTCTACTGGTGGATCAAAGTCAGAGGTGATAGAAACACTGGTACCATTGACACATTGATAAGGCCGAGTGGGTTGTAACTTACATGCCATAGGGGGAGACTTAGTTGATTCGATGTTTCCAACTAGAATGGCTGTTTTTCTGGCTGCCACCCTTCCACCCTATCCCGGGTAAGTCACATCAACTCACTCCCACTTCTTGATGGTTCCCACCTCTGACTTTCGGATCTAAGAGCATTAGTAGCCAAGGCCCATCTGCTCATTCTTTCTCCAACATTGTTCCTGCCCCTCGACATCATTTGCTAACATCAATTCAGAAAAAAAAAAGGGGGGGGGGATTCCAGGGCAGCAAAGCATCCTGGTTAAAAGTCGCAGCTGCATCACCAAGCAAATCAGGCTAAGAGGGTCTTAGGCAGAAGCTTTTTAGATTCCTATGCACGTGATCCTGCCACCGCGTCTGAGACAACAAGCTGGGTGTCACGTAGGCAGCTCTCCGATCCAGGCAGGGCTGGGATGGAAATCAGATCTGGGCCAGGAGGGCTCCTTTTTTAACTGTTTCTTATTCATCAAACCACGGGTTTGTGGCTTCATCTAGATCACAGCTGAGAGGAGGTTGAAAGCTGCAACAGCTCCTTGAAGATGAGGAGATAGGTACCTCCTCTTGCATTTGGGTCAGCACCCCCTAAACCAAACCAGTGCATCCATCCATGTCAGGAAAGCTTAGAGACTCCCTAGCCAGTGCAAGACTAGCCTGGGAAATAAAAGCCACTGACCCCGTCTGTTTATTATTTAATATAAACCTGTTGTGTTCTGAACAAGGGTGTGTCTGCTCTGTCGCTGACCGTGTCTGAGTCTCTTCCATGGTAAGCAATAATGAAATGGGAGTGGGTGTTGTGGACAAGTTTCTGTATCTAGCCATTTACTCATGGACGGCTAATGAAACCATCCATCTTGCTGAGTCTTAGCCACAAAGGGATGTGAATTGCACATCGCTGGGCTGGGGAGAATTCCCCCCTAAGATGCTCCGAAGAAGCTGCTGCCGTGGCCTCCCCTTACATTTGGTTCTGTTCTGAAAAGGGACTGTCTGAAAGCGCTCACTTTGCCAACTGCAGTGCTGCTTCTCCTAATGGGATCCAGGGCATTTGAGAGGCAAGCTGGGTTCTTTCCTTCTCCCACATCAACTGCCGTTATAGGAACTTCAGTCGTTCGGTTCATGGTGAAAGAACAAATTCCAGCCCCCCTCCTCTATAGCTGTATTAGCTCTGCTGGGTTCATGGGAATAAAACATACATTTGCCGCCATATACAGCAGATAGGACTCTGGGCTACCCCGGTGGGGCAAATCTGATGGGTAAGAAGTGGCTGTTTCTATAGAGCTATGCTCCTTTTCATGACCACAACTGCACTCTCTTATGAAAGCTGAGCAAGGGATCAGCAGGGAAGATCTGCTGCTGCTTTGTGGTTGGCGGGGAAGAGTTGGGACTAGAGTGGATGGGGCTACCGCATTGCACAACCATCCCACAGAGGGTTGCCACGCCCCCTTTTCTCCTCCCACACCCCCATCTGGAGAGTACCTCCCCAGTGCCTTTTTCGGTACATCGCCTCTCGATAGGCAACTTGTGTGGGGAAGCGGCTGCTGCTGGGGTGAGGCTGGGGCAGGCAGGGCTCTGCTAATTGTTTGTGGGCACCCAATGGCATTGGGTGCCTTTCTTCCCCTTTCACCAGAAGAAGAGTTGATTATAAATTCTGTACCTAGATCATTTCTTCAGTCAGTTGCCGATCTCCTGTTCAGCTTTTGTCCCCGTTGCTGCATCTGTCGGTGGCAATGTGAGATGTCTGGGTAGGGGGAACAGCAATGGACAAACGCAGCACAGAGCATGTGAAGTGGGAACCAGAGATGGCTCCCAAACATGACCCCCAAATCTGAGCCCCCCAGCGGATGGAAGGCTCCATCCAAGTGCCAAGGAGTGCGATGGTGGGGCTGGGCGGGGTGAAGACGGAGGACTGATTTGATTACTGCCCATGTCCTGTGGCTAAGGGGTTAATTAAAGACACCCTGGCTTTGGGGCTAACCAGGCAGGTTCGCCCACCCTTCCCTCTCCTTTCTGCACTGTGATCTCGGTCGCATCTTCAGCATAACCCAGGAGAGCTCTTAGCCTCAGGTGTAGCCCCTGCTGGGCGGGGGAGAGCCCAGAGCACGCTGAGAGGTACCCCGCAGGCGGGAGAGGGGAATCGTAATGTTCAGTCCTTACCAGGGACAGATTCTGGCATGGGATCAAAGGCCCCTGGCGGGCCAGGAAGCTGTGGGGATGCCAGGAGCAGCCCGCAGCCTCGCCCAGGATTTACCACCCTCCTGCATATCTCAAAGCAAGGTGAGGGCTGGGGTGACACCTCGCCCCTCCCAGTGAGCCGAGGGCTTAAAGAGGCAGCAGTAAAGACCTGCCTTTCCCCCTTCCCCTTATTTGTTTCTCTCTTTGAGGACCTCAAAGAACTTCACAGACATTAAGGGGCTGAGCCCGCCAGCCCCACTCCAGGGCGGGGAAGGGTCACTCGCCCCCTTTGACAGACGGGAAACGCGAGGGGCAGAGCGAGGTTATGTGGTTTGCCCAGGGCAGCAAGAGAAGTCAAGTGACAATGTGGAAACATACCCCAGCAGGTCCGAACAGCTGGTTCCCTGCCTAACCACGGCCCAGCACCCGTCCATGGGCCCTCGGCCCACTGAGCGCCCATTAACATCTCTGTGTCAGCAGTGACGCTGGCTCAGGGACGGAGGGAAGGTGGCTCCCGCTCTCCCAGTCCTGGGGCAGTTGTGGCCCCCAGTGCAGGCTAGGACAGCCCTGAGGGTGTGCTACCCTGTGCCCCTCCCTCAATGGCTCCTATCGCTCACAAAATACCCACGACATAAGAATCCCCAGGCCAAACCTCCGCTTGCATTTGTCTGCCCCCTGCTGAGATGCTCCGATCCGGGGGCTCCCATGGAGGTGATGTAGAGATGGTGGAACCGGCTCTGCACTGGGCATGGAGACCACTTGCATGGGGAATTCCCTGGGAGGCAGCTTGCCCCAGGCCTCCAGCCCCTTTGTGCCAGCCTAGCTGTTGGGCAGGTGTGACTGCCGCCTCCAGGGTGCTGAGAACATGCAGGTCCCATGGCTTGTTTTGCCAGATCCGGGGAATTCCTTCTTCCAGTTCCATCGCTCAGCTTTTCACTAACGAAAACTGTGCAATAGACACGTCAAATTAGAGAAAGCGTCGGCTCCAGATAGGCTATTTTTGATATGTCGCACAAATGAGAAACTTTATTTTCCTCAATAAAAAAATAATAAGGTTCGGCAATACAAACGATCAGCCCTCTCCCTCCCGCACCCCGAGTTAGGGGCGAGAGATTGCCCATGGGATTCATTTCAAAACACCACCAAATAATATGTCCCCAAAAGTTCCAGGGTGAAATCCTGGCCCTCCTGACATCAGTGGGCGTTTTGCCGTTGATTTCAACAGTGCCAGCATTTTACCACACATGGGGCCAGTCTTCATCTCTTCTTCTTTCGACACACATGCGTCCACTGAGGTTTCATCCCAGTGTGTGACTGCTTGTCCTGTGTACTGCAACACGGGAGGCCAAAAGCAAAACAGATTCCCTGAGTCATATGAAGGGGAGAAAGGCAAAGAGAAATCTGTCTCGGATCTCTGCCGGGTTCTGCCCCAGTCACTGCTGCATCACAGAGACGTCTCTGTCCAGGACGTGCATTAAAGATCTATCAAGCCACACTTCAGTGCACTTGCTAAACTAAAATTGACAACAAGGAGCCAAGTCTCAGAAACCCTACGTCTGCAAACAAATGTGCACAGCCCAGCACTCCCATGCAACTCCAGTCTAAATGAGTGTGCACGGCCCAGAGCTCAGGAGCAGCCCTGCAATAACAAGCCAGATGGAGGGAAACAATCCTGCAAGGAAACAGGCGTCCGTTTCGTGCTCCCTGTGCCGATGCATTATCCATGCATCTTGCTGCAGCGAAAAGGCCGGGGGAGATACCAAGTCCACAGCTGGGCCAGAAGTGCCCAGAGTTGAGGGTGGATTTAGACCTGAGGGGTGGTTCAGCCCATTCTAAACTTAGAGTTCAAGCACAAAGTTCAGCCCCAGCTCTCAGGGCCGTTAGGATCCCAGGTTTGGGTCCAGCTCATTATAGCAATGGGGGTGGCCTTTCAGGGTCTGTCTATACTGCAATGTAAGCCCAGGCTAAGCCCCTTTGGGTCTACGCTGCAACTGTGCTAACCCAGGGCTCAGCCCCAGGGTCCCAGGACTCTGCAGGGCTGGAGGGTCCGAGCTCAATTCAAGCCAGGGCCCAGAGTCCAGACCCTTTTGCTTTTCCCAGTGAGCTGATGGCTGCACTGCTGGGCGCGCTCTTCCAGCACAGCCAGGGCCTCCACATGCCTGCCCAGCTGCCTTCGCCCCCATAGGCGCCAACTCCCTCTGGTGGGTGCTGAGCACCCACCGGCAGTCCTCTCCCCATAGTGCCTCCTGCCCCGCCGGTGGGCCCCGCCAATCAGCACCCCCTCCTCCCGCCCTGTGCCTCCCACCTGCCATGGACCAGCTCTTTCGCAGCGAGGAGGAGCAAGGGCACAGTGTGCTCGGGAGAGGAGGCAGAATTGGGCGGGGAAGGGGTGGAGTGGGGGTGGGGCCTTGGGGGAAGGGGTGGAGTAGGGGCAGGGCCTGGGCAGAGCCAGGGGTAGCACCACCCGGCAGATTGGAAACTCAGTGCCGGCCCTGCGTGCCCAGGAGCCCTGCAGCCCGCCCGGGTGATTTTAAAGGGCCCAGAGCTCCCGCAGCCAGGGGCCCCTAGGCCCTTTTAAATCCCCCGAGCCCCAGGGCAATTACCCCCCATTGGCGGGCCTGGTTAACATACAGTGTAGCTACTCAAGCCCAGGGTCCCCTAACATGGGTCAGCTGGCTCGAGTCCCACTAGCCCTGGACTTACGTTGCCATGTAGACGCCCTCAGAGATGGAACGTTTCATAGGCGGGGCTTTGGCGGGGCCCATTATAAAGACAGAGGCCAGCCACCCAGGGGTGTTTGAATCCGGTGGGGCCCATCTCTAGCAACTGTAGCCAAAGCCGGCTGTACATCTCCTTTGCATTTCAAGGGCCAATGGCACCTTCTTTTGCTGATGCAGAGGCAGAAACGCCTGTCTTCTCTGTGTGCGTGCCGTGTAGTCTCTCTCAGGAAGGTTGAGTTGGAAGAGGAATGCTTGATCCTCTCCTAGTGAGGGATCCACGGGGAAGCCTCAGGCTGGGTGGCGGAGGGAGGGCTTTGAGGGAGGTGTTTGTTGCTGTCGGTGTTTAGAAGTGTGCAACTTACCCGCGGACTCCCTGGCTCGGTGCATCTGTTTTCTGGGGTGTGTCCTATGGGACGCCTGGTGGAAGGAGGATGTATTACATTTGCCTGTAGCTCACAGGCAATCTGAGAAAGTGAAGCTGGAGTCATAACCAGATGGAGCCAAGCGGCAAAGCCTGAGGCTGCAGTCAGAGCCAACGTCTGGGCAGCTCAGATCTAGGGTTCTTTGTTCTCCTAGATGTTGGAGAGGTTGGATCTCGAGACTGGGGGCAGCCTGGGCCGTTTGCTAACAACGACCTAAATGCGTTTACCCATGAGGTTAGCTCATGCACTAACACCACAGTGCATGATGCGGGATGTTACAGAGCCAGTGCTAGCCAATTGCAGTGGAAGTGGGCATGGCAGCATCCCAACAAATGAAGATAAGGGCAGCTTGTAGGTAAGAATGTACAGACTGGCCCTGGGATAGCCAGAGATCGTCTAGCAATTGTAGGTGCTTCTAAGGCATTTGTCATCCGCCTTTCTAGCTCCGCTCAGTCTGAGCATTTGTCACAGATTGGCAATGTCATAAGAAAAGCCAGGCTGGGTCAGACCATCTAGCCCAGTATCCTGTCTTCCGAGAGCGGCTGGTGCCAGATGTGTCACAGGAAGTGAACAAAACAGGGCAATTTATCAAGTGATCAAGTGATCCATCCCTTGTCGTCCAGTCCCAGGTTCTGGCAGTCAGAGCTCTAGGGACACCCAGAGCATGGGCTTGTGTTCCTGAGAATCTTGGCTATAGCCATTGATGGACCTAGCCTCCATGAACTTAGCTTGTGTCACTGAAATCAAACAGGCTGATGTACTGCATAAACCCTGACTATTGGGGTGCGGTCGGAGGGGGGACAGCAGGCAGAGGTGGAAACCCTCATCGGGAAAGGTGCATATTTATGGAAAAGGTGAAGGAGGGGGAGGGAGATCAGTTGTACTCAGTTCCTGGGGGAAATTGGGTTTTGCCTAAAAAAATGGAAGCTAGTGCTTTACACACACACACACACACACACACACACACACACACACACACACACACACACACACACACACACACACACACACACACACACACACACACAGCTCAAATTATGGAGGGGAAAAGGGAAACAAACAAAAAAAAAGAAAAGAAAACTCGACTGGTTTTCACCAAACTAACTGAAAAGCTGCTCCTGGGAGCGCCCAGGTTCTGCCCGGATAAGAAGCTCCATGGGCAATGAGCCAAGGCAGAAGTAGTTTGTACCCAGGGCTGCAACCCCCAGGGCTGCCATGAGGCAGCCGCGGAGCAGTTGGGCGTTCTATGTGGGTGCATGTAGAGAGCTGTCTGGTTTCATTTTCATGCCAAGTGTTTTGCAAAGCAAAAGCAAAATCTCTCGTCCCTCTCACCTTCCCTTACCCCTTCTTCCCAATCGGTAGACTCCCGAGTTCCATCCCTCCACGGCTCCATGCACACCGACACCAAAGCCATGAGCGGAGATCATATTCGGGACCTTCTGCATCCAAAGCATAGCGCAAAAGGCATCCCTCTGCTAGCTGCGAGGCCGTAGCAGGCTTTTATAGCTGTTGGAACCACCGGGGGGGACACGGTAACACACGCTAAGCAGTGGATTCTCCACCAAAGTCCACAATGGTGATTTTCTAACCCACCCAAACCTTGATTCATTTGGGTTAGCGGTGACAGATGATGGAACACAACTGTTCCCAGAGCAGCATTTTCAAAGCACGAGCCAAACCTGTGTCTCACCTTTTAATGAATGAAAACATGTTTCTAATACTTGATGACATGTACATACTGTTAGATATGAGAAGATATTTATTATAGATGAAGGTATATTCATCATATCTCTATAAATATCGATTGTAAAGGAGCATTTGGGGGGAATTTGGAACAGGATTTTGATGACTCTGGGACGTTTTCTCTTAGCATCTTTCTCATCTTTAGACATGGAGAGAGTTAAACACCATCAGCCCAAGGTTATCTGTTTCTCATGCCAAAGCATATTTGTACTGCAGTTTTACTTTCATTCTAGAGAGAAATAAAGTCTGATTCAAAGCTCAGAGTTGCCTCCACCTTTTCTTCTCAAGGGACGATCTGGAATATATTCAGATTACTTATGATTCTTTGCACTATTGTCACAGACCTAATTGAGATCACAGCCTCATTGTGCTAGGTCAGGGTGGGCAAACTTTTTTGCCCGAGGGCCACATCTGGGTATGGAAATTGTATGGTGGGCCATGAAGGCTCATTAAATTGGGGGTTGGGGTGCGGGAGAGGGTGAGGGCTGGCAGGGGGTGTGGGCTCTGGGGTGGGGCCAGAAATGAGGAGCTCAGTGTGCGGGAGGGGGCTTTGGGTTGGGGCAGGGGTGTAGGGGATGAGGGGTGAGGGCTCCAGCTGGGGGTGTGGGCTCTGGGGTAGGCCCGGGGATGAGGGGTTGGGGGTGCAGGAAGTTGCTCCAGGCTGGGACAGAGGGGTTTGGAGGGCAGGAGAGGGATCAGGGCTTGGGCTGTGGCAGGGGGTCGGGGCACAGGAGAGGGCCGGGGGGCAGGTTCGTGGCGGCACTTACCTCAAGCAGGTGCCAGCTCATGCCAAGGTCCCCAGGTCTCCATGGGACACTGACAGATACCTAGCTAGACTCTGTCTAGCTCCCATGTGTGTTAGTGCTGTTGAAGTGGGTATCAGAGTTATCAAAAGGTGTTTAGTGTTCAGACTTGGTTGAATACTTGGTGAGTTGCTCCATCTCACTTATTGACATCCCACCTTGCAAGGGCAGATCTGAACAGGTGCATTGTGAGCCCAGACAGGAGCGAGATGTTAACTAGCAGGAAGGGTTGATCTTCAGCAGAAGGTGTTACGCCCTTCCCAAAAGGAAAGGTCCATTGATACCAGATGAACTATTGTGGCTATTGCAACTGGAATTTCTCTACGTACCATCAACAAGAGGACAACAGACTTTTTTGTTGTTATTCTGCCTCCTCCCATGATGCTGCATCACGCAGGGGACTGCTCCCGTCAGCCAGAAGAGAATAAAACCCCTAAGAAGGAATTGCTGCGCTCGCTGCTGCTTGGACTCCATGGGGCAACGTTTTCTAGGCATCAATAAGAGATCTCTAGAGGCTTGGCCTGGGTTAGCCCTAAGGGACAGAGAGAGCTTGCTTATTATAGAAGCTTCTGTTACCTTTTAAAACTTAAGAGTATAACTCATTTGTGTGTCTAGTTTTCCCTGCTTTAACCCTGTAAATAACTCCCTGGTTTTCTTTTCAATCAATCTGTATATAGTTGATTACAGGATTGGCTACAAGCCTTGTCTTTGGTGTGAGATCTAAGGTGCAATTGACCTGGGGTAAGTGACTGGTCCTTTGGGACTGGGAGTAACCTGAATATTGCTGTGATTCTTAGCATAAGGGACCATCTATCACAAAGGCAGGCTCACCTGGGTGGCAAGACAGGTTGGTGTACCCAAGGGGACTGTCTGGGACTCCGTGTTAGGGCTTTTATAGTGTCTGGGGGAGTTTACACTTGACTGCTGGTTGGTGAGATCTAAGTCTAGAACTCACAGCCAATGTGGGGTTTGTGCCCTGGTTCCTATCTGTCTGACCTGAGGTAGGCAATCATGCTTTTGAGTCACTGCAGGCAGTGTCACCAGTGCGTCTCGTCTATCTCTCTCTACAGCATCTTTCCATCCTAGATCACTTTATAAACTCAATACATTGCAATTAAATATCCATGGCTGGCCTGGGTCAACTGACTCAGACGTGTGAGGCTCAGACTATGGGGCTGTTTGTGATGTAGGTGCGTGGGCTTAGGCCGGGGCCTGGGCTGTAGGAGGAGGGTCCCAGCGCACAGGCTCCAGCCCGAGTCCGAACGTCTACAATTAAACAGCCCCGTAGCCTGAGTCAGCTGACACGGGCCAGCAACCAGGGTTTAATTGCAGGGCAGGCATACCCTAAGACACTGTTGTGGTGAACACAGGTCTCGCCCCTCTCCAGAGCATTTCCTACCAGCTAGCTTAGGCAACTCCCCACTCAGCTTGCTGGCTTCTGCAAAGCCCTTTCTCAGGGCCTGTCTACACTTGGAAAGCTTCAGCCGCAGGGCTACAGCTGTAGCGCTTCAGTGTAGACACTACCTACGCCAAGGGGAGGGGTTCACCTGTAGGCAATCCACCTCCCAAGATGGGGTAACTAGGTCAATAGAAGAATTCCTCTGTCAACCTAGCACTGTCTGCACCGGAGGCTAGGTTGGCTTAGCTACACTGCTCAGGGAGGTGGAGTTTTTAATATCCCCGAGTGACGTAGCTTTTGAAGGTAGACCAGGCCTCCGGCACCGAGCTCTTCCATACAACACATGGGAAGCCAAGGCTGAGGATTCCAAACCAACCCAGTCCTGTTTTCTGGAGCAAGAGCACTGGTTTCTGATGCTCTTCCCACTCCGCCGTCACAGCAGGAAATCCAGCACAAGATCTAGGCATCCACTAAGTCCTATTTCAGCCCTACGGGCCAAAGTGGCACTTTAATGCTGCCTACGCATCATATTCAGTCCCTGGACAGGGATGAATTTCACCCTGCGAGCGCTCCAATTTCCTTGTATATCACTGTACAAATATTTACAATCCACTGTAACTATTTAAAATTCTTCCCTGTGATTAGGGAGCACGGCAGACCTTCCTACAGTGCATTAGCTGCCTTATAGGAGAATTAATGGTTATTTATGCCACTGGCTTAATTTGGGAATATGATGCAAATGATCCCAAGGAAATAAGTGAGGAGAATTGTCATCCACCTCTCCTGCTGGGGTAATTATCTGGTTGTCATCACCAGCTCTCGGTGCAAAAGAAAATGCTTCTGAGAAGTCTATGATGGCAACGAATTTAGTGGTGACTTGTTAACCAGAGACTCACAGATGCAAGGGCACGCGGCAAAGGGAGGGGGTGAGGAATGCGAGTCACCTGCTATGGACTCCTGCAGTGTGGCTATGTCTTTATGCGTTGTAAACCTGGGCTCAGACTCGAGATCGAGCCCAACACCCCCTACCATCCCCACACAAATCTGTTTGACTCAGGTCAGCAAGCACTCAGGACCTGGGTCCTAAGCCCAAGCCCAGTCCTGTTGTGACTCGGAAGTGTGCCGCGGCATTTTGCAGTGTGGACGCAGCTCAAGCCACAGACCCGAGTCAGAAGGGTAGTGCCGTATGGACGTGTTAGCAAGGCTGTGAGGCCCATGTCCAGCAATGTGTAAACCCAGGTTTACAATGCAGTGTGGCCAATCAAGTGCAAGCCCACGAGCCCATTCAAGTCCATAAGCACGGGTCCCACAGACCCAGGCTTACAATGAGTGAAGACATACCCTGTAACGCTAATCTCGTCTAGCTATGGGACTTCCCAAATATTTGCCACTTGGGAATCTAAGTCCTGGCCCTCCATTGAGAGAGAAAAGGTTGTCTAGTGACTACTGCACTGAACTGGGACATGGGAGAGCTGTGTTCAGTTCTTGATTTAGCCACAGGCTCCTTGTCTGCCCTTCGGCCACTCACTTCATTGGGCCCCTGTCTGAAAAGGAGAGAACAACCTAACTTTGTCTCTCTAGATTGCGAGGTAGAGACTCTCTCCCACTATGTCTCTGCAGCACCTAGGCATTCTGCAGCTTCTGCCTTTGGGCAGTGCAATTAGACTGGGTCACTTCCCCTTTCAGTTTTAATGGAGTTGCTCAAAAAACACCAAACACGGTTTGTGGGCGATTCAGGGGGGATATTTGTTTATTTTTTAATTTCTGGGGGGGAGCGGGTTTTTTAAAATGAAAAAACAGACGTGAAAACCAAACATTCAAAGCAATTTCCAGTACATATTTTAGGGGTTGGGTTTTTTAAAAAGGCTTTTAATTGAAACTTTTGACCGAAACATTTTTGTCGAAAAGCCACTTTTTTGTTGAAAAACATGATTTGATGAAAACATTTCTCCCAGTTCTGGTCAATTTCATTGCCAGCTTCTCATGCATTGTTACACTCTGGCGGAAATTCTGATTTTTTAAAACCTACTTTTGTTTTGGGGGGAGGGGGTTAACACTCCTGGAAATCATAGAAATGTAGGGCTGGAAGGGACCTTAGGAGATCATGTCATCTGACCCTCTGTGCTGAGATAGGACCAAGTAACCCTAGACCGTCCCTGACAAGTGTGTTTGGCCAACCTGCTCTTGAAAAGCTCCAGTGATGGGATTCCACAACCTCCATTCAAAGCCTATTCCAGAGTTTAACTCCCCTCAGAGTTAATAAGTTTTTCCTAATATCTAATCTAAATCTCCCTTGCTGGCGATTAAGCCCATTACTTCTCCTCCTACCTTCAGCGGACATGGAGAACAACGGATCCCCATTCTCTTTATAACAGCCCTTGACACATCTGAAGACTGTTCTCAGGTCCCTCAGGTGTTTTGTTTTGTTTTTTTTCAAAACTAAACATGCCCAGTGTTTCTACTGATCCTGAGTTTTGTAAAAGCAACGTCAAATTGCAACTATCTCAGCAACAAGGTTTGAACTTGGAAACGTCCCCACTACACAACAGCCCACTACTATCCAAGGCTAAGGAAAAAGCTGTAATAGGCTGTTGTGTGTTGGGCCCTTAAAGGGCCAACACACAACATTGCCAAAAACAGTGGCTCTTTCATTAAAACTGTTGAAAATTTGCTTGATTGTGGCATTGTCCCTTTAAGAAACATACTGGCGGTAGAGAGAGACATGTTCTGATCTTGTTCCCTAGGCTGTCTTGTAAGTTCATATTTGGTATATGATCATTAAAATACTCAAATACATTTAATTAGGGGAGTTAATTGACTCTAAATCCTTCTACGTGGCTGCAGAGAAGCCATCGCAGGAGGGGTCATTGACCAAGTTTGTTTTTAACAGGATGTGTTCATAAGGCTTTGCTAATAGAGAGAGGGTGACGTGAGTGAGGCCTGTGTGTTTTGGATGCCGCAGTCTCTCTGCCTGCAAACATTAATCTTTCATGGAGCCTTCGCTTTGCTGCTTTCGGCACGGCTGCTTATATATTGTGACATGTTTCGAAGCACTGCTCCGCTGGTGCACTTCCACAGCCTCTGTATCACAGAAATTCCTTTCAGAGAGCCAATTCCTTCACACTCCTGATCAGCTCTTGTCCATTCCTCTCTCTCTTTCTCTCTCTCTCTCTCTTTCTCTCTCTCTCTCACACACACACACACACTCTAGGTCGCAGCTGGTGCTTTCAGTACGTTTTCACCTATTGATGCACAAACAAGCATGGGATTTTTGCAACTTTAAAAATGGCTGATTATTTAGGGTGCCCCGTACCACAGGAATCCCGAGACTAAATGAATTTACATGTTCCTAGGAATATCTACCCTGGACCCTGACCTGACCTCTCACTTTTCAGGATGACAGGACTTTGGGAGCAGAATTTACAGAGAGTGGAAAATTCATCTTTCCACAGTTTCAGATTAATCTCTCGAGACGGTACCGTGTCTTCATAATAAAAGCAACATAGCCCTTAAGATGAGAACCTACTCTCAGAGCTGAGGAATGACATCATCTGTTCCCATCTCCCTGTCTCTCTTCCTTCAGTCTGTTTATGGCCCTAATTCAGGTCATCTTCCCTTTAGATTGTAAGCTCTGTATGTCTTGTACTTGTTAGCAATATAGGGTTTATGACACACACTACAGGGGTTCTGATTCCAAGCACTAGAGGGCAGTGGTGTCTTTCCCCCCTCCCCTCTCTCTCATACATACACCACCACCCCGCAGTTCATTACAATCCCTTGCACTTCTGTAGCGTCTTCCATCCCAGGATCTCAAAGCACTTTACAAGACCAAAGAAATTAGCTTTGCAATGAACCTCTGCGATAGGGCTCATTAGCATCAGTTTATAGATGAGCAAAGAGAAGAGGCTAAGTGATTCCTCCAAAGTCAGACAGGATATCAGCGGCAGAGGTGGGAAACGAAACCCCATTTCCTGACACCCTCTCCTATGTCTTAATCACAAAGGCCATAATTCTGCCTGCCTGATTTTTCTCCTCCAGATGAAGGCTTCAGAGACTGCAGCTTAACAGTTTGTGCCAGTGCAAAGTGATCTAGATGTTAGTGTCTGAAGTAGCAGCCTCCCAGTCCCGGTTTCCAAACCACAAATCTCCCATCTCCTTTTGAAGAGTCCTGAGAGCTGTTTGCAAAGCTCTCTGCACGCGCAGCCACCCCGCGGTGCATCAAGCCGGAAGCATCAGCTACAGAGATGTCGGGGTGATGCGGGCTAATTGCTAATGGTGCTCAGGGATCAGCAGCCTGCCTCCATCCACATTGTCGCCCATCCCAGAGAGCAGAAGTGATCCTCTGCCAGGCAGGTGGGCCTGGGGACTGAACGCGTTTGCACAAGCAGAGTAGACAGGGTAGCTCAGCTTTCCCAGATCTGGAAACTGGAGGGTGGGAGCAGTCAGCAGGTGAGAAGCCAGCTTGCAATGCGACACGGCAGCGACAAGAAAAGCGAATGGTCCCGACTCAGCCATTGAAGTCAGTGGAGACGAATTGGGCCCAGTGCCTTTTGGGCTACCTAGAGCAGGGAAGTAATAGTCTCTCTACTGCCATCCAGTGGCTGGAGGCTGAAGCTAGACACATTCAGCCTAGAAGCCAGGCATGGGTTTTTTACACCAAGGGGTAATTAATCACTGGCACAATTTACTTAGGGACAGGATGGATTTTCCATCACTTGGAGTCTTTAAATCAGGACTGGGTGTCTCTCTCTAATGGAGCTGCTCTAGGGCAACCACAAGATCTGGGTTTGATGCAGGAATCACAGGGTGACCTTTCCTGCCGGAGCTAAGCCGTAGATCAGGCTTAGTAGCAGAGTGGAGGGTAAACACAGGTTTACTCATTTGGGCAATATGGCATTTTACCCACCTCTCCGTCAAGGAATACAGCGTTTACTCACTCCCACTCTGCTGTGAGAAGCAACTCCTCGCTGCACAACCCCCGCAACTGACGTGCATGTTACGTACTGGCTGGTTACACTCAGCCAGAAAGATATTTTAATGGAACGTCTGGTTTTCGCCCCTGATGTCATCCTAGCCTAAACCCAATTCAGCATAAAGGCATCGCTGCACAATCTTCTTGCCTACCGTGCCACTGAAACACCCCTGAATCACCTAAAAGGTTAGTTTGCCCTCTTCTTTGTTTACCGCTACAGCCCTGCTCAGACGGGGTGGGCATGACTGTCCCTTCTGGCCTTAACATCCATGGATCTGCTGAAGGCTCCAGTGAAACCAACTCTGCAGTCGTACCTGTGTGTTAGGGGCAGAAACACACACGGGAGAGAAATCAGAGACAGAGAAGAGAAACAAAAAGAAGGGAGGAGGCGGCAGGTAGTTCAGTGAGATGTTCATTGGGCAAAGAAGTCACATGGTATTTTTTTTCTATTCACTGATTGGATGAGCAAAGTATGGTTCCAGTGTGATGGTTCTCAGAGTACTCCAGACCATGAGTCACCTTGTTATCCCCGGTGTACACCAGGAGAGAATTTGGCTTGGGTTGAGCTAGCTGTCAGCTTCCTAACACCCCCAGCCTGTCAGCCACCCAAGCACTCTCCTCTGGGCTATGCCAGTCCTTACTCCGCCTTGCAGGTTAACAGTAGGTGCACCCCAATCCCGAGTCCCTTTGAAATGTTCAATATCCAGCCTCAACATTGGCTACTTGCAAAACTACCAGGTCTGCTTTTCCCAAAGGAACAGGACACGCCAGCTTGTAAGAGTCAGGTCAGGACCAGTACTTTGCTGAACACCACAGCCCTGAGGTATATTGATAGTGACCAGGGGCAGCTCT
Source organism: Mauremys reevesii (assembly GCF_016161935.1). Taxonomy (NCBI): domain Eukaryota; kingdom Metazoa; phylum Chordata; order Testudines; family Geoemydidae; genus Mauremys; species Mauremys reevesii. Next base: position 204,144,531 of record NC_052625.1, on the reverse strand, counting down.
AGCTATTTCACTGCCCCAAGCACGGTGGCATGCCACGGGGGGCGCTCTGCCGGTCGCCGGTCCCGTGGCTCCGGTGGACCCTCCGCAAGCACGCCTGCGGGAGGTCCACCGGAGCCCTGCCTCCGCCCTCCCGGCGACCAGCAGAGCGCCCCCCGCGGCATGCCGCCCCAAGCGTGCTGGGGCCTGGAGCCGCCCCTGATACTGGCGTTTATTACCAAGGACTAGAGATTCAGGAGATAGTGAGTGAGGATATTGGAAACAAAGAGTCACATAGTGAAAAAAAAATCCCAACACGCTTTCTAGAGACTAAACTTAACTACCAGGTTAACCTCCTGTAGAAAGAAGTTTCTCTCATGCAGCAAGGTTGGGTCACGAATGTAAATGCATTGTCTGTTTTCTTCCTAGGTGCAGGATGCGGGGAGTCTTCTTTACCTCAATTTACCTTTGGCAGCTTGCCTGCGGGAGGTCCCCAGTCCCGCAGATTAGGCAGCATGCCTGCGGGAGGTCCACCGAAGCCGCGGGACCAGCGGACCCTCCGCAGGCAAGCCGCTGAAGGCAACCTGCCTGCCGCCCTCACGGCAACCAGCAGAGTGCCCCCCGTGGCTTGCTGCCCCAAGCACGTGCTTGGCATGCTGGTGCCTGGAGCCGCCCCTGATCATAGACTCATACAATATCAGGGTTGGAAGGGACCTCAGGAGGTATCTAGTCCAACCCCCTGCTCAAAGCAGGACCAATTCCCAACTAAATCATCCCAGCCAGGGCTTTGGGTGGTGTTGGTGGCCCGTGATCTACAGGAGGTCAGACAAGATGTCCTAATGGTCCCTTCAGGCCTTAAACTCCATGACACACAGATGGGGACTATGGGACCCAGGACGATTAAATAACTTGCTTAAGGACACACAAGAAGTGTGTAGCAGAGCTGAGAACTGCCACCAGCTTTCCCAAGTCTCCCTTCAGTCCCATAAAATCAAGCCCATCATCTGTCCAATGGAACCCTACTAATTAGAGTGGAGTTAATCCTGATTCATCCTGAGGCATGTGAGTGGACAGTCAAGCCACGGTGCTTGCATCCGACAAAGTGGGTATTCACCCACGAAAGCTCATGCTGCAAAACGTCTGCTAGTCTATAAGGTGCCACAGGATTCTTTGGTGCTTTTATGGTCACCTCCCAGAGTCCTTGCTCTCAGAACATCCCTTCTTGAGACCTGCAGGGTTGTCCTGCTTGGAGGGGCGCTGTGGGAATGTCCTACTTCAGAGGCAGCTGTGAGAAAGGAGGGACCTTGTGACGGACAGGGCAATTCCCTGCAATATCCTAGAAACAACCTTATCAAATTACATCTGTGTGTGGCCAGAGTCCACTGTATTCAATGCAATGGTCATGTACGATGGTGGGCCTGGATGGTGAAAGGACTGTATTGACCAATGTGGTGATCAAGAACGTTCTTATGGGATAACACGTGTGAAGTGGATTTCTTGGGAAATATCTAGTGGGAGAAACAACGAGGAGTCCTTGTGGCACCTTAGAGACTAAGTCTCTAAGGTGCCACAAGGACTCCTCGTTGTTTTTGCTGATACAGACTAGCACGGCTACCACTCTGAAATAGTGGCGGCAGTGGGAGGTGAATGCAAATCCCACTCCCACCCCTAGCGATGCAAAACCCCAGCCTTTTGAAGCTATGCCCTGAGGAAGGCACCACTGTCTGCTGATTACCTGTTCCCAGAATCTGAAGATCAAAAGCCCAGGCTGTATAAAGGAAACACTGAGCTATTTATGGGGGTCTGTTATGGGCTTGTAACGACAGCAAAAGCCCCTTGGTAGGATTGGAAGGCCCGACTCCTCCTAGAACCCTTGTTGGAGCTGGGATGCTCTCTGGTAAGCCTGTTAGCAGGCAGTGTAGGTTCTTTTATTGTTTTAAAGATGTTATCTCTTTCATGCTTTCACCTTAAGAATAAATGTGCTTGCTTAGAAAGGGCTGGGTGGTAATTGACAACTGCTGGCAAGTGCAGTTGTTCACAGCCTTTGGAGAGAGCAAAGCACAGATGCTGGCCTGTTTAGGCAGTATGGCTTGCTGGGGATATCGCAGTGTAGACCAGGAAGTGGGAAGCCTGGGCAAAGCCCAGTGAGGAGGGAGAGAGATGCAGGTCTCTACCCAAGAGAGGTGGTGGCAGAGGACCCTGGGATATAGTGTAGGGACCCTGGGTGGATCATGAGGAATACAGATGCAGTTACCCTGAGCAGTGACAGATTAGGCCGTGTAGGGTCTCTGGGATTGCTCAGTCCTGAGGTACCTATAACATGACCACTGGGACTTGCATGGATCTTCTGCTCTGAAGGACTCTGTAGAAATCTTCTACCTCCAGATGAGCCGCTGGAAAACTGCTGAGCAGTCAGGGAATGAACCGCATAAGGGACCCATTGGCCCAGCAGGGAGGCTGTGAATTGAGGGGGCCTGGGGCATTACTCCCCATAGAATGAACCACTGGGACCTTGTGGGATGTTCTGCTGTGAAGGACCCATGGGAGCGAAGGAAAGCTCCATACACGGGCCCCATAGGAATTGCAAGAACACACTGAAGTGGGAGGTCTCCAGGGGCCGCCCAGCACCACGGGGACCTGCAGGAAAGCTTTGCAAGTTTGCAGCTGTCTCTGGAGTATAATCAGATGATTTTAAGCAACCGGAATCGAGCCAGTTTTGACATCTGTGGAAAAGCCTCCCTTGATCTCCTGCCGCGTTTCTCCTCTCGGGCAGGGTGACAGGATGGATTTGAGTCCATTTGTCAGACGAGGACTCTGGCTTGTCAGGAGAGATAAATGTCCGGCTTGACCCACAAGCTGCATACACGGGGAGGAGCCTGGACTGGAAAGGGCCTTGTTATTGCTAAGGCAGCTGTGTAACATTTCCAAGTAACAGCTGGAATCTGGGCCCGGTCTCTGTATGGCGAAAAGATCACTAGGAACTGGCACCTATAAAACTCTGGGTGCAAGTCACCCCTGTGCAGAGGGCTGCCAGTGCAGCTTAATCAGTGCCTGGGGTGAATTTCACCCTCTGTGACCCACCGCAATAACAACACATGCTTCATCTAATCCAACCCCAAATCTAGTGAGCTTCACGGCAAACTCCTTCCAGGCACCTACATCTGCCCACGTGCTGCCCTCGCCCTCAGCCACCCTTGGGCAATGATTGGCAGTTAGACAAACTGGGCCAGGCCGTGCACCCCTCTCTTAATGGCAAAACATGTGCTGGGTGCACTGCTTTGTTATTGTAGGACTGCTCGTGAGCACTGGGCTAAGCACACCGCTTAGTTCTTGTAAGGTTGTTCACTGGAGGTGGGTTGCTAAGGTTGGTTTGTTACTGTAGGCTTGCTCAGCTGGGACAACCTCCATACAGGGGATTGCTATTGTAGTGTGGAAGCCAGTAAATAATTAACAAGGATTTGAAGAGATCTTAATGAATGTTAGTTAGCAAGAGTCAGGCCATACTGTAACCTTAATGACGTAAGACTTGTAGGAGCAAAGATAGTGCGAGGCGACAGGACAGGAACTGTGTACAAAGTTATTACGACCTTGCAATCACTAACCAAAATGCAGGCTTGCTTTTCTTAGGATTGAGACAAATAAGATAAGCCTTTTTGCTATGTATAAACAAAATGTAGTTGTTGCTTTTTACTGTCTGTATTATTGTTAGAAATTGTCTGTAAAAGGTATAAAGGCTTGCTGTGATTGTTTACCAGTTGAGAGACCTGTCCAGGACTGGGGTGACCCTGTGTCCTATGGCACTCTCTCCCTCCATGGTAATTACTGGAGAAATAATAAAGTATTTAATTTTGCTGCACCCAAACAAAAAGCGAGAACTAAGTTTTTCTTCGACAATTTGGGGGCTTGTCCGGGATGGCAACGCCCACGGACCCACAGACGGCTACTACGGATCATTCCCCTTCGAACCCCATGGCGCCACATGAGAGGTATGAGACCTTTTGAAATCTCTATTGGGGTATCGGAGGAGGACTTTCCGTGAGGACGTCTGTCTCTCTGTTGGGCTCACGCCATCTGAACTTATTGACTGTGCAGCAGGATCAGATGCAAAGTGGTATTGGGGAGAGGCCCCAATAAGGTTAGGTTATAGCAGTACTGGGAACTGCTGAGTTGGCCAAGGTAATGCATAAGGTAATGCATAGGTAAATGCATTAGAATGCACCGGTGCTGAGGGGTTTTTACCGCCTCAAGAGGGGTTGTCATACCGCCTCATGGTATTGGTCCGGACCAGGTAAAGATGCATCATGGTTAAAAAAAAAAAAAAAAGAGATAAAAAGGTTAAAAAAAGGGTTAAAAAAAAAAGAAAAAGGAAGAAAAAGAGGCCTTGGTGTGTGTGTGTGTACACCAGTGTGAGTGGCTGTTACCGGGCTAGCCCGGTAACTAGTGGATCTTTAGGAGATCCGACCCACGGTGGGCTGACTCAGCCTGGCATAGTCCGGCGAGGAAGCTGCCTGGGTCTAGGGGTGTGTGAACCCATCTTCCCTCCCCTTTCCCTTCCGTGTGGGCTACTGACAGTCTGATCATCTCCTTGGTTTTTGAGCCGCTAGCGCGGACAGGACACCCTCTCTGTGTGTGTAAGTGGAAAATGGGTAAGGGACAGTCTAAATATTCCACCTTACCCCCTAAGGGTGCCCCAGCATATTACATGTACGTACATTATGGTCCTAAAACCTGCAGGTATTTAAATGATTGGAATCTGTACACGCGTGAAAATTCATTTAAACAATGCCCATTAGAAGGTACCTTCAATCTAGATAAGATCATATATCTCAGTGGAGCTTTAATCACAGAGAAAAAAACCTCTGACACAGTGTGAGCAATTTGTCTAGGAACGGGTTAATTTGAAATTCGGCTTAGCCCTGAGATAAAGGAGAAGTTGTTTTGTGTTCAAGGTCATGAATTAGTGCGGACTATGCTAAGTGCAAAGAAAAACTGCTTTCAGCCCCAGCTGCTTGTGGAAAATAGAAACTGAGGCAAACCAAAAGCAGGAGCTACAGAATTGGAATTATATTTGCAAAGCTTAACTTCCCAGTGAGACATGTGTGAGTATTAAAGTGGTTTAAGGCTTGGGGCATTCATATTTTTCCCGAGTGATGTGGGAGCATTCCCAACACTCTCCATTGTTGTTTTATTATTTTTAATGAAGCTTTAAAATTTGATTATATGCTCTGTCGGTCTGATCACCTGACATGAGGGATAAATTAGTAACAGGAATTTGTCACAGTTTGGTGAGCAATTAAGAATGGGGGGCACTGCAGAATTTACACCATCTATCTGTTTTACCCTTGTTAGTTTATGTTTGCTTTGTTTGGTACTGTTGGTGTTATGTGTTAAGAATAGCATGATTATAGGTGAGCTCTAATAGAATAAGGAAACACTATTTGGTTTTGGTGCACTATTTAGCTTTGGCTCTGTTTTGTTTAACCGGTTACTGATGTTTTTCTGCTCTGTTCATTTGGGCGTTAGGTGTGTGAGCGGAACTGAACTTCTCGTTCGTAATTCCTCAGGGTGGAAGCCATGTGTGCGATGAAGCTCTGAGGTTGTCCTGAGATTTTACAGTCCCGCCCCCCCCATAGCGGACAATGTAATAGAAGTAGGAAAAATCTGGCTTAGACTGTAATTTTCTTGGCTCTCTGTGTAATTTTCTTTTCTGTTTAAGTGTCAGCAGACAAATGGGTGGGTCTCTGGGTAGACCCCCAAAGGGGTTTGGATTATGTGTTAAGTGAATGGCCATGTATTTTTGCCCAGGTGGCAAGCCTTACTAGGGAGGACTCAGGTAGTCTTGTGAGTAGAAATGTTTTGGGGACAAGACCAGAAGGGTGGGGGCTAGTTGAGTAGCCCACCCTCCTAGCTAAGAACTGGTTGTGGAACAAGCTCGTGTCCATGGACGGGACGATTCAGTGAGGAAAAAGGATCAGGCCCAAGCGGGAAGACAACAGACAAAGAGATTTGGAAAACGGGTTGGAAACTTTTGAGGGTGTAGTGGAAAGAAGGAGTAAGTGAATATAAGCATGAGGATTTCAAATACTCAAGAGGATATTTGGAATGGTGATTTGAGTTGATAAAAGTGGCTGTTGGAAGGGAAAAGCAAGCCTGCATTTTGGTTAGTGATTGCAAGGTCGTAATAACTTTGTACACAGTTCCTGTCCTGTCGCCTCGCACTATCTTTGCTCCTACAAGTCTTACGTCATTAAGGTTACAGTATGGCCTGACTCTTGCTAACTAACATTCATTAAGATCTCTTCAAATCCTTGTTAATTATTTACTGGCTTCCACACTCCCCCCTTTTGTACTTCTAGTACAACAAACAATTTCAAATCTCAATTCGCATGAAACCATGGACTTCAGATTCTACAGCAAACATGTCAACCGTCATGGGACGTAATGACAATGCATGATTAGCATGAACATGAAAGGTATTGCTATTCTTACGTTATTTGTACAACAGCCCCATTATATTATTCCTATGGGATTGTTATTGTTTGTAGTGTTGTTAGTTAATTTAGGATTATATTATTGTTGTTGTTGTTGTAAATAACGTAAGAATAGCAATACCTTTCATGTTCATGCTAATCATGCATTGTCATTACGTCCCATGACGGTTGACATGTTTGCTGTAGAATCTGAAGTCCATGGTTTCATGTGAATTGAGATTTGAAATTGTTTATTGTACTAGAAGTACAAAAGGGGGGAGTGTGGAAGCCAGTAAATAATTAACAAGGATTTGAAGAGATCTTAATGAATGTTAGTTAGCAAGAGTCAGGCCATACTGTAACCTTAATGACGTAAGACTTGTAGGAGCAAAGATAGTGCGAGGCGACAGGACAGGAACTGTGTACAAAGTTATTACGACCTTGCAATCACTAACCAAAATGCAGGCTTGCTTTTCTTAGGATTGAGACAAATAAGATAAGCCTTTTTGCTATGTATAAACAAAATGTAATTGTTGCTTTTTACTGTCTGTATTATTGTTAGAAATTGTCTGTAAAAGGTATAAAGGCTTGCTGTGATTGTTTACCAGTTGAGAGACCTGTCCAGGACTGGGGTGACCCTGTGTCCTATGGCACTCTCTCCCTCCATGGTAATTACTGGAGAAATAATAAAGTATTTAATTTTGCTGCACCCAAACAAAAAGCGAGAACTAAGTTTTTCTTCGACAGTAGGGTCTGAGTGCATGGATTTGTTACAGGTTTGCTTCTTTAGAGTGGGCCCAAGTCACCAATTTGCTATTATAGGGTCGTTCAATTAAAGTGGGCTGCGTACATTGGTGTGTTATTGTAGAGTGGCTCAGTTGGGGGGACTACATACGTTGGTTTGTTATTGTAGGGCTGCCTGTGAACTCTGGCCTGCATGCACATGAGTTCTATTGGTGTGATTTCTTTTTTTGTCTTCTTTTTTTAAGAAATAAGCATTGATGCATTAAGGGAATGGGAATCAAAGAAATTGCACAGACTTTGCAAACAGACCGAAAATATGGAGGTGATATTCTGAGCCTTCCAACCTTGACTAAGGTCTGGACCTTTAATTTACTACTTGTTTTGCTGCTTCAGACAAGAACCAGAAAATGCTGGCTTCATGTCTCCCTGGTTCTCCATCACCCAGCACAACTAGCAACTTTTCATTCACGTCGTGTCTTGGGGTGAGCCTGTGCAGAGCTGCAAGCTAAGGAAAAGATCCAGCATGTGAATGATCATGGAAACACCAGATTCTTTACCTAGTCTCCTCCCCCGAGGGTAGCAATGACAAAACTGCCATTCATACAATGCCCATTTATAGACAAACAGCTGCACATGCAGCCACCTCTGGGGTGGAACACAGCAGTGTAGAGCAGCATGTAGAACGATTCTCTCTCCAGCGGACAATGTGAAGGGAATTGTAGCTAGGCAGTCTTATTACCCAAATGTGACTCTGGTCAGGATACCGGAGTTAACACCCCCTACTCAGGAGATCTTTCAGCAGACCAGACGGGGTCAGGACTTGGGTTTTAGTTGCCCTATGGGCATCACCAGCTAGCACCATCCTAGAGTTTGAGTTCATTGCTGACCCAGATTGGTTCATGGCTCAGTCCCTGCAGCGGTCTGCTGCGTTCCCCGTAGCCGTCTCTCATCCACACACTAATCAACCTGACCCTGCTTCGCGTGACAGACCAGGATGCTGTAGCCTGACATGGTCAGAGGCAGACTATTGCCCCCCGGTGACCCTGCGGAGGTTAGACAGGCAGCTTTCAGACTCTGCTGCTATCCTGTGCCCTGGCTCAGAGCCGCCCTTTCTAGCTGATCAGGTCCAGGGAAGAGCGGCTGTTGGCGTCCTCGAAAGAGATGCTGACAGGCAAACAATGGAGCGATTCTGAAGAGTGAGCCTGATGCATTTATGAACAGCATTCTGTGCCTGCAATAGCAGGGGACTGGGTCTGATGACCTAGGAGGTGCCGTCTGGTGCAAGGCTCATGGTCCCCAGCTGATCCCCTTCCCCTTCATGAGGCCAACATGCCTTCCAAGCTGGGAGCTGGATTTTTCAGCCCCATCAATGCATGGGTTCGGATGTTTGTAGGCTGGAGTCTGTCCCGCTGTGACCATGCAGCTCTGCCTCCTTGGCCTGTGTCCATCTCAGGGTCAAATCAACTGACTCTACGGACCAAAACAAGAGCTCGCTACCTTCTAGGCCTGCTGGCCCTGTGCAGCTCGGGGAGAGCAAGCCAGATTTCACTCTGGCCTGTGCATCAGCAACAGATTCCCTAGCCGAACTGCAAACGCAGAGCCAGATGGTGCCCTCAGTTACACCATTGTGATTGAAACCAAGGGGCTTGCCCGGGTATTATGGAAACCGATGGCTTCACAGGGCAGCACTGGACCTGAAAAATCTCTATGACTGGGATGAGGCCTGAGAAGGAAAAAACCCAGCTTGACTCAGCCAGATCCTCGGCTGGGGCTGCGGCGTCTCCATCTCCTCCCCGTCCTTTTACTGGTAAACCGAGCGAATTTGCTGTGGAGTCACTGACAGAAAATAAACAGCGCTCTTTCGGAGACCAGAGAGCCCGTGCCACGGGCTGGGGCTGGAGCTGCTTGCACTCAGGCGGAAAAGGAAGCTACGTAACCCAGTTCAATCCTCCTCATTAAGCTAACTCCACTTAGGATGAGGACAAATGGGAGGGGATTCAAGCCCCAGCTCTGGCTGGCGATTTGGCCAGTCTCTGGTCAGAAGGAGCACGGTGATCCTTGTGGCTCGTCTGGTGCTACCCTCCACTGAGGAGATCGGCTCTTCCCAGCCAGGGCTCAGCCCCCTCGCACAGGGCTGCCACTCATCGCCAGAGAGGGCCTGGGTCTGGGGGAGGGAAGGACACCTGTTATCTGGGCCCCCGTCCATTGCCCACTCCCCTAGGCCCCAGAACACCCATGGCCGGCATCACACCTTGGCCTGCCGGGTGGGCCTCGCCTTTGAAGGCCTCACCTGCAGGAGACTGGGGCTCCCGCCCGCCCGCTGAGGGCTGTGCACACTGTGTTAGCACCACACCTTGGGGTGGGACGTGGGACTCTCCGGCCTGGCAAGGCACAGCACTGCCCCCCACATCACTGCTTTGCCCACTGTCCTGCTGCTGAGCCTCTTCTCCCTCCTCGGGCCCATTTGGCTCCTCTTGGGATCACAGGGTAACTCCATCAGCTGACCAGCCCTGCAGCTCCAAACCCATGGGCAGGGCTTCATTTGTGCCGGGACTTGCCAGAGCTGAGCCCTGACATCTCCGGGCCTGGCAGTTCAGAGCCCCGGCACCTCCGGGCCTGGCAGTTCAGAGCCCCGGCACCTCCGGGCCTGGCGGTTCATAGCCCAGCACCTCCGGGCCTGGCGGTTCGTAGCCCCGACACCTTCGGGCCTGGCAGTTCAGAGCCCCGGCACCTCCGGGCCTGGCAGGTCAGAGCCCCAGCACCTCCGGGCCTGGCGGTTCATAGCCCCGACACCTTCGGGCCTGGCAGTTCAGAGCCCCGGCACCTCCGGGCCTGGCAGGTCAGAGCCCCAGCACCTCCGGGCCTGGCGGTTCGTAGCCCAGCACCTCCGGGCCTGGCGGTTCAGAGCCCCGGCACCTCCGGGCCTGGCAGTTCAGAGCCCCGGCACCTCCGGGCCTGGCAGTTCAGAGCCCCGGCACCTCTGGATTTGCCACATTAGTTATGAAATTAAATAAAATTGCTTGCGCCTCTTTCAGGACAAATCAAGCCCTGCCTATGGGAAAGGGGGAGCAGGCTCTCAGCAAGGTATTGGCAGCTGGGGTACGCCAAGAAGGGGTTTGGGGCAGGTAGAGACAGTTCCCACACTTCAGTGCCTTACGAGGGGTGAGGCTGGCCCCTGGAAATCAGCAGAGCCATGTCTTTGAGGAATATGTGACCAATGTGCTGGAGATCCAGTAGGGGGCACTCTCCCTTCTGAGTCAACACCCCGCTTCATGCTGTCTTTGGAATGAGATGTGAAGCAAAAGCCCTGCTCACTTGCGCTCGATAAAGAGTCCACAGTGCTTTACAGGTGAGTAGAGGGGTTAACCTGGGTACTCAAAGTGAAATTTCAACTCTAGCACATCCATTCCACAGCCCGACATGATCCCTGAAGTGTCAGTGTGACATGTTCTTCTTCACTTCCTGTTCTGAACTGTTGTGTGGTGTTGCTGTGAGCTGTTAAACAGGTGCTGCATCTCGCCCCAGAGGTGGCTTCATTTCAACCATTGCAAAGCGTTTCCTCTACAGGTGTGCTTTCCAGTCTGCGGAGCCTGTATCACAGTCGGGGTCTGCAGAGGTGGGGTGCACGGAGAGCTGGCTGGTCACATGGGGCTCATGCCTGCTTGTATCCAGCTGCCAATCACATGCAAAGAAGCAGAAAATACTAGCATCACTTTTCCATGCCAGCAGCCACTGTGGTAACCCCAGGATGTCATAGAATCAGGAACTGATGGGGAAGGTGGGTCCAGGGGAGAATCTCTCCGTGGACAGGAGGTCAGCCCTGGGCAAAGGCTTGGGAAGCCCCTGCTGTGAAGAATAGCTTGCAATGTGCGACCTCACATTTCCCCGCCAACCCCATGACATGGTCACCTCTAGCATCTAGGGCCCTGGGCTGGGAGCCGATGGAGCAGGTGGACCCAGGTCCCCCTACCCCTGGTCTCGCACTGTTACATCTTCAGCTGCCTAGCCACAGGCCAGGACTCCCAATAGATTAATCCAGGTGAGTACTGACTCCCCAACGCCGCTGAAGCAGGAACATTACAATCAGCAGGGAAAACTGCCTCCTGGAGCTCAGAAAGTGTAAGAGGAAAGTGAGAACTGCCCAAAGCCAAGCAGAGTTGGACCTTGCAAAGGGAATTAAAACCAATAGTAAAAGGTAAATAGAAAGAAAACAAGAGAAGAAGGGGGACTGCTAAGCACTGAGGACAGAGTGGAGATTAAAGATAATCTAGGCAGGCCCAACGCCTAAACAAATATTTGCCTCCATTTTTTAATAAGGCTAATGAAGAGCTTAGAGGTAGAGGCAAGGTGGCTAATGGGAGTGGATATGAAGGTATAAATTACCCCATCTGAGGTGGAAGTCAAACTCAAACAGCTTAATGGGACCACATTGGGGGTCCGGATAATCTCCATCCAAGAATATTAAAGGAACTGGCACATGACACTGTAAGACCAATAGCAAGAATTTGTAATGGATCTGTAAACTCAGGGCTTGTTCCCTAGGACTGGAGAATTGCTAATATTGTAGTAACCATCCTTGATTTTAAAAAGTGATCCAGGAAACTACAGACCCTTTAGTTTGATCTCAACTGTGTGCAAGGTCTTGGAACAAACTTTGAAAGGGAAAGTAGCTAAGGCCATAGAGGTCAATGGTAATTGGGATAAAATCTAACATAGCTTTACAAAAGGTAGATCGTGCCAGATCAACCTGATCTCTTTCTTTGAGTAGATACTTGATTTTTTAAACAAAGGAAATGCAGTAGATCCAATCTACGTGGATTTCAGTAAAGTATTTGATACAGTCCCACATGGGAAATTATTAATTAAATTGGAGAAGATGGGGATTAATAAGAGAATTGAAAGGTGGGTAAGGAACTGGTAAAAGGAGAGAGGAAAGGTGAACTGTCAGGCTGGAGGGAGGTTACTAGTGGAGTTCCTCAGGAATTGATTTTGGGACCAATCTTATTTAACATTTTTATTAGTGATCCTGGCACAAAAAGTGGAGTGTGCTAATAAAATATGCAGATGACACAAAGTTGGGCAGTATTACCAATACGGAGGAGTACTAGAAATGGGATGAAATTTAACAGTGCAAAGCGCATGGTCATTGCACTTAGGGACTAACAACAAGAATTTTTGCTAGAAGCTGAGGACATATCAGTTGGAAGCAACAGAGGAGGAGAAAGACCTGGGCATATTGGTCCATCACTGGATGACTATGAGTCACCAATGTGATGCAGCCATGAAAAAAGGCTAATGCAGTCCTAGGATGCATCAGGCAAGGTATTTCCAGTAGCGATAAGGAAGTGTTAGCACTGTTATACACGGCACTGGTGAGACCTCATCACTGCAACTCTGGTTTCATATGTTTAAGAAAGATGAATTCAAACTGGCGCAGGTGCAGAGAAGGGCTACTAGGATGATCCCAGGAATGGAAAACCTACCTTACGAGAGGAAATTTAAGGAGCTTGGCTAACCAAACAAAGGCTCAGGGGAGATATGATTCCTTGCTATAAATACATCAGAGGGATAAACACCAAGGAGGGAGAGGAATTATTTCAGTTAAGGGCCAATGTTGACACAAGAACAAATGGCTATAAACTGCCCATCAACAAGTTTAGGCTTGAAATTAGGCCAAGGTTTCTAACTATCAGAGGAGTGAAGTTCTCGAACAGCCTCCCAAGGGGAGCAGTGGGGGCAAAACACTGAACAGGCTTCAAGACTGAGCTTGATAAGTTTCTGGAGGGGGTGGTGTGATGAGATTACTTAGAATGGCATATGGCCCATCTGTGAGTGCTAATAGCAAATATCCTGAACAGCCAGTGATGGGACACTAGACGGGGAGGGCTCTGAGTTGCTACAGAGAATTTTTTCCCTGATCACCAGATTTGGGGTAGGGAAGGAATGTTCCTTCCCATCAGATTGGCAGAGACACTAGGGGATTTCTGCCTTCCTCTGCAGCACAGGGCATGGGTCACTGGCTGGCTTGAAGTAGGATAAATGGTGGAGTCTCTGTAACTTGAAGTCTTTCAATTGTGATTTGAGGACATCAGTGACTCAGCCAGAGGTGATGGGCCTAAAGCAGGAGTGGGTGGATGACCTCCTGTGCTATACAGGAAGTCAGACTATGATCACGATGATCATTTCTGGCATTAAAGTCTACGGGTCTACGTTCTGTTTCAGCTCAGCATGGCGATCAGTGCTTTAAAGAATAAAAATGGAGCCGTTCTCCCTGCAGCGAAGGAAGGGCCATAAAAATTACCAAGGAGGTGTCATGGAAAATCTCCAGCTCTCAGCTTCTCTCCCCAGCTGCGTGAGCGGCTCCGAGCTGGCAAATCAGATTAGTTAGCCGACCTGTTTCCTGGACTGGGAGAGGTAGAGAGATAAAAAGAATTGAATGTTCTATTAATGAAGAGCACAGGACACATGTCTTGATTAATTATGACAGAGCAGAGAGTGCCTCTCCGTACGATAAACAGCCCTGACATCAAGGCTGCGCTGATGCTTTTAACTGTAATTCCCCTTTGTGCTCAAGTACAAGCAGGTGTGTCGTAAGAGAGCCCGTTGTTATTGCCTGGAAATCTGGCGGGTGGAAAAATCGCTTCTTCTTAAGACAACAGAGCAGAAGAAGAACATGCATGGAAAGTCTGGTGCCAGGAAATAACTGGCTAAAGGAGTCACGGTTCAAGCAGCCGCCGTTTGTTCTCTCAGCAATTGGGGGTCAGAGCTTGGCAGGCTGAAAATCGGTAAATCAGGCTATTAGCCATTGGATCCAAAGTCCGGTTCACTCTCCAGCAAGGGCAACAGTGGGTCCACCAGGGGTCAGCCAGCGGGGTGAGAATGCAGGGACTTTCAGTCCCAAAGCACTGATCTCTGCCACTGGAGGTAAAGGAGTAACTCCATTAGTTGGTAGCAATAGAAGGCTGTTATCTGCTATACAGATCAGCCACAAGAGTGGGACAAGACACACACCTACTCCTGTTTAACAGGGGAAACTTGTCCAGAGCATATGAGAACCACATGACTTTGTTTAAGTTTCTCTTGGGGCATCACTTTTGTTATCACCTCCACAGTGGGTCATCGGCAGGGTTTGAACCTGGCATCTTCAGTACCAGAGCACAAAATTTGCTGGCAGCAGTAGTAGGCTGTTATCATGTATCCAAGTATGAACTACACACAGGGAGTTAACTCACACACAGACAGGGCATTGCTGGAGGCTGAAGGTCAAATTATACCCTAGAGGGTGTCCAGGGAGTGCTAGATACCCACATCACCTGGTTACTGCGTTGCCTGGTAATCAGAATGGGGCATGGCCTTTGATGGAGGCAGAGTGGCACATGCCGTGGTCAGGGTACTGCCCGGTTGGGGCCTCCCGGTTTGCATCTATGTCTGAGTTAGCAGTAGGAGCACCCACACAGAGCTTGGGCCCTGGCAGGATGTACAAGATCACACAGTCTGCTGTAGCCAATCAGGCATCTACTACAGGCGGGCTGCACTCCTGAGGTTGCCCAGAGACTGGCTCTGATACCAAATTTCACTGGGAATGGCTGAGTGAGCTGGCTCAGCCCACCAGCTCACAACACTTCACACCTCCTCTTCTCCCTGCAAGCCCTGAGATCGGGGCTGGGGTCTCCCTGCCTGGAGTTGAGGTAGCTGCATAAGGCCTGATGCTCTCTGATGTTCGCAACTGTTGCAGGGAAAATATGCAGAACTTTTATCCGGCTCACAACATCTCAAAAGCCTTTAAGAAACCCTGCAGCTGCATGCCACAGCTTTGACCCAGAGGAGAAGTAATTCCTTAGAAACTCCTTGCCATTCATGAAGCTGATGGTGCCTTTATTTTCTTTAAATGGTGCCTTTAAATGGCTGCCCACTGTCCCTGCATTCGGAGTCCATTCGGGACTCTGAGTTGCCGCAGACTGTTTCAGGGACGACACACACCCTCTGCTCTCTCCCAGAGAGTTGACTTTTAGCTCTTTTGTGCTTCCCTTTATCTAAACCAACTACCATTTGAGATAGAAAGTGCACATTTTGCTCTCTGTGCATGAACCCTTTATCTAAGTGCTTTGGCATAACACGCACCAGCCTCAATGTACTTGATTAGGATCTGGAGTGGCTTCCATATGAGGAGATGAGGTCTGTTCAGTTTAGAAGAGAGACAGCTAAGGGCTGATATGATAGAGGTCTATGAAATTGTGAATGGTGTGGAAAACCTGTGTAGAGAAGTGTTATTTACCCTCTCTCACACTACAGAAACCAGGGGTCACCAGTGAAATTAATAGGCAGCAGGTTTAATGTGAACAAGAGGAAATATTTTTGCACAGAACTCCCAGTTAACTTGTGGAACTCATTGCCTGGGGATGTTGTGATGGCCATCAGTATAGATGGAATCAAAAAAAGAACTAGATAAGTTCATGGAGGATAGGTCTGTCAATGGCTATTAGCAAAGATGGGCAGGGACACAACTGCATGATCTGAGTGACCCTAAACCTCTGACAGCCAGGAGGGGAAGACAGGGATGGATGCCTCCAAAATTGCCTTCTTCTATATACTCCCCCTGAAGCACCTGGCATTGGCCACTGTCAGAAGACAGGATACTGGGCTAGACAGACCATTGGTCTGACCCTGTATGACAGCTCTTATGTTCTTAGGCTCCTAGCTGAATGCAGGGAGTGACACAGTAACTGATAGCCTAGAATCATAGAATCTCAGGGTTGGAAGGGACCTCGGGAGGTATCTAGTCCAACCCCCTGCTCAGAGCAGGACCAACCCCAACTAAATCATCCCAGCCAGGGCTTTGTCAGGCCAGGCCTTAAAAACCTCTAAGGAAGGAGGTTCCACCACATGACGGTAGGGAGAACAGTCGATGCAGTGAGCTCGTTTGAGGTGGCTGAGACTCTGGTGCGTGGAACTAACTCCCTGAGTCTCAGCCCAGTGGGAGGCAGGCAGAGAGAAACAAAAACCCTTCTAGGTGATTCCTCTCTCTTGGACTAACTTCAAACAAAAATAGCACAGGCTTTGAGCATGCCCCTGTCCCCACCCTCCCCTGCCCTCCTGGGCCTCCTGTGTCCAGGCAGGAGGTGACCTGGGTGACATGCGTTGGGCGTGGGTGCTAAAGCTGGAGATCTCTTGCCTTAGGCAGTTCTCATGGTGTTGGTTCAGTTACGTGGTGCCGTTGCTGTTCCCCGAGTGGATCGTTTTCATAACTAGCCAGCAAGTCATCCAATCAGAGTGTGGACACAATGCCATGTGACTTACGGCACTCACCACCGCTGTGTGTGTGTCAGTGCACGTCCCTGCTGAGACAGGACGTGAACTCACACGTCGTGCTCACATCGATGTGATCATGTGTGTTCTCGGCTGTAAGCGCACATGGAATGGCCCCCTTCAGGGTAGTCAGCGGAGTTCAACCCCCAGACCTTCAGCACCAGTCTCTCCCACTGGTATCTCCAGTCACTGTAGGCAGTAGTGGGCTGTTATCCTCGAGGGGACCAGCCACTAGAGGTGGCTGTGGCACACACTTAGCCAGGCTGTTGCACACACACCGTTATATAGCTGCATGCCCATGTGCGCACTGTACGTGCATGTACAGCACAGGGGTGTGCGCTCCCGTGTCTGTGCACCCCCTCATGCCCAGATCCACGTTTGCACACGTGCACCTGGGCCAAAACCGCCCGCCGAGCGATGGGACCTGTGCTGGGGGCAAACTCCAGTTCGGAGCCAGTGATCGCCGGGAATGTGGAAATGAGACAATGCAGAACCCTGCAGTACTAACCTCCCTGACCCTCCAGAGTCACTGGGATGAACTCCGACCGCTCGGGAAGGGGAGGGGCACTGAATCCTGCCCTGCCAGGGCTGGCTGCCCCCTGCTGGTGGTGGCGGAGCGCTACCATGGCTGCTCATGGGAGTGGTACCTGCACCGTTAGGCTCAGCGGAGCTTTGATTCAAGGGGTGCTGGGCGCTCTAGCGGCTTTAGAGACCTCAGCTGAGCTCAGGGCCCCATTGTGCCTAGGTGCTACACAAACACAGCCCCAAAGCGCTCACAGTCTAAACAGACAAGCCAGACGAAGGATGAGAAGGGAAACGGACATGCCCCCGGGTCGCACAGCTGGTGAGTAGCGGAGCTGGGATTAGAACCAGATGTGTGACCTAGGAAGACGTGTTACGTCACTCGGGGGGCGTTTACACCCCCCGAGCGATGTAACCTGCGTTGACTTAAGCGACATATAGAGCTGCTCTGAGGTCTTGCTTCCTGGGCCCAGGAGTGGGGGCTGTGAAATAATCCTAGAATCTCAGGGTTGGAAGGGACCTCAGGAGGTATCTAGTCCAACCCCCTGCTCAAAGCAGGACCAATCGCCAACAAATGAGGGGGAGCGGAGATGGGGTGCGCTCGGGGCTCCATGGCAGGATGGAGGGAAGAAGGTTGGTTACCCCCTCCTCGCTGTGTGACACGGAGACACGTTCCCTCTCACGTGACACGAGGGACGGCCCAGGATACGCTGCGGGTGCTGAGGTGGTCTCAGACTCGCTTCCTGGGGAAGCAGCAATGGTTGAGTGGGCAGAGGACATGTCTAGAGCTCTAGCTGCCCCAGCTCTGCTGTGTGCCCTTAGGCATGTCATGGTTCTGCCTCAGTTTCCCCAGCTGGGGCTCACGATGCTAAGCCAGGAGGGAGCCAAGGAGGACAGGAGAATGGGGACCTGTTTTCTGCACTGGTCCCCGTCCCTGGCCAGCGCAGGGCTACTCCCTTCTGGGCTTGCCCCCGTCCACTTTCAAAAGGCCCAAGCAATGGGGCTCCCTGGGAAACTGTCCCCCCACCCGAGTCTGGTAGATTTCACCCTCAAGAGCCCTCAGCCTCTGGTCAGTGTCATCCCATCCCACTTACCTGGGCACTGCCTGACACACCAGCCCCTCCAGTGCATGGTTCCATCGGGGGCGGGGCAGAGGAGAGGGAGCTTTGCCTTGTGTGACTGGACTCATCACAGCGCGATGTGTCTGTCCCAGCCCACCCCACAACCCTGCAAATCAACAGCCCAAAGAGCCGCTTCAATTGGGCCGAGTCACTCAAGCAGCTCTGGCAGTCACCTGGGGGATCTGAAGTGTGAGAGCAGCGGGGGACCCCCAGATCGGTCCTCCCCCCCCCTCCACAGGGGCATTGTCCACCTGATTTGCTTTGCTCCCATCTCCCCCATCCGCTCAGACCGTTGTCCCAGGGGACTGTCCGAGCACCGAACGGCAAGTCCCAACGCTCCTCAGGCCCCATACACACCTGGCGGCGCTGCTCACACTTCAGCCAAGGCGTGTGTGTGTGTGCAGACACATGTTCACCGGCAACGCTGCCCATGTGGCATTGTGGGCGGGACGTTCAGCTCCTTGAGCTGGTAGCAATAGGAGGCCTTTTATCCGCCCTGTGGTCCCAGCCACTAGAGGGCGACATGGTCACTTGCTGAGCTAGGGCAGACTACGCTCCTCATGCCAGGACAGACCCCACCAGGGAAGCATCTCAGGCAGCCCCACATGATGCCAGTTTCTGGGGGCAGTGTGTCTGAGTCCTCCCTAACCCAGATGGCCATGTCCCCAGATGCCCCCCAATACAGTTCCATTCCCCTTCCACGGGTTGGATTTTCTAGCCACCAGGGAAGATTCCTGTGCTGGGGAATCCGCTGCAGGCTTTCTTTGGGGAACCCACCAAATGGCAGTGGTGATGGGGGGAGAATTGTGGGGAAGGAGTTACTGGGCACCTCTGCTTTTCTCCCTTTATACTCCCCTACTCCTGTACCTCCAAGGTCCTAGCCTGAGGGTGCTGCTCCGTCTGCCGGCAGGGGCAGCGGACTGGGACCCGGGAGATCTGGCTTCTCTCCCCACCTCTGCTGCTGGCCTGCTGGGTGACCTCGGGCAAGTCACTTCCCTTCTCTGTGCCTCAGTTTACCCATCTGCAAAAAGGGGCTAATAAGCCTGACCTCCTCTGTGAAGCACTTTGGGATCTGCGGATGAAATGTGCTAGATAAGAGCCAGGGATGCTTTATTACTCTTTGGTGGTGCCACTCCAAGCATCAGCCAGACGAGGGTGCCAAAGAGCGATTGGACCTGCTCCCACCTCCATCAGGCGCCCGTCAAAGCTGACGTCAATTGGTGTCAAGCTGAAGGAACACAGCGCCCCCAGGTGGCAGCACCAAGCACTACCATTGCCGTAAACCTCCTGGGCGGGGCTCAGGGAATAGATGATCGATACTTTGTGCTTTGCTATTTCCCCCACCCCCCTTACGAGGCTAATACTGGGGAACAGAGCCAAGTAAAATGCTTTCTACAGTAATTAGGGTACAAGGGACAAATCCTCATGCTGCAGGGCATGAGCATCCAGGGTCAGGAAGGATTCCCCCCATGCTCCCAGTGACCTGGGACACCAGCAGGACTGCAATGGAGCAGCTTCCTTTGCAGCATTCTGCACTGGCCCCAGCTGGAGGCAGGGCCCCTAGAGAGACAGCTGGCCTGTGCCGACCCAGTGATAACTATGTCCCTTGCTGAAGCTCCAGCCCGTGGCCCCCATGGCCCGGCCTCCGGCACCGTCTGGGGCAGCGGCTGGGACACATGCGCCGTGCGAGGTGGCTTTTTTTTTTTAATCAACAAATATCTAAATCCCTGGATAATCCAGAGCATGAGCAAGCGGCGGTCGACGGCTCACGGCAGCAGGGCTGATGGCTGACGCACAGAGAACTCACTTGCGGCCTTCATCTGAGTCTGCAGAAGAGAAGAGTGAGGAGGGATTTGATAGCTGCTTTCAGCTACCTGAAAGGGGGTTCCAAAGAGGCTGGAGCTCGGCTGTTCTCAGTGGTACCTGATGACAGAACAAGGAGCAATGGTCTCAAGTTGCAGTGGGGGAGGTCTAGGTTGGATATTAGGAAACACTATTTCACTAGGAGGGTGGTGAAGCACTGGAATGGGTTACCTAGGGAGGTGGTGGAATCTCCCTCCTTAGAGGTTTTTAAGGTCAGGCTTGACAAAGCCCTGGCTGGGATGATGTAGTTGGTGTTGGTCCTGCTAAGTCCTGAGGTCCCTTCCCTACCCTGATATTCTATGATTCCATGATTCATCATCCGCCCCACCCCTCTGCCCCTTCCTCTCACACTGCCCCCAGCACCTTATCTCGATTCCATCTGGCCCCAGGTGCCTGCCCGAGCCGTGCGCAGGTGACGTCCATGCCCCGGTCAGGGCAGTTTGTCAGGTGAGCAGGGCCGGCCGGTGCAGGCCGTGGCTGGGCGCCCGCTGAGCAGGGCCGGCCGGTGCAGACCGTGGCCGGGCGCCCGCCGAGCAGGGCAGGCCGGTGCAGACCGTGGCCGGGCGCCCGCCGAGCAGGGCCGGCCGGTGCAGACCGTGGCTGGGCGCCCGCTGAGGAGGGCAGGCCGGTGCAGGCCGGGGCCGGGCGCCTGCGGAGCAGGGCCGGTCAGTGCAGACCGTGGCTGGGCGCCCGCTGAGCAGTGCAGACCGTGGCCGGGTGCCCGCCGAGCAGGGCAGGCCGGTGCAGACCGTGGCTGGGCGCCCGCTGAGCAGGGCCGGTCAGTGCAGACCGTGGCTGGGCGCCCGCTGAGCAGGGCCGGCCGGCGCAGCCCCCCGCCGGGCGCCTGCTGAGCAGGGCCGGCCGGTGCAGACCGTGGCTGGGCGCCCGCTGAGCAGGGCAGGCCAGTGCAGGCCGGGGCCGGGCGCCCGCTGAGCAGGGCCGGCCGGTGCAGACCGTGGCTGGGCGCCCGCTGAGCGGTGCAGACCGTGGCCGGGCGCCCGCCGAGCAGGGCCGGCGGTGCAGACCGTGGCCGGGCGCCCGCCAAGCAGGGCAGGCCGGTGCAGACCGTGGCTGGGCGCCCGCTGAGCAGGGCCGGTCAGTGCAGACCGTGGCTGGGCGCCTGCCGAGCAGGGCCGGTCAGTGCAGACCGTGGCTGGGCGCCCGCCGAGCAGGGCCGGTCAGTGCAGACCGTGGCTGGGCGCCCGCTGAGCAGGGCCGGCCGGTGCAGACCGCAGCCGGGCGCCCGCCAAGCAGGGCCGGCCGGTGCAGGCCGGGGCCGGGCGCCCGCTGAGCAGGGCAGGCCGCCCGGGGCAGGTCACAACAGGGCTCCAAGCGAAGCACCAGCTGCTGCTTCGCCTCCAGGGGACAGGCGAGGGGCCGGCTGTCAGGCTGGCACTGACAACGTTCCCAGCCCCACTGCTGGCACAGGGCCGAGTGGAAACAGGGGCATGGGCTCTGCTCTGGTCCCAAGTCCTGGGGCAGGTGAGGAGGGGCAAATTCCCACCAGCTCCCTTCACCTCCACCTCTGGAGCAGGGCCCCCAGCAATCTGCCCGGGCCAGCTTGTGGAGCACGGGGCAAGATGCGTCCCGCCCCCGCCCAGGCCTGCCAATGTCTGCAGCCTCCAGCCATAGTGCCTGGGCCAGGTTCCCCTCTTCCCTGCCCCATAGCTACTGCCTGCTCCCCTCCCCGCCTGCTGGCCTCGCGCTCCTGGGACAGGAGCCTTTCGCCCCACACACCAGCCCTATAACCCCCCACATGGCCCCTCTCCCCCCACACGCCAGTCCTATAACTCCACACATGGCCCCTCTCCCCCCACACACCAGCCCTATAACCCCCCACATGGCCCCTCTCCCCCCACACACCAGCCCTATAACCCCCCACATGGCCCCTCTCACCCCACACGCCAGCCCTATAACTCCACACACAGCCCCTTCCACCCTATACACCGGCCCTATAACCCCACACACAGACCCTCTCACCCCGTCCATGGACCCCTGTCTGGTCCTGCTTGGACACAAGCAGGGTGAGTGTGAGGGAATGAGAGGAAATGGGGGTGCCCTCAGGGACACTCCTCTCACCCCACGGGGCAGTGGGGCCAAGTAAAGGCCCCGCTGAGAGCTGGCTTGTCTCAGACCCATTCTGCCTGGACTTGTGTCCACTGCCCGGGTGTGACGGAGCGATTCTGGCGGGACCCAACTGAGAGTGCCAAATCAGGACCAATTGCTTAAACAGGGCAGTTACAGCCCTAGGCTGGGGTTTTTCCACCTCTAAGGCAAACCAAACCAGCCAGACAAAAGGGACTTTGGTCTCACCCCACTGGCTAACCACAAGTCACACAAGCAATTTCCTTAGACACTCCAGTCTCCCAGTATCACCACCAGTGCGCTCGTCCTGGGGATAAATGGTTATGAAAACCAACACCCCAATAAAAGAAAAAGGTTCCCTCGATCCCAAAGGACCAAGCCCCAGACCCAGGTCAATATACACATCAGATCTTACCCACAAATCACGCTGTTGCCAATCCTTTAGAATCTAAAATCTAAAGGTTTATTTACAAAGGGAAAAAGGTAGAGAAGAGAGGTAGAATTGGTTAAATGCAATCAATTACATACAGTAATGGCAAAGTTCTTAGTTCAGGCTTGCAGCAGTGCTGGAGTAACTGCAGGTTTAGATTAAGTCTCTGGAATACATCCCCCACCGGGATGGGTCGTTCAGTCCCCTGTGTAAAGCTTCAGTTTGTAGCAAAGTCCCTCCAGAGGTCAGAAGCAGGATTGAAGACAAGATGGAGATGAGGCATTAGGCTTATATAGACTTTTCCAGGTGTAAGAATCCCTTTGTCTTCACTGTGGAATTTTACAGCAAAATGGAGCCTTGAGTCACATGAGCCAGTCCCTGCATACTTTGCTGAGTCACAAGGCGTGTCTGCCTTCTCTCCATGGGTCCATTGTGTCCTTAATGGTCCTTAATGGGCCATCAAACAGGCTAGGCAGAGCTAACACCAGCTTGTCTGGGAGGCTTCCCCCAGAAGCACAGCACAAACTTGAAATACTGACAGCATCGAGCCAACATTCATAACTTCAACTAAAAATGATACAGACATACAGACAGCATAATTATAACCAGCAACCCATAACCTGGTCTTAGACACCTTATATGACCCCCTTTACTTAGGATTTGGTGCCACTACAGGACCTTGGTTGCAACCCATGTTCTATATGGTCCCCATTTATACCAATAACGTCACACCGGGAAATGCCAGCGGAACGGGCAGCGGTCAGGGTTGTTGGCCCCCCTCAGTGTAGAATGGGCCCCCAGGGGATGGCAATGCCAGCAGGGGCTGTGGGGCAGCTTGCCACTGCCCATCGGCCCTGTGGAGAGAGCGCGTCTGGCTCCAGGGCCATTCATCGATGAAATCACCTCTGTGTCCATCCGGGACTAAGGCACCGTCTGGGCTGTGCCACCATTGTGCTGAGGAAGCTACACTCCAGTCTGGTCTTGGTGTGTAGACGGGGCCCACCCACCTCCCAGTGCCACGCTACAGACTGGGGCCTCTCAGGAGCTAATCTGGGAGCATGGTTAGTACAGAGCTCATTCCTGCCTACGTGCGCCACATGCGGGGTAACAGCCTACTGCTGCTGCCAGCTACAGGCGTCGCCTCCTTTAGCTCAGAGGTCTGTGCTGTAACGCATGAAAGTCAGACTTCATCTCCCAGGATGCAGCGCATCCAGAGACTTCCATGACACAAGGCCTCTGATCTCCACGAGGGGAGACCATGGTGCATCATGGGAGATGTAGTCTGACTAGGGAGCCCCACCTATAGAGGAGAATGGGAGCACAAGGCACCTGCACTACAACTCCCATGAGCCACCACGGCAGTCTTTTTAAATCGAAATCTTTAGGTTTTCGGCTGAAATTTTGCAGGATTCAAATTTTTGCTGAAAAATCAAAAATTTTGTGGGTGAGAAGAAGAAAATTCCGCCCCCCGTAGCTGGGGCCATGCCGCCCCAGATGCCTTGCTGTGCCAGGCCAAGGTGGGCTTTGCCCAGGAGAACTGCCAGTCTCTCTGAGGTGAGCCAGGCACCAGCTCACACATCACAGAGGTTGCAACAGCCCACGGTCCCAAGGAGAGTTCCCATCTCTCCGTCCAGCTCTGGGTACAGCCCCAGGCAGTTCCAACCACCAGGGTTTGCTCTCACCCCTGCATGTTGCTCCCCAGGCTTTGGGGTGTTTCCTTTGGAGAGATTTTATATGATAAAAAAATACACGGCCGCCCATGTCTGTGTCTGCACCTGGATCTCCTTAAAATCTGCCACCAGCGCAGCGAAGGCTGATCTGACATGGGTGCGTCTACACTTCAACAGGGGCTGGAATACTGCGCTGCCCTTAATCTAACTAGCATGGCCAGAAAGAGCAGGGAAGGGGCAGTGGCGTGGACCCTGGGGCGGGCTGGCATCTTTTGAGCTGTGGTAGCTAGATGCCAGCCCAGGCATTTGGACAGACCCTCTGATGCCTGCGGTTACTACTGTAACGCTGCCTGCGGTGACTCGAGAGCAGGGCACAAACCCCAAACTGGCTGTGAGTTCTGTACTCCGATTTCCCCACGTGTGAACTCCCCAGGCACTGTAACAGCCCAAGCATGGAGTCCCAGACAGTCCCCTTGGGCACTCAGATCTGGCTTGACACTCAGGTGAGCCTGCCTTTGTGATAGATGGTCCCTTATGCCAAGGATTGCAGCTATATTAAGGTTACTCCCAGTCCCAAAGGACCAGTCACTGACCCCAGGTCAATTGCACCTTAGATCTCAGACCAAAGGCAACACTTGTAGCCAATCCTGTAATCAACTATATACAGATTTATTAAGTAAGAAAAGGAAACCAAGGAGTTGTTTACAAGGCGTAAGCAGGTAAACCAACACACCAATGAGTTATCATCTTACATTTCAAAAAGTAATAGAAGCTTCTATAATCAGCAAGCGCTATACGACCTTTAGAGCTAACCCAGGCCAAGCAGCTCATAGACTCACAGACTTTAAGGTCAGAAGGGACCATTATGATCATCTAGTCTGACCCCCTGCACAACGCAGGCCACAGAATCTCACCCACCCAGTCCTGTAACAAACCCCTAACCTATGTCTGAGTTATTGAAGTCCTCAAATCGTGGTTTGAAGACCTCAAGGTGCAGAGAATCCTCCAGCAAGTGACCCGTGCCCCACGCTGCAGAAGAAGGCGAAAAACCTCCAGGGCTTCTGCCAATCTGCCCTGGAGGAAAATTCCTTCCCGACCCCAAATATGGCAAATCAGCTAAACCCTGAGCATGTGGGCAAGACTCACCAGCCAGCACCCAGGAAAGTAATTCAGATCCCACCCCATCTAACATCCCATCACAGACCACTGGGCGTACTTACCTGCTGATAATCAAAGATCAGTTGCCAAATGAATTGCCAAAATTAGGCTATCCCATCCCCTCCATAAACTTATCAAGCTTAGTCTTAAAGCCGGATATGTCTTTTGCCCCCACTACTCCCCTTGGAAGGCTGTTCCAGAATTTCACTTCTCTAATGGTTAGAAACCTTTGTCTAATTTCACTGGGGATCTCTTGCTTATGCCTAGTAAACCTGGACCCCCAGAGTCCCAGCAGCTTAGCGATCCAGGTCCCTCTTGTTAGGAGTTTTTGTCCCCCTCCTCCTTGTGCTCTGAGCTGCAAATTCAGCTGACAGGAGGAATCCACTGGCATGACTCGTCTTCACGGCGGGGAGAGGGCAGAACAAACGATGCCTTTTATCCTCTTTAACACTCCACTCTAGTCGGTCTGGTGTCGATGGACCTTCCCTGTGGTGCAGGACATTACGCCTTCTGTTAGAGATCAGCGCTTCACACTAGTTTATGTCTCTCTCTCTCCTGTTTGGTGATTTATGCAGTCACAGAGGCTTACAATACAACCGCTCAGATACTACCTTGCAATATGACTCCTGAGGGCATTCTGCGCCCCAAAATTTAAAATCCTGCGCACAATATTTTAAAATTCTGCAAATTTTATATGTCAAATAAATATGGAGGCTCCAGCCTGGCACTGGGGAGCACAGGCCACCGGCTGCACGGAGGTGGGAGATCACGGTGCAGATCCCCCGCAGGACACGAACTCAGCAGTGAGGCTGCACCCAACCCTGATGCAGCGCAAGGACCGGGCCTGCCCCAGAAACACCCCAGGGCCTTGTCCCTCCGTGCCAGGTGCACCAGGTGTGGGCAGGATCCAAGTGTGGAGGGGCTTAGTGTGGGGGACCAGGTGTGGGCTGAGAGGGCTCTGTGTGGGGCAATCTGAGTGTGAGCAGCTCAGGGGGGGACCCAGGGGGGGGATATGGATGCACAAGGGTTTGTTGGGAGGTTCTGGATGCAACAGTAATGGGACTCTGCAGGGGGGGTCCAGGTGAAGGTGGGTGGGGATCTGGATGTGGGGAGCTCAGTGGGGGGTCCAGATACTGAGGGAGTGGGACTCAGTGGGGTGGAGATCCAGGTGAAGCTGGTTGGGGCTTGGTGGGGTGGGGATCCGGGTGTGGGTGACTTGGAGTGGTCCAGGTGCAGGGGGTGTGGGGCTCATCAGGTGGAAGGGTCTGAGTGCAGGGGGGTGAGGCTCAGTGGGAGGGTCTGGGGATGAGGGGGTCTGGATGCACGGGGGTTGGTCAGATGTGGGAGCAGCTCCCCGTACAGGGATCCCTCCCCCTGCAGCTGAGGAGTGATGGGTGCAGGAAGTGGGCAGGGGAGTTTGCAGAGCTTCCTGCAACCGGGGGAGAAATCTGGGGGTGGGTCTGACCCAGGCCCGGATGCCGTGCAGGGGAAGAGGAAATCGCGTCCTCCCCAGCCCAGCCGGGACTAACAGCTAAGCCCAGCGCAGGGTAGGAGCCACCAGTCGGGTCTTCCCCAGTCCTGCCCCCGCCCCACAGTGATTTACCAGTGATCTGCCGGCTGCCCTGGGCACCCAGAACACACTGCTGGGGAGGGTCGCATGACCGCGCTTGGGGCTTCCCTTTGCTTCCCCATCTGAATGTCATTTTTCTGTGGGGAAGCAAAGAAATCTGCGGGGGACACAAACTCTGCGCATGCGCAGTGGCACAGCGTTCCCCCAGGAGTACAGTATGGGGCACAGATGTTGTAAGTGAGAGGAATTCAGGCAGCCACTGACAAGCATTCAATAAAGTCTAAACACTAAAAACAGTCTTATAATTCTACCACCTGTTTTAACACAAGTGAGCCAGACTGACTCCAGCTAGGTATCTGTCAGTGCTCCACTGAGCTTGTGGCATAGAGCTGGCACCTGGTCTGCCAGCATCACAGCTACCAACAGTTGGAGATGTTAAGGTAAGCGACAGTGTTGACAAAGCCTAAGACTCAGTTGTCACTTTTTTGTCCCCTACTGTTGCCCCTTTGAACTTTCAGGCAGCAACAGGGACCAGATCTCGCATCCTCCTGCCCCCAAAGCACATAGTTTAGCTCAAGGGAAATCTCTGTTAGCAGTATAGGGCATATGACACACAGCTGAGCAGTGCTGAATCTCTGTAGTAGAAGGAAGTGGTAACACACACGCAGGGGCCAGTCCATCAGGGTATTTTTAGCAGCTGCTTTCCCTCACAGATGGCTGCTCTGTATTTTTATAGCTCGCGCAAGACAAACAGTGGAAGCTATAAATAAACACTAGCAGCCCGGGTTACTGGAAAGCTGCTAACCGTGTGGCGCAACTGCACACACATTCCTGTAGCTAACCAAACCATTGACCTTTCTGCCTCTCATTGCGGTCTGGCCCACCGGCTTCTTGCAAGCCACCGTCCCCACGGGAGCTCTCTGCTCTGTTCTCTCCAGCTCAGCTGGTGCTGACTGAGGCAGGAATCTGTACAGGTGCCACAGTATGTGGCTAGGATACCAAACCCCAGGCTGGATGGCTCGGCTACCTAAGGTCTCCTACCTGGCACTGCCAGTGGAGCCTCAGTGCCTATCAACCCCTAGTGGCTAGGGCCAAAGATGTACATCACCGAGCTAGAACATAGCATCTAAGCATTGCGTCGGTTCTCCCACCCAGCCCCTATCCACCCGAGCTTTGGAAGAAGCAAGCAGAGCGCCCCACTCAGCACTAGAACGGCAGCTCCTGGGTTCCTATATCATCCTCTGTTTATACATTTTCTAAATGCTGCCACTTCTGGGCTATAAAACCCAGCGCTTATGCAGTGCTTTCCACATTCAAAGCGCCCTGCAACCATCAGCATGACCCGCCGCCCCTGCCGGCGCCGGGCGTAATTAATTAACACATTCACGTTTTCATACGTGGTGAAAATTCACCCCAACCTAAGCAAATCCATCTCCTGTTACGGTGAATGCCCTCCACTACGTAGTCTCTAGCCAGACTGTGTGGAATAAACTGAGGCAAGCGTGTGTTACTATTGCAATAAATCAAATCTGCCCAGCCGTGTTTCCTATGCCCTGTACTGCTGATCCCAAGTCAGACCCTGAAGAAGGCACCAGACTTGGAGACTGGGATTCAGCTCTTGGCTTTGCCACTGACGGTGTGTGTGGGATGTAGGGTAAGGCCAGGCCTGGGTTTTCCCTCTGCAAAACAGGGATGTGAGCACCAACCTCCCTCAGCGGGGTGCTCTGCGGCTCAGTTCGTTAATGTTTGTGAGGAACAGACGCTGCGGTGGCAGAGAGATGGATGCCCATGTGCCAGCAGGGTCTGTGCTTCTGGAACAGGGGGGGCTGATTTCTCACCATGAAGTTCCACACACAGCAACGCGACAGCCGTGAAACCCCACAGGTCACAGCTTTGGGATTTCCCCTGCCTTTCCCAGAGAAGACGAACCGGGGGCCCCGAGCCAGGCGGCTCGTGCCCCTTTGGACGTCGATCAGGTCCAGCATCGGCTCCACCCTAGCCGCACGAAATCCCACCCCTCTCGCTGTCTGAGAAGCAGGTTTTAATCAAGTCAGAGCTAATGAAATCCCTGTGCAAACACGTCGCTAGCTCCACCTGGCACAGAGCAAACAGCCACGCTTTGCCTACCAGACCTCCCCTCTCCCTGAGCGCTTTGTCCGCCGCCGGCTCCCCCCACCCCGCTATGGATAACGGAGGGACCAGGGCTGATCTTATCAGCTTGTTATTTTCCACTGGTTATAAATCTCTAAACCCGCTTGTCTGTGTGTTTGTCTTTCTGTCTCGAGTGAGAGATTATGAAAAATGAGTGTGCACTCGGTGTCACCAAAGAAGGAGAAATCAATGAGGCTACAGGGCCAGGGAGAAGCCGTGAGCTGGAGTGGGGGGAGAACACCATGCATTTTCATTGGTTTTTATTTCATTTTCACTTTCCTTTAATCCACACACCAGGATGCGGCTGGCTCTGGGGGCAACTGTCAGAGCCCCATGCCTCGAGAGAAGCACAGGGTCAGCAGCTGGGCCTCAGAGCACCCCAGGGACCTTGGAGATTGGATAGGGACTTGAGAAAGGAGCAGAGAACGACCCAGTTCAGCAGGAGAAAGGGGAACAGGTTCGTGGGGTTTGCCTAGAACACTCCCGCCCTGTTAGCAAAGGGTTTGGCCCAGTGGGAAAGGGTTAAATGGGTTCTGTTGACTCCCTGAGGCAAGTGGCCTGGAGATAAGGGAGGGGCGAGGGGTCTCTGAGGGAGAGAGGATCTAGGGTGTGGGCTGAGTCAGCCCGAGTGAGGAGCAGTGCAACCCAAGGAGACAGTTTCAGCTGAACTTTATGCAATTGTTACTTTCTTGGTTAATAAAACTAAACCCCAAGACCTGAGCACAAAGCTGGGCCCCACCTAGCACCTGGCTGCAGAGCAAACTGGGAAGAAAGGGCACCACTCAAACCAAAGCCAGGCCACTCCCGTGTGATGTCATGGCGCCAGCCCAGAAGAGCTCCACGACTTCCCCCACAGCACTGGGGCTGGCCCATAAGAACCACGACCACGGTGGCTCTTTGCTGCTCACGCAGCTCCCGCGTTTCGTAGCATGACACCTGCTGGGGCTCTCGTTTCGGAAGGCACCTCTGCTTGGCATGAGAGCTGGAGCTCCCGGCATATTGGAAAAGGCAGCCAGGGCATGTAAGTAGGGCTGTGCAGTAGGGCCATTTAGCCTGTGAGTCCCTGGAGACGTAGTTTGCTGTGAGTTTTGTACAGCGCTGAGCACCCTGCACTAAGTGGTGACTGGATGGCCGTGTGGGAACGTGTTGGTTCCGCATTGCGCACACAGGATCTCGGGGTCAGGCCAGGTCTGGACAGCAGCAGTACTGTGCCACTAAGAGCTGGGGTCCCTGCAAACCCTGGAAGTGGAGAGAGAGATCTCCAATGAAAACCCAGGTGCTGCACTGGAGAGCCAGCAGGGGGCGCTCTTCACTCTGAACCAATGCGCCATCATGGTGGTAGGGGGCGCTGTGGTGTTGGAGGTGAGACATGAAACCAAAGCTGTGACTCTCTGCAGTTGTTAAAGAATAATCGTATTGTTTAACATTTGGATTGCAGTGGCAGCTACAGGGCCACAGCCAGACTGGGCCCTGTTGTGCTAGGGGCTGTACAATGAAACCTGGGGCTTTTATCAGGGTGTTAGCCCTGCGTCCTGGCTCAAGTCTGGTGTGGCCATTGCACGCTGCCTACCAAACCTTTGCTTTCAGGTTCACCTGTATACAGTATCCTTTTTCACGTCCTGTTAGCCTCTTAGCCAGCGTTATTGTATGCGGGTAAACAGCTGCCGTGCTCCACCCTAGAGGTGGCCACATTTCAGTGGCAGGCAAAGCGATCTGTGTAAGTGAGCAAAGCCCGTTGGGTGATTACATTCTGCCTCCCTAAAATCTCCCCTTCACTTCCTGTCCTGCACAGTCACTGTGAGACAGCTGCGGCGCCAGTGTCCCAGCCCAGAGGTGCCGGATCCCAGGGGCCGAAGCACGGCAGGCAGAGGGGGAATGCCGTGTCTCACTCGTGGGCCTGAACACGCCTGCTGCAGCGGGGACTCTCACTCAGAACCTGCCGCGCTGCCCTGCCAATCGCTCCTTTCGCCGCTGATGGAAGCCAGGGAATGAAAATAACCTTGGCAAAGGCCTTTTTAGTGTTTTTTCCATGTTTTTCCCCCTGGCCTCCTGCAGGTCATGGCCCAGGGAGGCTGACGTTGGATGGAAAAACAATTTATCTCTGGGCTGGTGCTGTGGGGGGAGGTGGGGGGGAGTGTAAGACAGCAGCGCAGTTCCAGGGGGTTAGCTGCTTGGCTGGAAAAATCCACACCAGGTGCAAACGCAGCCCTCCCAGGCCCCTGGCGTGTGAAATACTCCGGATCCCAGCTCCAGGGGGGGTCTAGCTGGAAGTCAGGGGATGAGACTGAGTGGAGGAGAAATCTACACGGACTCGGAGCAAATGTTTCCTGGCAGTGAAATCTGCTAGGGGGCAGGATGCTGTCCCGGGGCGAGGGGTGAGAGCCCCAGTGCACGGGCCCTATAGAACCACACTGGGGGAGGATGAGCCGAGGGGGAACTTGGCTGTAAAGGGTGATCCTGCCCCCCCCCATCCCATGGGAATAGGCTGGAGGGGGTGATCCTGACCCCCCCATGGGAATAGGCTGGAGGGGGTGACCCTGTCCCCCCAGGGGAATAGGCTGGAGGGGGTGATCCTGACCCCCCCAATGGGAATAGGCTGGAGGGGGTGATCCTGGCCCCCAGGGGAATAGGCTGGAGGAGGTGATACTGCCCCTACCCCAGTGGAATAGGCTGGAGGGGGCTGTTCCCCGTGCTGGCATGGATGGCAGGGGACCGGGCTGTCCTCTGCAGGCAGAAATTCTCATGCAGCCATTTGGTAGCTTGGGGCGTACAGGTGGGCTCGTTGGGGGTGTGATCCCATCTTGCAGGTGCCAGACCCAGCAGCGTGGGTCAGTGTTCGGATAGGAAACCACGGAGAGAGATGCTGGTGATGCCATGGGGAGGGGCGTTCCTGGCCACTCTGAATCGGCGTGGAATTGACACCCGGGATGGTGCCATGTTGCAGAAATTAGTCCCGAAGGGGCCAACCTCAGATCTGGCCAGGGGCGGCTCTAGCCATTGCGCCTCCCTAAGCACGGCGGCCTGCCATGGGGGGCGCTCTGCCGGTCGCCGGTCCCGCGGCTCCGGTGGACCTCCCGCAGGCGTGCCTGCGGATGCTCCACCGGAGCCGTGGGACCAGCGGACCCTCCGACCGCAGGCACGCCTGCAGGAGGTCCACCGGAGCCGCCTGCCGCCCTCCCAGCGATCGGCACAGCGCCCCCCGCGGCATGCCGCCCCAACCACACACTTGGCGTGCTGTGGCCTGGAGCCACCCCTGGATCTGGCATTAGAGCACTGTGATTCTCCCCCTCTGGAGAACGTCCCCTCCACACCGAAACAGCATGCTCTTTGGCATCTGCGGAGCCCAGCAGAGCACGATGCAGCGGTGCTGTTTTATCACAAGTCTTCTGTCTCCAGTGCATTTCTTAAAATCCCAGTTTCTGGAGGCCTGGGATTATGGTAGACTCTCAGCTTTCATTTTAAAGCAAATTCCTAACCCTGCTGGTTGCATGGGGAAAACCTAGGGAAAAAACCACACACACGCACACCCCCCCAAAGGCAGAAACAAGAAAGCAAAGAAATAGAACCGATGGTTATTATTTTTAAAAAAAATCTGATGATTTTTAAGCCAATCTCACGATATTTTGGGAGAGGCAGGGAGAGGGGATGGGCTGATTTGTGGTTTGCGAATGCGATACTCATTACTCCTTTTCCTGGCAGCCCAGATCCTGAGCAGCCTGCTCTATAAAGCAAAAGGGGGTTTGCTGCTGTCTGCTCTCCAGCCAGCAAGCGAGGAAATAATGACTTCACAGCAGCAGGAGAAAGAGATCAGCTCTGGACCGCAGGGCTGGCTGCTCCCAAAGCCGCTGCAGCAGTGCCATCTGCTGGGCTAGAGAACACAGCGGTGGAGGAGAAGCCAGCCAGGGCCTTAAAAACCTCCATGGATGGAGATTCGAGTATCTCCCTAGGGAATCCAGTCCAGTGCTTCACCACCCTCCTAGTGAAATAGTGTTTCCTAATATCCAATTTAGACCTCCCCCACTGCAACTGGAGACCATTGCTCCTTGTTCTGTCATCTGCCACCACTGAGAACAGCCGAGCTCCATCCTCTTTGGAACCCCCTTCAGGTAGTTGAAGGCTGCTAACAAATGCTGCCTCTCACTCTTCTCTTCTGCAGACTAAACAAGCCCGGTTCCCTCAGCCTCTCCTCGTAAGTCATGTGCTCCAGCCCCCTGATCATTTTTGTTGCCCTCCTCTGGACTTTGTCCACATCCCTTCTGTAGTGGGGGGCCCAAAACTGGACTCAATACTCCAGATGTGGCCTCACCAGTGCCGAATAGAGGGGAATAATCACTTCCTTCAATCTGCTGGCAACGCTCCTGCTAATGCAGCCCAATGTGCTGTTTGCCTTCTTGCCAACAAGGGCACTCTCCAGCCAGATGCCCCGGCATTAAGCCCAAAGGGAGGCTCAGGCCAAGCTGTGTGTCACAGGCAGACGAAGGAGGTGACCAAGCGGGTACCAACACCCCGGTCCCCTGCAAGGGCAGGTGAGACATGCTGGGATCAGGCGATCCATGCTCCATGCTGTAGAGGAAGATGAATCCCCTCCAGGACCCCTGCCAGTCTGGCCTGAGGGAAATTTCTTTCCTAGCTGCACGTGTGTTTTTAGCCCTGGAGCAGGTGAGCGAGATCCACCAGCCAGGCATCGAGAACTAGTGCCCAGCACACGGCACAGAACGAGCCTGCTGACCAGGAGGAGGAGATAACTGGCTCTGTGGGTATGGGGAAAGCGGTGGATGTGATATAGCTTGACTTCAGCAAAGCTTTTGATCCGGTCTGCCACAGTATTCTTGCCAGCAAGTTAAAAAAGTATGGGCTGGATGAATGGACTATAACAAGGGTCGGCGACCTTTCAGAAGTGATGTGCCGAGACTTCATTTAGTCACTCTAATTTAAAGTTTCATGTGCCAGTCATACATTGTAACATTTTTAGAAGGTCTCTAAGTCGATAATACAGAACTAAACTATTGTTGTATGTAAAGTAAATAAGGGTTTAAAATGTTTAAGAAACTTAATTTAAAATTAAATTAAAATGCAGAGGCCCCAGACCGGTGGCCAGGACCTGGGCAATGCGAGTTCCACTGAAAACCAGCTTGCCTGCCGCCTTTGGCGCGCATGCCAGGGGTTGCCTACCCCTGGACTATAAGGTGGACAGAAAGCTGGCTAGATCGTCGGGCTCAACGGCTCCATGTCTAGGTGGCAGCCGGTATCAAGCGGAGTGCCCCAAGGGTCAGTCCTGGGGCCGGTTTGGTTCACTATTTTCATCAGTGATCTGGAGGATGGGATGGGTTGCGCCCTCAGCAAGCTCGCGGGTGACACTAAGCTGGGGAGAGAGGTAGAAGCTGCACAGTGTGGTTAGCAGCGTGTTGAGCTCTGGGGCCGTGCCCTGGAGTTGGTTCCCAAGAACTTCCTTTTGGAGCCCAGTTCATACAGTGAAACTCAAGTCCTGCTTAGCTCTACCGTAACCCATCTTTTTGCTAAAATATTACTCAACAATTTTCTAACCAGTCCTAGCATATTGTAAAGCAATTCTTTAACCAATCCGACCCCACCACCTTCATTAATGTGCACCTAACAAAACTAATTACGTAACAGACAGAAACAATCGAAGAACCAGACAGAGACCAGACAGATAAACAATAGAGAAGTGGGGACCATACGGACAAAACAAGAAAGAAATGAGGATGTCACAACCATTGATCAGTGATTCCTTGCCAGACCGGATGCTGTCAAACTAAGTTTTCTTTAATCATCTTAAGATCGGTTCCTTTATCTGGTGAGGGTGGGGTGACAAGGCACCTTCTCGGTCTCACCAGCCTACGCGGCGTTTAGCCCTGGTGAGACAAGCTTGGGTAAAACAGTCCCTCCTGGTTGCACAGGGGAAGCCCATTCCTTCTCTCCACCAGTCTTGTGGGCTTGTTTTTCTCCCTTAGGGGAAGGAACGCGGCCTCCCCTCCTGGAGAGCCTCACTGCTCCTAACCTACTGGCAGCATGACTCCTTCTCTCTCTCCCCCTCTTCACCCAACAGAGGAGGGTTTAAAAAGGTCTCAGGCAGCCCTTAGTTGGAACCAGCTGATCCTAAGTGACCTCAGGTAACTACCTCTCAGCTGATCCTAATTGATTCTCTGGTAACCCGGTCTCAGCTGAACCTGACTGACCTGTAGTTACCCCTCCTCAGGTTTGTTTTGTTTCCACAAGTTCATGTATTTAAATATACCAAAGCTCTATACATGGGGGTGTAACATACAAACCAGCTGAGGGGGAAGGACACAGAAGTGGGGCTAGGGAGCAATCCGTCAGTCTGTTTTCAAGTAACAAGGATTTGAGGCAAGACTGTGGAGGGTCTGATCCTTGAGGTGCAGTCAGGGGAGATGGGGGTGGCTTCAGAAATCCACATGGGGCAGAGAGATGACCAGCTCCCCGCGCTGTGTTCTGGGTCTAAAGGCAAAGGAGCACATGGATTTTTGGCTCTTGAGGTCTTTGGTTTCGTGTAACTGAGACGGAAGGGGAACGCTGCCCTTCGATAAGGCTGGGATGTTTAGAAGAGGTCACCAAGACAGTAACTAAGGGCGCCTCTGGGCTGATGTGTATGTTCCATTCAGGTGGATCATTTGATCCAAGACACAGATCTCTGGAGAGCTGACGGCTCACAGAAGTGATCTGCTTGGCTGCCCCTCCTCGGCTGATCGGGAGGGGGCCCATTTAACCTTCTGGGACTGTTTCCTACCCCCTCCCTCCCACCCTTGCAGCTGTCTGTCCTGAGTTCATCACAGTGGGTACTAGCAGGACAGGAGAGTCTCCGTCATGGCCCAATATTACATTGTTTGAATGTTATTTAGATGGAATCTGAGGATGTGACTTTCTGCTTCTGGCCTGATAGCTGCTGCTCTCTATTGGCTGCAGACAAAGGCCTCAGGCCTTACAATATGGCTACAGGAAAAGGCCTTACCCTTCCAGTGCCCCATTGTGCTAGGCACTATACAAGCACAGGACAAAAGGACGGTCCCTGGCCCCAAAGAGCTGGCAGTGGCAGTACAGTATAAGACAAGAGGCATCAGATGGAGGCAGACAGATGGGGGAGTACAAGGAAGCAATGAGACACTATCGATCCCACAACAGGCCATGGTCTGGGCCCAGCAGCGGCCTGTCACGACGTTTTCTGCAGGCATTGCAGCCCAGGAGAGTTCTGCAGTGGAGGAGGAGAGTGAGGTCGTTTTGTGGGTGTTTGTGGGGAGCTTGTCCCAAAGGCGAGGAGCAGCAGGGGAGAGCACACAAAAGTGCTCGTATGAAAACTGAACAAGTGGGCGGTGGACCCTGGCATCATGGGCTAATCGGAGGTAAGAACATAAGAACGGCCACGCCAATGGTCCACCCAGCCCAGTATCCTGTCTTCCAACAGCAGCCAATGCCCAGTGCTTCAGAGGGAATGAACAGAACAGACAATCATCAAGTGATCCATCCCCTGTCGTCCAGTCTCAGCTTCTCGGGACTCGGGACACAGAGCATGGGGCTGCATCTCTGCCCATCCTGTCTAACAGCCATTGATGGTCCTATCCTCCGTGAACTGATCTAGTTCTTTTTTTAACCCTGTTATAGTCTTGGCCTTTACAACATCCCCTGGCAAGGAGTTCCACAGGTTGACTGTGCATTGTGTGAAGAAATACTTCCTTTTCTTTGTTTTAAACCTGCTGCCTATTCATTTCCTTTGGTGACCCCTAGTTCTTGTGTTATGAGAAGGAGTAAATAACACTTCCTTATTCACTTTCTCCACCCTAGTCATGATTTTATAGACCTCTATCATATCCTCCCTTAGTTGTCTCTTTTCCAAGCTGAAAAGTTCCAGTCTTATGAATCCCTCCTCAGATGGAAGCTGTTCCATCCCCCTCAACATTTTGTGGCCCTTTTCTGAACCTGGCTGGGAATCAATATCTCAGCAGTGAATGAGAAAAGAGGTAGGTGAGGATTGACTGTGAGGATATGCTAGAGAAAGGGGAGCCAATGG
This sequence comes from Mauremys reevesii, assembly GCF_016161935.1. Lineage (NCBI taxonomy): Eukaryota > Metazoa > Chordata > Testudines > Geoemydidae > Mauremys > Mauremys reevesii. The sequence goes on along the minus strand of NC_052625.1, from coordinate 204,107,424 downwards.
AGGGCTGCAGAGCGATGAGCTGGGGAAATGATTTTGGCAGCAGTATTCTGAATGGACCTGAGCAGGGCAAGCTCGCGTCTGTCAAGACCAGAGAGGAGGATGTTGCAGCAATCAAGGTGCAAGAGGATGAGCTGGGATGAGAGCAGTAGCTGTGGGTATGGATAGGAAAGGCCAAACCTTAGAGATGTAATGCAGAAAAAAACCCAGCAACATTTAGAGAGAGTCTGGCTGTGAGGGCCTACAGGAAGGTCTGAGCCAAAGATGGCAGCCAGGTCACAGGACCGTGATGGTCACTGGAACAAACAAAGGAAGTTTGATGTCTTCATATCAAGACTGAATGCCTTTCGGGAAGATATTTCCGGATAAATTGCTTCCAAGAGTTGTCAAGGGAGCTGGCTGAGGAGCTCGCTAGGCCATGAATAATGAGTTCCAGTAAGTCCTGGAACACTGGGAAAGTTCCAGAAGACTGCGAGAAAGCTAATGTTGTGCCAGTATTTTATAAGGGACAATAGGATGACTCAGGTAGCTACAGTATGGGTGTGTCAGCCTGACACTGAGCCTCGGCAAGTCAATGGACCAGCTGATATGGAACTCAGTTGCTAAATAATTAAAGGCGGGTAGTGTAATTCATGACAATCAATACGGGTTTATGGAAAATAGATTCTGTCAAACTAATGGGAGATCTTTCTGATGAGATTACGAGTTGATAAGGCTGATGTAATATACTTGGACTTCTGTAAGGCATTTGACTTGGTACCACATAACATTTTGATTAAAAAACTAGAATGATACCAAATTCACATGGCACACGTTACATGGATTAGAACTGGCCAAGCGATAGGTGTCAAAATATAATTGTAAATAGGTAATCATCACTGAGCAGGTGTGTTTCTAGTGGGGTCCTGCAGGGATCAGTTCTTGGCCCTGTAATAGTTAGAATTTTTATCAATGAATGGGAAGAAAGTGTGAAATCACCACTAGTAAAGTCTGCAGATGACACAAAGATTGGGAGAGTGGTAAATAATGAAGAGAAGAGGTCGCTGATAGAGCGAGATCTGGATCACTTGGTAAGCTGCCAGGGGTGGCTCCAGGTCCCAGCACGCCAAGCGCATGCTTGCGGTGGCATGTCACAGGGGGCGCTCTGCCGGTCGCCGGGAGGGCGGCAGGCGGCTCCAGTGGACCTCCCACAGGCGCGCCTGCAGGAGGTCCACCGGAGCCGCGGGACCGGCGACCGGCAGAGTGCCCCCCACGGTGTGTCGCCGTGCTTGGGGCGACGAAATGGCTAGAGCCGCCCCTGTAAGCTGCTAAATGTAAACATGTACATCTGGGAACAAAGACTGCAGGCCGCACTTACAGCATGGGGGACTCGATCCTGGGAAGCAGGGACTGAAAAAGATTGGGGGGGGTCATGGTGGATAATCAGCTAACCCTGAGTTTCCAGTGCAGAGCTAATGCGATCCTGGGAAGCATTAACAGTGGGATCTTGAACAGAGAGGTTATTCTGTCTCTGTGCTTGGCACTGGTGCGACCGCTGCTGGAATCCTGTGTCCAGTGCTGGGTGTCCATAGTTCAAGAAGGAGGTTTATTAATTAGAGACAGTTCAGAGAACAGCCCTGAGAATGATTAAAGGACTGGAAAACCTGCCTTGTAATGACAGCGTCAAGCTTAGCAAAGAGGTTACAGAGTGACTCGCTCACTGTCTGTATTTACCTACCTGGGGAACAAATATTTGTGCTAAGAAAGAGCTCTTCAGCCCAGGGGCGGCTCTACCGTTTTGGCCGCCCCAAGCAGTCATGCCCGGGAGGCGCCCCGGAGCCGCGGGAGCAGCGGACCTCCCGCGGGCATGACTGCAGAGGGACCGCTGGTCCCGCGTGGCTCGGCTGGACCTCCCGCGGCTGCGGACGGTTCGCGGGTCCGGCGGCTCCGCTTGAGCTGCCGCAGTCATGCCTGCGGGAGGTCCAGCCGAGCCGCGGGACGAGCGCCCCCTCCGCAGTCATGCCTGCGGCAGGTCCAGTCGTCCCGGGGCTCCGGTGAACCTCCCGCAGGTCCGCCGGCCCAGCCTGCCGCGCCCCCCCCCCGGCTGCAGGGGACGGGCCGCTCCTCGGCTCGCAGCGGCGGGATGAGCTGGGGCCCCAGCCTTTTGCCGCCCCCTAGATTTTGCCACCCTAGGCACCAGCTTGTTTTGCTGGTGCCTAGAGCCGCCCCTGCTTCAGCCTAGCAGAGAAATGGCTCCCACGAGCCAATGGCTGCAGAAGGCCAAATTCAGAGGCAAATACTGCAAGTTCGTCAGAGGGGGAGGATTTAACCACTGGAACAATTTACCCCAGTGCCTGGTGGACTCCCCACCACTGGCAGGTTTTAGAATCAGGACGGGCTGTTTGCCTAAAGGATCAGCTGCTGGAGGGATTATTGGGGGGCAGGTTTCTGGCCTGCGTTGGCCCCCAGTGGGGCCCGGCTCCTCGGCGCAGGGCCCCCCAGGCTCTGCCTGCCCCGGCGCACCCCAGGGCCCGTGTCTGGGTACCCCCCGCTGCTCTGGGGGGCCGGGCGCGGCAGCCGGATCGGGGCCCTGGGGGCGGGGAGCGCGGGCTGGGCGGGGTCTCTCAGCTGACTGCGGTCATGTGACCTCCCTTCCTCCTCCAGCCCGGGGCTCGCTCGCTCCTCCCTCCCTCCCGAGCGCTGCGGCCGGGCCCGGTGGGTGCAGAGCGAGCCCGGCCCCGAGCATGGCCTGGACCAAGTACCAGCTCTTCCTGGCCGGCCTGATGCTGCTCACCGGCTCCATCAACACCCTCTCGGCCAAGTGAGTCGCCTGGGGGGGAGCCGGGGGGGACTCCTGGGGGGCTGCATCCGGGGAGCACCCCGGGGGCGCTGCTGGGGGCTGCACCCGGGTCCCGGGGAGCACTGCGGGGGGGGCTGCTGGGGGGGGCGGGTCCCGGGGAGCACTGCGGGGGGGGTTGCTGGCGGGGCTGCACCAGCAATGTGGGGCTGCACCCGGGTCCCGGGGAGCAATGCGGGGGGGGCTGCTGGGGGGGGCTGGTCCCGGGGAGCAATGCGGGGGGGGTTGCTGGCGGGGGGGCTGCACCCGGGTCCCGGGGAGCAATGCGGGGTGCCAAGCGCTAGGGGGTGCTTCCTGTGGGCTGCCCGCCCCCTCGGATCTGTCTGGTGGCTGGAGGGGGGTTAGGAGATGGGCTCTGATCTGGGCTCCCCCCGGGGGGGGGCTCTATCTCCCTCCAGCCCTCAGTAAATGCGGGGGAGGCTGGATGTCGAAGGGACCCTATTTCTCCTGGGAACAGGGTTGGGGGAGCTGGAGGAATGTCCCTCCCTTCCCATAGGGGGGCGCTGCGGTGGGATGGGCCCTTTTCTCCATGTTGACGGGGGGTTGTGCCCCTGTAACTACCCCAGTGCGGTTAAAGTCCGGCTGCCGTGCGTGTGGACACGGCCCGTTCGGTGCCTCAGCTCTCCACCTGCTGCGCCGTGTCTGGCCGGTGCTTAGCCCGCTGGCATGTCTGTGGTGTGTTCGGCTCCACAGCCGGATGCCCCTCAGGGGCAAGGGTAGGGGGCGGCTCTGGCCCTGGCCCTGGAGAAACCTGCCTGCTCCGCAGGGGCACGTAGCCACACCTTTGATGCGGAGATAATGGTTGGCCCAGAACAGCCCCCTGCCAGGCTCAGCAAAGAGAGTTAACCGGTTGCTGAGTTCGAATCCTGACTGGGTTGGGGTTCTCCTTGCACAAAAAGGCTCAACGTGAGGAGTAGCGCCTGCAAACAGAGCAGTCCCTCCCCTGAGGCTGGCTAATGCCCTGTTCTGCAAGGGAAGTGGTGCTATCCCTCGCTGGGCAGCGGTGCACCATTTGAGGAGGGGAGATTTCTTCTAGCCATTTCTCTGCCTGCCCCCAAAATGCCAGGCCACTGCCAATCAGGTATGTGCTGAGATCGCTGAACACGGGCTGCACACCTGCACCTGTTCAGCTCTACAGCTACGACTTACGCAGAAAAGCAGGAGACTGAAAGAGCCTCGTCTGTCCATGGGCTGGTCCCAGCTGTGGGGTTTGACTCTTCACCAAGCCGGAGTTCATTCCCGCCGTGGGGCCGGGTGTAAACTCGCTGTTAAGTTGATACTGGTCCCTAGGCTTTGCAAAGGGTGCAGTGCTCTAAAGCCAAGGACATGCAGTAGGTTAGAAATGGGGCTTCCTTTCCCTCTGCAGCCAGTGACGGAGCTGAGAATGGGGATTCAACCACTTCCCTTCCTGCAAAGCCCGCCTGTGGAGGGAGATAGGAAGCCAGCGCTGATCTCCCGGCTTCTTTTGCCCTCATGCGAGCAGGGGGACGGAGCGCTAGCTCTGAGCGTCGTCTGTCCGCTCGTCTGTGCCCCGTCTTTGTTGTATCCAAGCGCTTTGCCGCAATTAATGAAATACCAGATGGAGAAACTGAGTCACGGGGAAATTAAAGCAACTTGCCCAAGGGGGCCCAGGAAGCGACCCCCCCCATCTCCTGAGTCCCTGCCTTGGCAAAGGTCTCAACAGAAACCGCTGATTAGCCCTTCTTTTTTTTTTAATGCCTCTTGCAAAATGCAGAGCTGAGTCAGTGTGGTGGTCAGCTGGGCTGGGTTGTTGGTGTGTCTGGTCATGTGGCAGGTGAGGTCAGGCTCTGCCCTGACTTGTGCAGAAATTCTGCTGACTTAGCGTGAAAGACACGAGCAAAGTCAAGAAAGCGGCTTCTGCTCTGTGACGTACTGGGCGCCTTCCGCCCCACGCCCCCGCCCTACTTCAGGACTGTCTGGGTTGTGACCTCTGCTCCCTCTAGGTTTTCCTGCTGAGCTTTGAGGCTGAATTTTACATGTTCCCAACACATCCTTCCTGGTGCCCAAAGCACGAAGCAGGATCCTACCCACTTTCATGGTGCAAGATGCAACCCCTGCTCTCTGCTTTCCCACAAAACATCTTTGCCTCTCCTGATTTCCCCACCCCAGTTAGAAGTGACCTCAAATCCAAGGGCAACTTAATTTGCATGGTAGATCTTTAAATTCAGGCTGGTGGCACGTGTATCCTGCACAATGGAAATTCCAAAATATTTCCTCTTGGGAGCAGTGAAACCTGCTTTGGATCCCTTTCACTTTCACACAAAACTATAAGAAAAAGCCTCAAATATCATGACTATCCCTATAAAATTGGGACATCTGGTCACCCTAAACGGGTTTGACTTTTTCCTGTTTGGGAAACTTGGTTGAAATCCCCTTGTTTCTGTGCTGTACAGCAGATGCTGGTTAGTTGCAACTGCTCCGTTCCCAGCAAAGCGTTGTTAGCCGGAGGTTGCCAAGGAGTGAAAGGCCCCTGCCTGGGACAGCAGATTGGGGTGGCAGGGGGCCTGCCACCTGCACAGGAGGTAACGCAGGAGTCCTGTCACTGTGGAGTGGGAGGGGAGGCCAGGGGGGTGGGGGGCTGCAGCCTCGATACTGGGGCTTTCCACTGGGGATAGGGGTGCTGGGGAACGTGGGACTGCATGGTACCTCTCCTTGTTATCTCTGGGCTGTGCCCTGCCCTGGCACCTGGCTGCCTAGGCTTGGCATGTCCCAGAGCTTCCTTCCCTGGCTGCAGCCCTACAATCCTGCCTGCAGCTGGGGCTTTCAGTGGGGAATGGGGGCCCGTGGGCCTGCACGGCACCTCTCCCTGCTAAAAAATGGTGCTAATATCTGACTCCTGTTAAAGTCCGTGGGACGGGATCAGTTGCTACTAGCAGAAAGCTGTCTTCATCAGCATTGCCAGCGCCAGGCCCACTCATGCCAAAGCCCCAGGCCTCACTGAACGCTGACAAATGCAGAGCTGGAGGCCAGGTTGATTTATTTGTCTATTGGCTCAAAGCGACTGTGTTTGGTTTATAAACTTCCTGAAAACTAGTGGGATGTTAGCTGTGTTCATAGGCGCCAACTTCCTCTCTACGCAGGGGGTGCTCCCCCCCCTTCCCGCCACCTCCCCACAGAACAGCTGATTGCAGCAGGTGAGGTGGGGAGCTTGGCTGCTGGTGGGTGTTAAGCCCCTGCTTATTTGTGTGTGTGTGTGTGTATGTGTGTAACACTGACAGAACCTGGACGTCGGCGGGTGGGATCAAACTTGGGACCTTTGGAGCTAAATGCATGAACCTCTACTGCATGGGCTAAAAGCCCCATGGCTCTTAGCTCAGGCTGTAGCGCAGACTCATTAACCTCTCTCTAAGTGGTCTTGGTGCCGCTAGATGGGACACCACACCACACCCAGCAGGCGTGTGGGTTACAGGTGCTCGGAGCCGGTGCCTATGCCAGTGCTGTTTTCACGTCTCTGTCTCCCATTATAATGGCGCAGCAAATGTTTCCACAGCATGTACCCCTGTCACTAAGGCTGGGTCTACACTGGCAATTGAACAACCAAACTTTTGTCTTTCAGAGGTGTTAAACCCCCTCCCCCCCCGAAAGACACAAGTTTTGCCATGACAAATGCCAGTGTGAACAGCGCGTGGTCAGCAGGAGAGCCGACAAACACCGGCTCCGCTGCGCGAGCGGCTCAGACCCAGCCATGTCCGTGTCGCTAAAAGCTGTGTAGTGTGGACATCCCCTTAACCTCTCAAAGGAGAGAGAAACCTTGAGATGCAAATGAAGAACTTTAATGGAAATGTCACTTTCAAAGCAGTGGCCATTGTGTGTGGTGACCGGAGATAAGACGCTAGATGCATTTCTCACTCTCCTTCCTCAGAGCCCACCTGTGGGTAGCGACCCTGGCGGCTTTCTTTCTGGGAGAAGTGTGAATTCAGGGAAAGATCCTTGTCTCTGGGCTGTTCGGATTCTAAGGGACGGCTCGAGACGAGGGAGAACCCCAGAGTTATTCTGGGTAGCTCTGAGAGGCGTTTGGGGAATGGGCAGATTGCTACAGCTCCACTGCCATTTGGAAAGATAGACTCTGACTCGCCTGTGCATGTATTGTACCTGCTTTAACCCCTCAGTAACTCACCTTTTCTTTGCTAATAAGCCATTAGTTAGTTAACACTGGGAGCCAGTTCCCGGGTAGTCTGGTGTACGATCTGTGGTACCAAGTGCCTGGTCTCTTCGGACTGGGAGCAGCCTGCTGGGGTGTGGGTTTTGGTGTAAGCGACCATTGATCACAAAGGCCAGTTTGTCTGGGTGGCGAGATGGACTGGAGAGGCCGAGGGGCACGTCTGACTCCGTGTTGAGACCGGTCTGGTGACCCAGGAGTTCGGATTTCCCCACGCCAGTAACTAATGTAATTACAGACACCCCACCCGTTTGGGGGGTCTGCCCTGTTTTCCAACAGTCTGCCCGGAGCTGGGCACTCGGCCGCTCCAGACAGCACGTAACCGGCATCCACTGCAGGAGCCTGCACGTGTTTTCCACAGAAACGTTTTGAGCAGCTCTGCCCCTAGGAAGGGTGAAAACGTGTGTGGCGAATCTTGGGCTCTTAAAGATGGGGAGGGGTGTGGAGAAGATGGGGAGGCTGGAAGCGGTACTGAGTGTTTGCCCTGCCACTAGCTACTACCCTTGTTTTGTGGATAAAAGGGCCTTGGCGTCTCAGGCTGATAACTCAGCTCTTCTCAGCAGCTCAGCGATCTAAGAACAAAGCCCTGGAAACATCCCCTTTCCCCACATATCAAACCTCCCTTCCCCAGTTAGGCACTCCTGAACCTCCCTGCCTCTGTGTAATGACCTGGGTATTGACCGTGTGAAATCCTCAGCTAAGCTAGCCGGGTTTATCCTGGCTCTCTGATGTGCGGGTGTCTTGAGGGTGGAGTGGGGCTGTTAGGCGCACGTGGGAACTAATTAAACTGCTGGCAAGACAGATCCATCGCTAGACCCGTCACCCACCTCTCCTGGGCTCCATAGTCTAGGAACAGACTGGGAGTCCCGCAGAGGCAGGCCCTAAAGCACGTCAGATCACAGGATAGAAAGTTAGTTGTGAGACCTTGGGTCTGAATTGCAGCCACCTCTGGGGTGGAGGTGGTTGTGCAGCGTTGGAGGGACAAGGGAGACCATCGGCTTGAAGCAACCTCCTCCACGGAGCAGGTAGAGCCTCAAACGTAAGACCGGCTCGGCCCTGCGTCTTTCCAAGGCAGAGACGTCGCAGCAGCCAGGATTCTGATCTGTCGCATGGGGCGTGGCTGAAATCCAGAGCTGGTGCCTAGATCCCATAGCTGTTCCCTCTAGTTTGGCGTAACTGGATGCTGGGCTGGCAGCTCCCACTGAGCAGCACCTGCTGGCAAGGGAGGCTGCAGCCGAGTGTGGACGTGGCATAGAACGAACGTGCTCGGGGAAGGAAGCTAATCACGGGCCCTTGTCTCTCCCTGCCCGGCATCTGCGTAACATGGGTGTGACCGGGCGGGGGGAATCGGGCCCAGGATGAGCCTCCGCCCGTCTCGCATCCCGGGGCAAAGGCAGTGCCGTTTCCTAGGGGAAGAACGCTCTCCCCTTCCTGGCCCCTGCCTGCAGCTGATGCAAACCTCCGGGGCAGCCGATGGCACGGTTCTGAAAGCTGCCCTTGGGCAAGCAGTGCTGGGGCAGAGGAGTGGCCCCTCGAGCTCGCTAGCCTGTCTCTGCTGGATGCAGAAACCTGCCTCCAGATGGGTTAATGTTGGGGGGAAGGGGTGGGGAGGTGGCGGCACCCTCTTCACCTCCCAAAGGGCAACGCTGCCATTCCTGCTCCCTCATCTCCGTGTGCAGAGGATCGGCTGTCTGCAAAGGGGGTGCTGCTCCCTGATTCGCGGGATCCCCCGGCTCTCCCTAGACACCTCTCTTTCCACGACTGATCTAGTGAAGATTAATGCCGGGCTGACATCTGATTCCCTGGGGCCGAGGCTCCCTTACTCTGTCTGTTACATAGAGGTGTCCGGTTCGCCTCACTGTCACTCCCGGCCAGGGAGGGGCTGGAATCGGTGCCAGGAAGCCTAAGGCTTTGTGCTAATCACTGGGCTTGCAGGCAAGTCTGTGCAGCAACTGGCCAAGTGACAGCACTTGCGTCTGCAGGCCCCTTAGAAAGCAGCCTTTTCCTTCCTGGGAAGTATCTGCTGCTGGGGTGGTCTCCAAAGAGCACTTTACCTTGGCTGCATGTCAGGAGTTTTGTAAACTGTAACGCTGGCTGGGAACTCTTTGACAAATCCCTTTTTGTCCAAAAAAAATGCTAATTTGTCAAAGCAGAAAGGGGTCACAAGACAGGGCCAGCTTGGACGAATCTCCCAACCTGGGAAAAAAGTTGCAGAAAAGTTTGGGAATTGTTCCTTTCGACCGCAGCAAGTTTCCCATTCAAAGCGACTGTTTCAAAACGTCAGCTCGCTCGGCTGAAAAGAAAAAAGAGAGAGGATCAAAATGAAACACTTGGCTTGACCCCAACAAAAATCTTCTGACGACTCGTTCGGCCACAGACGTTGTCAAGATCTTTGTTGCGGTTCCAATTCGGGATGGTAAAAAAAATGTAAAACTCTTGAAAATATTCCTGGGATGGGAGAAGCGTTCCCTGCCGAGTGTGAACTGCGAGACACCTGCCCCCTAAGGCCATGGCTGCCAATCAGCAGCCCCTCTGCCAGCTTGCCCCAAGGGAGGGCAGGAGTGGGCAGCCCAGCTGCGGTCAGTCTCAAAAGCACCGACAGCAGCGTAGGAACTTGGGGCACTGTGTTGCCCACTGCTGGGAGGTGGCCCTGATATTGGGTGTCATGGCCGTGGGGGATTTGAACCCGTGACTCTGCTCAAACAGTGTGCTGTGGCTCACCTCCGCTGCTAGAGCTCGGACAGCGTCTCAAAGCAAGACTCTTCCCTTCGTTCCCCACCGGACTGAGCCCACTGCTGCTCCTAACCGCTTCCCCAAATCTGCAAGCCCGTGCAGCGTGCCCAAGGGCTCCCATCGAAGAGCTCTGAGCGTCACTGGCCCAGACTAGCTGGAACAGCTCCAGCCTAGTGATCCCGCCTGAACAAGCTGGACTTATTCTCCAGGAACAGAAATCTGGGCAGCCGAGGTGGCTGGAGTGAGACAAACGCAGTCTCGTTCTGTTCTGATTCATTGCCCGTTTAGTCCCGGTGACGTGCTAGGCTAGATAAAGCAGCAGTATGTGTCCAATAGGCCAGGCCCTGTGTATTCTGCAGCAGACTCCTCAGTTGCAAAATCTATCCTTTGCTCCAGAATTGCGAGTGGCTGGTATTTATGGCTGTCAAGTAAGCCTTCCAAATGCAAACAGATGCAGTGTCGTCTTGCTGGGGTGGCAGCCAGGCTGAAACACCCCCTAAGGGAGGGGTGGATTGCCCCCTTCAGCTTGACGTGTTAACTCTGAAACCTAATGATGACCGTGCCGCTTAAATTGCCAACTGCTTCACTGCTGATTGCTTAAGAGCCATCCAGCTGGTGGGTTTATCCTACACTCTCAAACTACTAAAAGCCCCAGCTGTTCCCTCCAGAAACCTCTACCCTTCCCCCTTGCAATCTAATCTTCAGCAATGTGAGGTTTATGTTGTCAGTGCACGAACACGTAACGCACGGAGAACTTGGGTGCAGCTTAAAACACGTAATGTCAAAACACCTAGTGCAAAGGACATGCACAGATTGGATTCATCCCTTTAAATTCAGTCCAAAAACCCCCTCCCTAAAGCTGCTAGAGGACTTGCAGTGTGCTGACACCAGGCTGCCGGGTGCTGGGCCTGGGGCCTTGATGGCAGGCCATGAGTTTGCATTTGCAGAGAGCTGGACTTGACCTGAAACGCCCGCCACCTCTCAGTTCTAGGGTTCAGGCTGCTCAGGGTCGAGGCCAGGTTGGGGGGGCAGGACGACGGCGCGTTCCCCGTCCCGGATATACCGTGATCTGGCTCGAAATGCTGTGAGACAATCCGTGACCTCAAGCGCTTGTCTAAAGGGCAGTGGGTTGGGGGTAACCCAAGCGCTTGTCCAAACCTTTACAAGTCTGAGAGAAGGGGGGGCGGGGGGAGGAATTCCTCCTGTCTTCCAGCCAGCCCTAGGGAACCATGAATAGACGTGGGCCAGTGCAGGGCGAAGACAGGATCGCTGCAGAGATCCGCCAGTGCTCTCCCTAGCTCCTGTCCGCCACAGATCTCCAGATCGATCATCTCCCCTCCCAGCATCCCGGGAGGCAAATATTCCCCATCCAGCCATGAAACGGCAAATAACGGCTCGGGCTGACGGAGCAAGCTGGAACCCAGGAGTCCTGGGCCCCAGGCCCTGCTCGAATAGCTGGGCCATGCTCCCAGTCAGGAGCGGGCCGAGGCGATGCAGCTGTGCAGACAGCTGCTCGTTTTTAAAACGCAGCACTCCATTGGCGCAGTTTGCACTGCATCTGCCCGGTGGGGAAGTGTCCTCGGCTGAGTCGTGTTCCTCGGTAAATGCCAGAGATTCCTCTGCTTCCGACTGCGGTACTTGGAGACTAGTTTTCCTCGCGGGCTGCGGAAGAAGCTCGCCCCGTTACAGCTGCGTGCCGGTTTCCCCCGCAGGCTAAAGGAACGGGGCCTGCCCATCTGCTCTGCAAAGTGGCCGTTCGGTAGCGCCGCTCTGGGGGATGCACGAGCCGGAGTAGAATCCAGCTCGCTCTGCCAGCGCTGCGCTGGGCTGATGGGAGTGAGTGTTGCGAGACCCGGAGCGGATCTGGTCGCTCAGAAAGGCCTGTCTCCCGATTGTAGCTGCATGCAGGAGCCTCCGGCCCCAGCCTTCCCGCTGTTCACCCTCAGAACGCTGGTGTTTTCCAGCCCGCCAGCCAAAGCAGGACTTAGCACAGAGGTCCCCAGTCGGCGGGGGGGGGGAGGCATCCCTATGGAGGAACATTCGGGAGGGCGCACTGGGGCCTGGGCCAGCCCCCCACATGGGGTCAGGGAGGGAGCACCCCTAGCTCCACTCCTGGACCCAGTCCCTGCTGCCAGCCCCATGCCCGAGATCCCGGCTGCCGGCCTCAGTCCCTCTAGCTATGACCCCAGCCCCCTTACCCCCGTCTGTGTCCCCCCGCTCCTGGCCCTGGCTTGGGGGGGGACCCTGGCTTAGCGGTAGCTGGGGTCACTAGCACGTCCCCGGTTTGTTGAAGAAAGGGGAAGCGCCGGGTTTCACTCTCTGCAGGTTTCCTGTTCTAACGGCAACCCCCGCTCTGTCTGGGTTCCAGGTGGGCTGACAACTTCACCGCGGGGGGCTGCGGCGGGAGCGCAGAGCACAGCTTCCAGCATCCCTTCCTCCAGGTACGGCCCTGGGTTTCGCCCGGGGTGTGGGGTCAGAGCGCGCGCACACCCCGCTCGTGGCGGATCTCTCCTCCCAGCCCCCGGGGGGGAGGGAGATGAACCCAGCAATACAGAGCCCCAGGCCAGCGTGTTGACCATGCGTCCTCCCTGGCCGGCCCTGATGGCAGTGCCTTTCGGGGAGCAGAGGGGGTTATTCTGGGGAAGAGGGGTGCCCTGTCCTCCCCCCGCCTCTCCACCCCTTCCCGGATCAGCAGGTTTGCGTAGCAGATCGTATACGATTTTACACTCTGGCCTGTCCTGCCATCCAGCGGCTCCGGGATCCACTGGCCCAGCTGGAGGGGAGGCTACAGTTTGGGACTGAGGGGCACGGCTGGAGCTGTGGGGCGGCAGAGCTTCCTGGGTCTGCCCCGCTCCAGGGAACGGTCACTGGGTGAGGAGCTGCGGTTGCCCCCTGAGATACCAGCGCCCAGCCTCTGCCGAGCCGCCTCCCCAGGCGCTGTCGTTACAGAGCGGCTGTGTCCGTGTTTCAGGCCGTGGGGATGTTCCTGGGCGAATTCTCCTGCCTGGCTGCCTTCTACATCCTGCTCTGCAGGGACCGGCAGAGAGCAGAGCCCAGCCTGGCCCCCGCGCAGCCCTTCAACCCGCTGCTCTTCCTGCCCCCGGCGCTGTGTGACATGACCGGGACCAGCATCATGTATGTGGGTAAGTGCTGGGGGCTCCGACGCAGCTCCGGCTTGGGGGGCGACAGGGGGCACCTGGTACACAAGGGGCAAGTGGAGTTGTCTTTAAAACTCTGTGAAACGTCACGACTTTCTGCAGATGGTCCTTCCTGGGGGGTTAACCCCCCACCGTTTGGTTTTTTAGAAAGGCAAAGAAAACGCCAGCTTTGAACATGGCTTAAAAGTGACACTTTTCATTTGGAAACTACCCCCTGTTACTGAACCAACCAAACCAAATTGGCAAGGGGGGAGGGGAGGAGAAAACCCCTGGTTTCCCCACCACCACCCCTCATTGCTCATCTGTATTACAAAGAGAACAAACCAACAGGCCACCAAGCAATGTATGTTCCCCTATCAGCTCTCCAGAGATTGCGCCTTCTCTTGGAGTGAGGCCTGCTGCCTGTAGGGGGCGCCCTCTCTTAGGTGGACAGAAACCGAAGTTATCTTAAGTACGTGTCTGACCCCGTTACTGTAGTGTCTGAGCACCTCACACTCTGGAATGCCGCTTTGCCTCACAGAGGGGTTGCAAGGAGAGCTAGTCGCTCTAGTGTACAGAGGGGAAACTGAGGCACAGAAGGGCAGCGACTTGCCCACAGTCACACAGGGAATCTGGCGGAGCGAGGATTTGAACCCTGGCCTCCAGATTCCCAGGGTAGCCTCTTAACTTTGTCACAGTCCTTCCTCTAAGCTAGCCATCCTCCGAATCATCTGCTTTGACCACTTCCTTCCTCCAACCAGTCAAAGGGAAGCCGGACGCCCTGTGTCCGCAAATGGCAAAGAAGCCCTGACGGTCCGATGTCCTTTATGTAAATAATCAGTTTTAATAACACCCCACCCCCTAGAAACTCAGGGCCCGATTCCCCACTGCCCGGCACCTTGGTCATCCTCATTTGCCCCCGGGCAGAGTGGGTGGGAAATCCCGTGAGGTGCGCTCGCTTTGCCCAGCTGTAAATAACACAAGGGGGGTGGGGGCACGCATCTCTTTCTGGCTACTCCTGGACCAAGTGGCGTGAGGAGATTTTTGGCCCGTGGCACTGACCCACAGCCGTGAGAGGAGGCTCTGAAAGGGGTTCTCGCTCAGCTGGTGCGGTCACGTTTTATTTCCTGATTTTAACCGTCCACCACAAAACGTGAGCTGTCCTGCCCACAAGCAGAGGGGGTGGGGCCCTTTCCACAAGGCCTCAGCACAGAGCTCACAGCTCCAATTAAAGTCACCCCCAAAAGCTCCCTGGCTGGGAACGACACCCCCCACCCCATGCGCGATGGATGAAGTGCAGTTACTTGTGAGCACATCAAAGGAGACGTCACTCAGACTGACGCTGATTAAACCCTATTTAACGACCGGTCGTTGTGTTCTCCGGCCGCATTGTCCCGCTGGCGGGAGCCGTTCGAGGGAGGGGGAGCGCGGGAAGCTTTGAATGCAGGCTGGGAAGGATGCCATGGCTGAAATATTCTGCCTGGGCACAGTCACTACCTCTATGCCTCCCAGATTTGAAACGCCTCATTGTGTTTGGGGGGACTAGAACCAGGACCCTCAGCTGTGATAAACCAGAGCTCTAGTGCCTGAGTAGGAGGAGACGCTCCGCAAGCTGTACTGGTATAAAGGCTTTTAGCCTCTGGGCTTCCAGCCACCAGAGGGCGACATAGTCACCCACCCACGAGCTACTCTGCAGGGGTACGAGTCCCTGGCTTACTGGGCTCCTAAAATGGCCGGGTCTGGAGACAGCTGGCGGGACAGGACTAGCAGGGGGGCTGGGGTGCGTCTGCGGGGGAGGGGAGGAACGGACTAGCTGGGGGTCAGGACTGAGGCGCGTCTGGCCCGGCAGCTCCACCCACAAGCACGTTCTCTCGCCGTAGCCCTGAACATGACCAGCGCCTCCAGCTTCCAGATGCTGCGCGGGGCGGTGATCATCTTCACCGGGCTGCTCTCGGTCGCCTTCCTGGGCCGCAAGCTGGTGCCGAGCCAGTGGCTGGGGATCCTGGTCACCATGGCCGGGCTGGTGGTGGTGGGGCTGGCGGACATGCTCGGCACCCGCGACCAGACGCACAAGCTGAGCGAGGTCATCACAGGTGCGTGGGGGGAGGCTGGGGGGAGGGGACGTCCTGGGAGGGCCACGAAGGAATCTGAGAAGGGGCCATCGCTGGGGATAGATTTTCCGAGTGGAACTGGCTGCGGGGACGCAGGTCCTGAATGCAATAGATTCCTGCCCCGGTTACGCCGCCCGGCGGGTGGGGAGTCTGGGACGGGGCTGCGTCTGGAGACCCCCACGTTCTCTCTTCCCCGCCCCCCTGCAGGTGACCTGCTCATCATCATGGCCCAGGTGATCGTCGCCATTCAGATGGTGCTGGAGGAGAAGTTCATCTACAAACACGACGTGCACCCGCTGCGGGCCGTCGGCACGGAGGGTAGGTGGCAGCAGGGGGCTGGGGCCGGGTGGGGGGAACCCCATACCGGGTGCAAGGACGGGGAGGGGGAAGTGTCTCTGATGCCCTGTGGGCAGATCTGGGCTACTGACTCCGAGCAAGGAGCCTGTGGCGGAGTCACTCATGCTGGGAGATGCGGCGGGCGGCCTCCTGCATCCCAGCCTCCTGCATCCCAGCCTCCGAGGCTGGCGCTAGGCTGCGGGGGCTGAAGCTTTTATGGGGGGCACCGGAAGTGTCCCTGTCTGCTGAAGACATGGGGTCCGGGGTCTGCGCCCAGGCAGCAAGGGCAAACTGGCAGCAGGCGGGAGGGGAGCCAGGGTCTCTTTGCTGGGCACGCACCCCTCCAGCCCACGTGAATGGGGCTGGGAAGAGCTGTCTTTAGCCAGGCTGCTTTCCGTGTGTGTGAGACAGCGGCGGGGCGGATACTGCGGCAAGGGGCCGGAATATAGCGACTCGAGGGGCGGCCTCCTTAAAACCCCGTGGTTCATTGCCCACCCCTGCGGCTCACTTGTGCCTGGCGGGAGGGGCGACTAGATCCTCCTGACCCAGGACAGCCTGTGAAACACTGCAGCTTTCTCCCGAAATCCGGCCCCCAGCAAAACCCAGATCCAGCGTTCAGGGGTCTGGGGCAGGAAATGCCACGTGTTGGGAAGGGGTCGGACGGACCATCTTCCGGGGAATGAGCCCCAGCCAGCAGCGCCTGGCTTTTCTGCACCGCCACCCCCTGCCTTGCTCCCTCCCAGGTTTCTTTGGCTTTGTCATCCTGTCCCTGCTGTTGATCCCCATGTACTACATCCCGGCGGGCAGCTTCAGCAGCAGCCCGCGGCAGGTGCTGGAGGACACGCTGGATGCCTTCTGCCAGATCGGGCGCCAGCCGCTCATCGCCCTGGCCCTGGCCGGCAACATCAGCAGCATCGCCTTCTTCAACTTCGCCGGCATCAGCGTCACCAAGGAGATCAGCGCCACCACCCGCATGGTGCTGGACAGCCTGCGCACCGTGGTCATCTGGGCCGTCAGCCTGGCCGTGGGCTGGGAGACCTTCCACGGCCTGGAGATCCTGGGCTTCCTCATCCTCCTGACCGGCGCCGCCCTCTACAACGGCCTGCACCAGCCCCTGCTCGCCAGGCTGCCCTGGCGCCGGCCCCCAGCGGGTGCCCTGGGCTCGGAGGCCGAGAGGCAGAATCTGCTGGGAGGGGGGAGGGCACCCATCAATGCAGACGACTGAGGAGCCGGACCCCACGGGGCATGGACGCCAGATCCCAGCACCCCCTTGTCCCCTGGCACGGGCTGGGACACCGGAGCCTGCCTCGCTGTACTCTGTCGGCTCTCCAGGCCTCAGGCGTTCTGGGCACGGCTCCTCTGGGGCTCAGTCCAGCTCCTCCGGGATGGGAGGTGGGATTCGGAGAGTGAAGGTCACTAGAGGTGCTCCCCTCCTGATTAAAATGCCTCTGCCCATCCCCAGAGGAGGCCCTGCCATGCCGCCAGCGCACACGGGTTATCCACCCCTTTCTCCCAGGGGGTTGCAGTGACATCCTGTTCTGTGGGTCCCCCCCGCCGCCTGGCTGGCTGCACGACCCAGGGCTGTGCCAGGATGGGTTTCTGGACCAGCACCGGCGAATGCACATCAGACCGATGCTGGGAGCTGCTGCCTCTGAAGGAGACACCTGGGCTCAGGGCCGTGCATGCACTTCTTGGTGACCTTCATGGGGGGGCATCTTTACCTTCTCCCCTGCCCCCCAAGGAGGAGGACTTGCTCTACCCACCTAGTTCCTGCGCCACCTGCAGCGTCTAACGGTGTAACTGGAGGAAACCGTTTTCCAGGCTGGTGGGACAGGCCCACGACCCCTCTTCTGTCCCGCGTGCAGATGGAGCCTGGACGAGCACTGGTTACGGCCGTAAACCCTGGAAGCTCTTTGCCTTGGCTGTCTCCTTGCGCAGAGCTGAAGCCGTCTGCAGGGTGGGGCCCTGTTTGCTGCACCTGGGGTGGCATTGGGGGATTTTAATGCTGCCCGTTGCCTCCACCGGCCCCTGGGTGCTGGGCTGCCGGGGGCCAGTGGAGCATATGTGGGGGGCAGGGTCGCGCTATGCCACATGCAGTAAAGTGTGAAATTCCACACCTGCGTGCAAGGCGTGACCTTGTGCAAACCACGTGTGCAAGGTCACGCTGGGCGCAGGGGGCCATTTTGTTCTACAAAATGGCGTCGTCCCTGTGGGGGCTGGGTGGAATCGGCCGTAGGACTGGGGCATGTAGTGTGTGCGTAGGTGGCTGGTTCGCTCCCGCTGTTGATGGGACGCTCTGTGGGCTGTCACGCCCGGCAGGGAGCAATGGAAGCTGCTGGACCTGCATTAGCCAGGGCGGTCGCTGCCTTACCCGCCCTGCAGCGAGGGAGATATGGGCCTGGCCTGGCTGTGGGGGGGGCACGTGCTGTCACTCTTGCCTTGGAGCACTGAGCAGCATCTCTTGTAACCAGTAAAGCACAGTCCCCTGGGAGCCGCGTCTGCAGCAGCTGCCTGGGGTCGGGGGAGAACCCTGGGCCTTGTCTCCTTCTTACCTGAATCGCTCACCCTCCTGCTGGGGCTTCCTGGGCCTGCTGCAGCCAGGGGGGTTCTCTCTTCCCAGCCGTGCCTGGGCCTGCCTCCTCCTCCCAGGCAGAGCTGGGCCTTTACAGGGCTCCCCGGTCCCTCCGTGTGCTTGGAGTGGCCCAGGGCCTCGCCGTGCCCGTCCCCATTGCTTTCCCTGCCCCTTCCAGCGCAGGAGGGAGGTGGTCCCGTTTCACAGCCACCGTGCCTGTATCCCCCCCTTCGGCAAGGACACCCGCTCTCAGCCCCCAGCTGCTGCCGCTCTGGGATGGAGACCCCTCTCCCTCCCTTCTGGCCAGGGTTCCCTGGGTTGTGCCCTGCACAGCCAGGCTGCCCGGCCAGGCCTGCCTGCTTTCCCCTCTGAGCCAGTTCCCCGTGACTGGCATAGGTCTGGCACCCCTCCAGCACTTCCTCTGCCGGCCTCTTCTACGGTTCAGGTAAAGGCATCGCAGAGAAACCGTTATAAGCCCCTGCATGCACAGCTCACCCCACCCCTCCCATGGGCTCTGGGTCCTTCACCCCCCCCACCCCAGGGGTTTCCATGGCGGGGTCCAGCTCGTCACAGCTTCAGCTTACAGCAAGCCCCCCATCTTATGGGGCCTGGTCCTCCCACCCCTTCCCTGAGGATGGGGCCCGCTGTGGACCGGAGGTCCTGTCTGTGCTGACTCAGGAGGAAGGCCCCGCGTGCCTTTAAAACCAGGCTGTTTATCCAGAAATCCTTTCTTTGGCCCCTGGAGAGTGGAGTTTGAACTTGTGTTTCTCCCCGGGGGCTGGCTTCAAAGGGCGGATAACCGGAGGAGCTAGGGAGCATCCCCCCTCCAGCTGCACAATTGCATGTTGAACACAATGGACCCCGTGGCATTAACCCTCCTTCACTACCGTTTAACTCACTTCAGTAACGTGAATCTGACTTCCCCGAGGCTTGTCCAGGCTACTGCAGAAGGGGGTCAGGCTGGAGGGAGCTGAGCCTGGGTTCTTGCTCTGCTCTCTGCATTTCTCCTCCCCAGCTCGCTAATTCCCTCCTTCCCATGCACCCTCCAAACCTCCAATAAAATTGAGAACTTTTCTCCCTTACATAATGGAGTGAAAGAAGCCCCATTTCTCCCTCTATCCACTGGCATGTGCCCCCTCTGCCCACCCGCTTTCCTGTTCTGTTTGTAGGGCTCAGGCCAAGTATGCACCACCTGGCTTCTGCCAACAGGCCATGAGCTGGTCTTCCCTGTTGCAGTGTGGGATCCTCCATCCGCAGGCCCCAGTCAGCTCTGGTAGCAGATTTCCTTCCAGGTAGCCAGCTGTGTGCAGTCCCCTATGTACACCCTCCACCCCCTGCATGCCAGCAGCATGGCAGGTACTGGTACCAAGAGGACCATGCCCATGTTTGGGGCTCCTATGATGGATGTTACATCCCTCAAACCTTCCAGCTCTGTAGACATGTGCACTTCCAGCGCATCCCCGGGTTGAGAAGGGGGGTGAGAGACCTGGGACAAGAGGGTTAGAGAAGCTGCATGTAGGGCCTGCTGGGCTCCTCTGATGTGGAACTGCAGCCTGGAGAAACTAGCATCCTTGGAGCCGATGCTGAGGCAAAGCACCTTCTGGCTGGGTTGGCAGAGATGCCCCCCGTTAGCCTGCAGAGGTGCCCTGCCCTGCCCTGTGTACCTTGGCTGGACAGGGCACTGGTGCTGCGGCCCCATGCCACCACTTGGGGGCACTGCACACGGGGCCTGCAGCAGGTGCTCAGATGTCAGGGTGATGGGCGGCTGTTGAAGATCCTAGGATAGAGGAGGCTGCAGCAGAGGGTCCTGGAATGTCCCTTGCAATGCAATGCAGTGCTCTGCACAGCAGTGTCGGGGCCCTTTCCCTGTATCAGGGACCCCCCTACAATCTCCTGCAGGTGGTGCTCCCAATCAGACACCACTTTCCTCCCAGTAAGAAGCGTGAGGAGGGTAGAGAGGAGGTCATGACGGAGCTGAGGGCTTGGGCTTCCTTGCAGAGCTGTGGGGGATGCACTCGTGTGCAATGGCTCATGCCAGAGGTGGGGGGGAATTTGGCCCTGGGGAGAGGGCCAAATGAAGGCAGATGCACAAATTAAGTCCTGCTTAGGGGGCTGCCTTGGCCTTGCACTGGCCCTCAACCCAGGGCTGAATTCCTCCCCTTCCCCACGGAGGAACCCCCGTTGCTAGGTGAAGGGGGAACTTCTCCACTGACCCTGAAGAAGTTGCCCCTGCCATGCCACATAACCCCCTTCTCCTAGGAATGCCCTCTGCAGTGTCTGCAACGCAACAATTTACACACGCGCAGGCGGTGCAGTTTACTGGGATGGAGCTTGGAGCATCTATCAGGATTGTGGCCCTGTTACGCTAGGTGCTGTACAGATCCTTAGAGAGAGAGAGACCCTGGCCTGAAGTGCTCATGCACTAAGTATAAGGTAGGAGGCAGCAGGCAAATACAACGATCAGGTGAGCAAGGAAACCATAAGCTACTTGTGAGAGGAAGGATGGCTGAGGGGTTTGGAAAACAGGAGTTCAAGTCCACTCTGACATAGATTCCCTGCAGACACTTAGCCATTCTGTGCCTCAGTTTCCCCTTTGCAAAATAGGTATGATCGCACTCTGCCCTACCTCACATTTCAGTACAACAAAGATTGTGCACATGGGCTCTGGTTTAAAGATCATGAGATACTCATGCCATGGTGGTGGGAGCCTTATAAAATAGGTAGGTTTGGAAGGGTTAGTTTATATTGGCAAACATCAGTTTCACCAGACTCACAAACTGAGCAAACAACGTTTTCATCAATCATCAAAATTTACCCATAGTCAAAGTAAGAAAAATGCTGCTTGAAAACTCAATTTGAGTGAAAATCCAGTGCTGCAGAGTTCTGAATTAGGCTGGTTACAAGTGGCCATGTGAATGAACAATAAAACCAGATTTGCTTTGTTGATTTAAGGGTAGTTTTGATGTGTATTTTGACCTGTGACATTGACAATTTGGGTTTGAACAGTTTATACAGTTTTCACTCCTTGAATCTTGCTGTTAACTGACATTAAATAATTGCCAGCCTCTCCCCTCCCCCCAATGATTTCCCACAACTATGAACATTTAAATTGATAAACATCAAAAAATGCTTCAGAATAAAACACAGAGATTAGCCACTGAAAATAAAAATCTGCCACGCCTGAGAATGTTTGTGGCACAGATGTAGCTGTGTTGGTCCCAGGATATGAGAGAAAGTAGGTGAGAGAAAATCTTTTGTTGGGCCATATATTGGGAAGTACGAGCGTCTGGGCTTCCCAGAGCTCTTGTCCAGGTCTGGGGAAGGGAACCAGCGGATCTGAGCTAAATCCAAATTGGGACAGATTATTGGTTCACACGCTGTAGGACAGTGGTTCTCAACCAGGAGCCCATGGCCCCCTGGGGTGGGGGCGTACGAGCCGGTTTCACAGGTCCATGGGGACCCATGGCTGAAACCTGAGCCCCAGCACCCCCATGGGGCTGAAACCGAGAGCCTTGGTGTCCCTCAGAGGGCTGAAGCCACAAGCCCTAGAGTCCCCCATGGGGCAGAAGTCCCGAGCCCTGGTGCCCCTGTGGGTCTTGAGCCATGGAGCTGAAATGGGCCTCTCCACTTCATGGGTCTAACGCTGGGGAGCCCAGTGCCCTGCGAGGCAGACACCTGGAGTCCCTTTCCCCTCCGCCCCAGAAGCTGACGCCCTGAGCCTCCAGTCCTGCAGGGCTAAAGCCCTAAGCCCCCCACAGCTGAGGCCAGGTGTTTTTATAGCATGTTGGGAGGGTCGGAGACAGGAAACGGATGAGAACTGCTGTAGGAGAACACAAAATTAAGTGGACAATTGAGGGTTGGACTGTTAAGATCTGAGTACCGTCCCAGAACTGACCATAATGGCCATATAGGGTCAGTCCAATGGTCCATCTAGCCCAGTCTCCTGTCTTCTGACAGTGGCCGGGGCCAGAAGATGCTTCAGAGAGAGTGCACAAAACAGGGCAATTTCAAATGATCCATCCCCTATCGACCAGTCTGAGCTTCTAGCAATCAGAGGCTCTAGATAACCAGAACATGGAGTTGTGTCCCTGATCATCTTGGCTAACAGCCATTGATGGACCTGTCCTCCAAGAACTTCACTGTTGTTTTTTTTTGAAGCTCAGTGGTTTGCGCGTTGGCCTGCTAAACCCAGGGTTGTGAGTTCAATCCTTGAGAGGGCCACTTAGGGAATCTGCGGCAAAAATCAGTCTGGGGATTGGTCCTGCTTTGAGCAGGGGGTGGGACTAGATACCTCCTGAGGTCCCTTCCAACCCTGAGCTGCTATTCTAAGATACCTTTGGCCTTCACAACATCCGCTGGCAATGAGTTCCACAGGTTAACTGGGTCCCGGGTGGGTGTGACCAGCTCCCTGGTGAGATTACAAGAAACTAAAGCGTCACCGCCTGTTAAAGGCTCAAAGGGTTAATATCTCAGGGCGACAGCTCCAGCGTCCAGGAGTCTGCTGGTCTCTGCCTGAGGCTTTGCCGGGCGCATGGAGGGGCGGCCCCACGCGAAATCCCCGGCCGGCCGGGGGAGGAGCCGGCGGGCTGCGGAGAGCGGGGCTGGGCGCGCCGGCCCGGCTGCTTTCGCTTTCGGTTCGCAGGAAATGGCTGAGAGCGGCGAAGGGGCGCGCTGCACCCCGGCGGGGGGACGGGAGGGCGCCCGGGAGTCTCCCGGCGGCGGGGCGAGCTCCGAGCCGGGGCAGCGCGCAGGGGCCGAGCCCGGGGGCCGCCGCGGGCCGGAGCTGGCGCAGGGGCGAGGCGCTGACCTGAGCCCCGCCGAGTGGAGGGGACCCGCCCTAGTGGCCTGGTTACTCTCCTTAATTGCGAAGGGCCCCGAGGCGTCCAGCCGCAGGGACCCGCCGGCCGGGGAGCCGGACACCCCGAGGCCTCAGGTGAGGACACCCAGCGTGGCCCTGCCCCAGGCCCTGGTTGTGGGGCGGGGGGGGCAGTGTTCGTTCCCCGTCTAAATAACCTCTGGGTACCCCCGACCCTGCCCCCTTCTAGACGATGTTTGCAGTGAGCTCCCCTTGCTCCTGGGTTTAGTGCAGTCTGTGGCTAACGGGCGGCTGCGCTCCACCCCAGAGCTGGGCGCATTGCAGGGCGGGCTGGGAAGGCAGAGTTAGGGGACCGGCCCAGCCCAGGGGTGGTGGTTCCGCTGCCAGCGGCCGGCGCTGAGATTCTGTGATTCTAAGATGCTTTGTGTGAGCACTGCAGCCCTGGGGGAGAGCCCTGGCAATAGCACCGAGGTGGGGGGACCTGTTATTTGAGAGGTGCCGAGTCTGAGCTGGGCGACAGGAATAACAGGAGAAGGGGCTCCCCCTCTTCCTTCCCCCCACCCCACCTTTCTCCCTAGTTGACTAGGACTTTAACAAAAAATAGCCAAGTTTAGCTACTAAGGCCCAGATCCTGGAAGATTTTAGGCTCCTCCCCTCTGTTGATTTTGATGGAAGGGAGGAGCCTAAATACCTTTTGGAGGATTTGGGCCTAATTCCCTTGACATCCAGAAATCTCAAAGAACATTATTTCATTCCAAGGCCAGAAGGGCCCATTGTGATCATCTAGTCTGACACCCCCCCCTCCCCCATACCACTGGCCAGAGACCTGCCTCCAGACTAATTCCTAGAGCAGAAATTGTTGCTAATTACTCTTACCATTAAAAACTGATGCCTTATTTCCAGTATGAATTTGTCTAGTTTTAATTTCCAGGCATTGGATCATGTTAGACTTTTCTCTGTGAGATTGAAGAGCCCGTTATTAAATATTTGTTCCCAACGTAGGTACTTATAGACCATGATCGTCACCCCATCTCCCAAAAGATACATTGGAATTGGAACGAGTACAGAGAAGGGCAACAAAAATGATGAGGGGTATGGAACAGCTTCCAGATGAGGAGAGATTAATAAGGCTGGGACTTTTCAGCTTGGAAAAGAGACGACTAAGGGGGATATGACAGAGGTCGGTATAATCATGCCTGGTGCAGAGGACGTAGATAAGAAAGTGGTGTTTATTCCTCCTCATAACACAAGAACCAGGGGTCACCAAATGAAATGAATAGGCAGCAGGTTTAAAACAAACAAAAGGCAGTATTTCTTCATACAACGCACAATCAACCTGTGGAACTCATTGCAGGAAGATATTGTGAAGGCCAAAAATATAACGGGGTTCAAAAAAGAACTAGATAAATTCATGAAGGACAGGTCCATCAATGGCTGTTAGCCAGGCTGGGCAGGGATGGTGTCACTAGCCTCTGTTTGCCAGAAGCTGGGAATGGGTGACAGGGGATGGATCACTTGATGGTTACCTGTTCTGTTCATTCCCTCTGGGGCACCTGGCACTGGCCACTGTTGGAAGACAGGACGCTGGGCTAGGTGGACCTTTGGTCTGACAGAGTATGGCCGTTCTGTTTTCTTTGCTAAGCTAAATAGACTCAGGGAGCTCAATCTATCACTACAAGGCAGGTTTTCCAATCCTTTAATCATTCTTGTGGCTCTTCTCTGACTGCTCTCCAGTATATCAACATCCTTGAATTATGGGCACCAGCATTGGACCCAGTGTTCCAGCAGCGGTCGCACCAGTGCCGTATAGCGAGGTCAAATAACCTCTCTGCTCCTACTCGAGATTCCCTGTTTATACATCCCAGGATCACATTCGCTCTTTTGGCCACATCACGCTGGGGGTTCATGTTGAGCCAAGTATCCACCACTAGCCCCAAATCTTTGTCAGAGTCGCTGCTTTCTAGGATAGAATCCCCCATCCTATAACTATGGCCTGAATGTACGTTTACACTGGGCCCTGTTAAAATGCAGCTTGTTTGCTTGTGCCTGTCCTCTTCATTATTTACCATTCCCCCAACTTTGGGGTCAGCTGCATTCATCGAGGATTGCCGGGAGGCAAAGGAAGTACCATAGTCCCCTGTTATAGATGGGGAAACCGAGGCAGAAAGAAGGGATGTCCACCAGTGGCAGAACCAGAGATAGGACCCTGGAGTTGTGACTCTGTCCTGTTCCTTAACCGGTAGATAGGCTCCCTCCTTACTCACAAAAATTTGAGACAGAAAAGGCACATTAGGTCCCTCTTGCACACCCCCGTCACTGCAGCTGTGTTCCAGGGCTGTGGGTCGTTCAGATATCTGCCCAGTGGGAGACTGTTCCACAGGTTGATTCATTGGTGCTGGAACAGTTTGTATAGTGAGGGTGCTGAGAGCCATTCAACCAGACTGTAAACCCTGGATATGATAGAAACCACTTCAAGCCCGGGGGTGCGGCAGCCCCCCAGCACCCCTAGTTCCAACACCTGTGGGTTGATTGAGCCCTTGATTTGAAGCAATCCGCCGATGTCCCCTGAAACTCATGTGATGGCAAAGGACAAAGAGATTGAAACCAGGCCAAAACACTGGGCATTATCGCTACTGTTCAATTGTTGCTTTGTCTTTAAGCTCGGCGCTAACAGTGCCCGGGGTGCAGCTGGAACGGCCCAAGAGCTCCGGAAGACAGCGGAGAGGCTGCAGGCTCAGCTGGAGGTGAGGGACTTTCTGACCATTCAGATTCACTGGGACTTTGTCGTCATGATCAAATCTACACATGACGGCACGTATTAGAGACAAACCACTGTGTACCTCTCAGAGTAAGAGACACCCAGGGAAAAGCTACCCGCTGTCTCTGGGGCTCGAGCCTGTGTCCATTTGTCACCGAGCCAGTGATGAGGATGAGTAATAACAAGCAAATACATGAATCGTTTATTTCTAATATGGTAGAGCCTGGCAGCCCCAGTCCTGGGCCAGGATTGTGTTAGGTGCTGTACAAAATGGCGGTCCCTGTCCCAAAGAGCTGGTGATCGAAGGACCGGGTTGCTGGGTAGCGCGAGATCCCGTTTCTTTCCTCATCGCTGTCTGACGATTCCCGGTGGTTTGTGGGATCGCTTTCTCCCGCTTCCCTGCACTTGGGACGCTCGGCTCAGGAAGCGTTTCTGTGCCTCATGCCTTGTCTGAGGCATATAGGAGTTGTACCACATTAACTACTCCAGTCTGGTTTGAGTGGTACAACGCCCCCTAGTGTGGACACAGTTATGCCAGTACTGTATAAAGGTGCTTATACCGGTATAGCTAGCCCTGTTCCAGAAGGGGTGCAGAGATTCCAAGGCCAGAATGGACCACTGTGATCATAGAATATCAGGGTTGGAAGGGACCTCAGGAGGTATCTACTCCAACCCCAACTACATCATCCCAGCCAGGGCTTTGTCAAGCCGGGCCTTAAAAACCTCTAAGGAAGGAGATTCCACCACCTCCCTAGGGAACCCATTCAGGTGATCATCTAGTCTGTCCTAACACAGGCTGCAGCACTTCCTGGGATGAATTCCTGTTTGGACTGGAGCGTTGCTCTGAGAAACACGTAGGCTCCTAGAAATGTAGGACTGGAAGGGCCCTCGACAGATCCTCTAGGCCAGGCCCTGCACCGAGGCAGGACTAAGTGTTATCCAGCCCAGCCCTGTCAGGCGTTTGTCTGACTTTGACTTCAAATTCCTGGGGAATAAGCTCTACTGGTATCCGGCACCTTTATCCCGGGTTAACTGGGTCCACACTGGGGCTTTTATCAGCATGACTCAGTAAAGAATCAGCTCTGTGTCCCCCATAGTTCTGCGGGTACAAAACCCGTATGTAGGGCAGGCCTCAGCCACTCCTTTGTCACGTTGGTTGCCCCGTGGCTCCCCTCTGGGTTTAGACAGTACTTGCTGCCTCCCAGTTTCCATCAACCTGAGCTGCTTACCTGGCCGTGGTCCCTGAGCACCTCACAGTGTTT